>NW_028234413.1:11088038-11093038 GCF_977035675.1 Penaeus japonicus
GCTAATGCTAACCATTACAGCAATAAGAAAGAAATCGGGGGAAAAAAGAAAGAAAGAAAAAAACGGGAAGTCACACAAATTCAAAAACCGGAATCACAAAACATACTCAAAATCGCCGTTAGTTGCGATGTCGTGGTCACTCATCTTGACCAACCGGCGGACACGACGCTTCTGGCAACTCATGGTCCCGAAGAAGCTGGCGCACGTCAGAGGAACTGTGGTCGTCACAGTCGTTAGCGTAACGACGGTCCTGGTGCTGAAGGCGGCTACGACTCGGGCATCGTCGTTGTTGCGGGCTGCGAAGGGGCGAGTGGGAGATGGAACGGTGAGAGAAGGGGGGGGGGGAGCGTTAACTACGTCATTATCATGTGAAACAGCTGTTTGGTTTGAGCTGTTTGGTTGTTAGCTGTTACTTTCGAAAGATAAATTAATCTTAGATATCTGATCTGAGTAGAGGATGAGATTAATCGTAAAAGTGTTTGTCAAATTCTGTAATTGAAATATTCAAGAGGTGTTATACTCACCCTGGGAGGTCACCAGGAGGAGCCCAGCCAAGATTGTCCTTGCTAACAGCCACCTCATTCTGTTAACGAAGTCCCATGGTGATAATAGTAGCAATTAGAGTAAAGATGAAGAAGTATATGTTTGCATATGCATACATATGCACTCACACACATATACTTGTGCATATATATATATATGTATATATATATATAAATATATATAAATAGGAGACACTTATATATATATATATATTATATTTTAGATATATATATATATATATATAGTTATGCATTAAGTTGTAGTATATCTAGATCTATCTATAGATCTATCCTCTACAATATGTATATATCTATATTATATAATTGCTATATGTTTTACCATATATAGGTATAATATATATATATATATATAAAGAAATCGATTAGATAAGATATTAGATGTGGGTGTGTGTGGTGTGGGGTGTTAGTGTGTTTGTGTGCGTGTGTTGTGTTGTGTGTGTAACCGCACACCACAAACTACACACATACACCAACTTCCTATCTATATATGTTATATTTATATAGATTATATATAATATATATAAATAGATATCTATATATAATAAAACACTGCCACAAAATGAAAGAAAAAACGCGCTGCGGTCAACTTTTTAATGAAATTTCCCTCTTCAGGCGTAAGCAATCCAAAACATGAATTGTAGAAGTAAATTTTGATAAGAATATATACTAGAAAGGATGACGGAAGGAACAAGGGCTGAATCAGATCACTGAAGGATGGTTAAGGTCAATTAATCTAGGGAAAGCTTTTAACACTAGAAAGGAGGTAAGATTATCCAATCCCATTAGTTTTATCATCATAGTTTTATCTTTATCGTTATGCTCTTATTGTTATTCTCATCATTATCATTACTATTATAACTATTATCCTTTTTGTCATTATTGTTGTCTTTGTCATCAATACTATCATACCATGTTATGCCTAACATATCAATTGACAGGGTCACAGTAATATCTGCTTCACCAACAATGTATGTCGTAGAATCTAACATGAACTGTACAAACCATTTAGGCATAGTTCCTATGCCTATTCATGTGCATACACTGTATATAGTGTGGATAAACTTATCAAAATCAAATTGATATCATCACCATTATCACTGCTACTAATACTATTTTCATCATTATCGACATCATCAGTCGTATCATCTGAATATGATTACTATTATCATTATCATCTTCATGACCATCATTATTAATACTGTTATTGTTACTGATTACAATCATTTGCATCTATCCCCTATCCTATCCTCATTTCCTCCTCCCCACCATGCACTTGCAAACATACAATAAGCATTAAGCTGTGCTCAACGCAACAGAAAATATCAAAGGGCAAACATCCACCGTTGATTCCTCTTGCAAAATATTTAGAAATATTTTCCGTTCTTCAAACACGCAAACACACACCTGGGAGAATTATTGGGATGACTTCACTCTTCTCACTTCTGGATCCTTTTATATCTGTGAGAAAACCTTAATGCTAATTTTACTTAGGTTGCTACTAATTATAGTAACAAAGCACATAAACGCCTCCTTCCGGTTGGTTCATGCACTCGGGTAAATAATCATGCACTTTTCCCTCATGAGATGTATTGTTAGAGGAGGAAAGTCTTGCATTGGGAAATTTCCCGGTGATGTTGCCACTCATTCATGCGTATATAAAGGCAAAACTATTATAAAATGTATATATGCATATAGATACATGTGTATATATAAGTATATATATATATATATATATATATATATATATATAGGATAATACTAGTATCATATAGATTATATATGCAGTGGATTATTGACATATATATCGGTGACAGGACAACAGGTGGACAAAGAAAAAACAAACAGAATGGAAAATTACACGACACAATGAGAACCAAGGGGCCGAGCAACCAAAGCGCCCACCCCCACCTAAGGCAGCAAAACCAATGACTAGATGGCGGGGGGAAATAGCGAATTTTCGCAGGAGGTAAACTGGACTCTCAGAGGACACAGGACTGACTGGAATAGATTGAGAGAGGCCTACGTCCTGACGTGGAATGTACTGGGTGATGAATGATAATGTGGATATATATATATATATACTATATATATATATATATATATATATATATATATTTGGTACTATATATATCATATTATGTATTAATATTTAGTATATATATATATATATAGTATATATATATAATATATATATAAAATATACATATACATATATATACATATATATATATATCTATTTATATATGTATAGATATATTGTATAATATATATATAACTATAAGATATATATATGTATTTCTAATATTATATAGGATGGATAATATATATACTATTATAAGGTATACATATAAGTTAAAAAAATATAAATATATATGTATATATATGATATATGTATATATATATATATATATATAGTATATCATATATATATATATAAAAAATATTTGTGTGTGTGTGTGGTGTATGTGTGTGTATATGCATATATATCAGGCTTTTTGATTTTTCCAGGGGTCTTTTTTTCCCTTGAACCTGATGCAGTACATTGAGGATGGATTTTCAGGGTACAGAAATCACAGGTGCAGTCTATGTAGACCCTCAGCGCTGCATATACACAGTGAACCACCGGTCTCTTCTACGAAAGTAGCGAAGATGATCCAAATACACCTCCGTGGTTTCGCATAATTGAGTCACTTACTCTCAAACCGCAGGTTCTAACGTTGAGATGGGATGGTAAAAGAGCCGATGGGAGGGACCAGAGAACAACGGGACTCCCCAAGTCCTGTTGAGAGGAGTCCTCCCAAGTCCTCTTTAATATATATATACCAACGCAATCAGCCAACTGTTCGCCTAACATCCGAAGGTTTTATATGCCGATGGCCTCTGTCTTTTGCTATGGCGCAAGCAGAGAATTTCGACATATTTGAGAAGAGACATCGGAGAAAGCCTTGCAAGCTCTCACTGAGTACCTAACTCAAAATGGGCTTTTGGAATGCAAACCCCTAACAAGACCTCAAATCTGCGCACAGTCCATCTATCACAACAGACTTGCGAAGACCGAACTTGAAAATATCGATGGATGGCGTGAGACTGAAGAATAAGCGTGCATCCAGAGTCTATCTTGGTGTAACCTTGGAAACCGCAATACTATCCCTCAAAGAGAAACATCCTCAAGCTGAAGAAGAAGCTCCTCCAGTCGCAACAATACTGATTGGTAAGCTTGGCAAACTCCTCATGGGGAGCAGACCCTGTTACTCTGAGGACGTCTTCTAATGTCCTTATGCTTTTCAACAGCTGAGGTACTGTGCGCCATATGGAGTCGATCAGCCCATGCAGCCAAGGTGGACCCTGAACTGAACAGGCTTTCGGACCAATTACTGGGAACCTTTGGGTACACACTTTCCATCACTCTTCCGAACCGACTATCCTGGTATCTAGTCGCCACCTAGTGTGCCACAGGGAATGAAATTCCTATGGTCGAGAATTCTTCAAACAGCATGAACAAGATCAAGATCACCCGCTTCACAATCCACCAACCAGTTGAAGCGCGACTAAGATCAAGGAAGTAAGCTTCGCACTCGTGGAACCGCTTCCCCCTAACTCTCAAGCCAGTACAGAGTGAGAAGTGGATAGAGATCCAACTAGATCTCCAAAACCAGGCCCTTCCATCACACCACCAAGAACATATAGCGACCTGGACCACTCTGGCCAGGAAGGAATGGGTAGACACTGAACAGGGCGAGAGCCAAGGTTGGCAAAACCCTGGATAATATGCACAAGTGGGGCCCTTCAAGGACAGTCCAGCATGTCCTATGTGGAGATCCATAGAGAGCATGGATCACCTTGCTTAGTGTATGTCCCTTGGGACCGAGGTGCTTCCAGGACGAAGACCTTCGCGAAGCAACCAAACGATACTGCAGTCACCTTTGTTCGACATTGGCGCGATTAGATATGAATGAATTAATATAATAATATATATATATACATATATAATATATATATATATCTAGTATATATATATTAGATATATATTATAAACACACACACACACACACACACATATATATATATATATATATATATATATATATATATATATATATATATATATATAATCAATAAAATCATTGCGTTTCAAACTTTTAATGAACGTTTATCTTAGCGAAGGCAAACAAAATGACGAACTTTCATCAAAACACATACACGCACACCCATAGATCTATTCACCGACCCAGACACACACAAACAAATATATGTATGATTACAAATATATATATATATATATATATATATATATATATATATATATATATATATATACATACATATACATATACACAAACACAAACACACACAGGCGAAACACACAATGTATATATATATAATACAGTTATTTATATATATATACTTTATATATATAGATATATATATATATATATC
>NW_028234413.1:11103038-11110538 GCF_977035675.1 Penaeus japonicus
AGTCTCGCTTTTACTCGGACGTGCTGGTCATTCTTTAAGCATTATTAATACGTTTTCTAAAGTCTTTATATGATCTCTCCTGTTTTCAGTATGTTTGAGTATTACAATCGATAAAAGTCTCTACATTCTCAATGTCGCTGAATAAGATACTCATTAACTCGTTGAATATAGCGCTAGTATTGATCAAACCTAAAGACATGACTGTAAACTGTAGCCTCCCCTTGAGGGTTTGGAATGCAGTTGTTTTACGGCTTTCTTTCTTCAACGGTATCTACTAGCATCCCTTCGATAAGTCCATTTTTTGGAGAAAAAAATATCTACTGTTTGATATTTCAGTGATAATAGCGTACTACTTCGGCATGGGTTTAGTATCAAAACAGTAATCTTATCACTTTTCCTGAAGTCTAAACACAAGCGATCGGAACCATCTTTCTTTTTGACAGTGGTCATGGCGTGGGATATGGGCTCATAGAATACTGGACCAATCCGATTCTTAGTGCACGCTCCACGTCTTCCTCTATGCCCTTATGTAACACAAATGGGACTGGGTATGGCTTGCTTTTGATGTTTTTATAGTCATATAGGTTCACCCCAAGGCCACTACGATCGGTTTACCTGGATCATTAGTGAAAACAGATAGAAAATGTGCATTAAATATTTTTTTCTTCGACTTTCTGTTCTGTGATTCCGTGAGATCACCGTCATCACAAAAAAACACCGACATTCTCATTTTACAAATAGTTAGGATTTACATCAACATCACCATCGATTTCATCATCATGAATGACCGCGAAGCTCGTCGACTAACGTGACATCATCATGAACTCGCTCGACCGCCGATCGTTTGCCTTTCCATTCGTCGCGTTCATAGTGGCGCTTAAGCATGTTGCTACGGAATTTCTGATCAACACTGTTCACTCTCACCGAGCAACTCCATTTGTTTGTATTCTTCGTAACGCTGAATGGACCTCGTCATTGCAGTAGGTAGGTAATAGCAGTAAAACCTAATCGTCTTCCTTTGATTAGCTGTCCATCGCCTTCTTATCGTAGTGATACTGATAGGAATCGCCAGCCGTACGTAATTCTTCCTGGGCCAATTTGGAGGTTTCCGCTAATCTATCTTGCAAATCAATTACATATTCATTCGCTCGTCCGCTTCCTACAAGCCCTTCAACAAGCTAAGTGGCTTTCGAACGATGTGGCCGGAGATGAGTTCAAAAGGGGAAACTAGACTGGGGAACATCACGGTGTATAAATGGTAACGTATCGATATATATAGGTCATTGCCTCGGTTGCTCAAAGCACATTTTTTTTTTACCATTTTCTTTGACACCCCATTAAACCTCTCTACTAACCCGTTGCACATTATAGCGTTAGGGTGTTGTGCTAATACCTGTTAACGATAGCAATCTGTCTTTTTTCTTCACATCTGACCTAAACTGACCTCCCTTATCACTCATGATCTCCTTTTGGGCACTCCTGCTCTACATCAAGACATCAACTCTTCCGCAACTCTCATAGTTTCAACATTCTTTAGCGGGGTGGCCACAGGATAACAACTGGCATAGTCTGCAACAGCGACCCGTCATCTGCGTGCGGTTCGATGGGTTCAACGATATCTACAGCCACTCTCCAGAATGGTTCGGTAATCATCGGCATTCCACCTAACACGTGATACCCTCCCCCTGTCTACGGTACGCTGGCAAGGGCCGCATGACCAGCAAAACTGGCCACCTCGGATGGCACACCAGGCCAAAGGAATTTACTTTGAATTCTCTGCGTTAACAGCGTGGTCTACTCCTCTGTATAAAATTCCTTTCTTCAAAATGAATTCGTGCCTAATACTTTCCACGTACTTCCGACATCGTTCACCGCCTTATCACATCTTCAATGTTCATCTAAATTCTTATCTTTCATTACAACAAGCACTTCTTTTATCTTTAATTTAGAAGATAATTTGTCCTTAGCTTTTCTTGCTGGCGAGTTGTTACTGCGCCAAATTTGACCGTTTCACTTTTTTTCAACCCCTTCCACTTGACATATTACCAAATCATATACAGGCCTTTTCAAACGAGCATTTAAAGTGTTTCAGACATATAATGGACATCTCACTCGAATCTTAGTTTCCGGATAGGTGAAAATCATACCATATGCCATCTTAACACTGACATATCTTTCTGTAAACTAGCTTTTTGTCACTAGACTAGTTTTGATGAGACCAATATCATACCTTTGATCTCGAAAAAATATAAGAAGGGGACACAGGAAAACACATGAATATATGTGTTTCCTGTGTTCCCTTCAACTTGTTCAGCATGAATCCTTAACCCTTGCAGCCGTATTCTATGACGTTTTCTGCGTGTCGTGGCTATGTCATGTTCATGTTATGTCCATGTCGTGTTCATGTAACGAAGGCGGTAATCTAGGACGCAAAAGCGTGGCAAGTTTGCGGCAGTTGCTTCAGGTTTACCAACCGTTCCAAAGTTAACATGTTTCGGATGAATGACACTGTCCAAACGACAAATTCATAAGAGAAACAACAATCATAGGTAGCACTAACATAAGATACTTCAATTTTGGTATGAATCAGTCGTTGTACTTGTTCCTAGTTAAAGAATTGACAACCATTTCACGAACGCGCTGTTGGTAATTCACTCTACGCTCGATCAAAACAAACGGGATGAGAGGGATCGTGTGTTTATGAACAGATCTTCCTTATTTTATCTTTGTATATACTGTACATATATGCGCATTTTTAATATATCATACATATAGATTTAATGTATACATATTTCATATAATTATATGCTTTAATTTTACGTCCCTGACTACTTTTACCATTCATTTAACTGCACTCTCCTTCGAAAAGTCCGCCAGAAGGTAAACAAACTCAAAATCAGCAGAGAATCCATGTTTTCCTAAAAGAGTTTGTAATCCGTGTCTAGGACAATGATGCCTAATATAACCAATATAGGTATTACTTTTCAAACGTAGTATGCTCATATGAAGTATTGGTAAGAAAAAGTACAATAAAAATATGATTTTTTTCACTCGTGTAACTATCGTGACAAGCCTACCCCCTTGCTACGGAGTTTCCACGATTGTTCCAATACTTTACACGCATTTGCCACGAATTTGCCACGCTTTTGCCGCGAACCCGCGCTTCTAGAATAAGAATCGCGGCATGTTCATGTCATGTACACGGCGCGCTTAGGGACTTAGAATATGGCTGTTGTTCTCACAACACCTCTACAGCTCCACATTCAACCTTTCATGCTTAACAGCTAAAGCAGTATTCTCAACTTTACCTTTCGCAACTCTACCATTAGGTCTAGCACCATACTTGCAATAACAATCACGTGACACATGGTTTGAATCACTAAACACGAAACTGACCCTTATGATCAACAGACACTCCGCCACTTAATGCGTCTTAGACTTTAGACTGTGTGACGGAACCTTTAAAACTCGGCCATCTCACTCTACAAACTTATTGTTTGCAATACCGTGCGCATCAGCATGCAACTCTGCATATTTAAGTAGTCCTTCAAAATCCTTCATATCATGCTCTCGTAAAAACACCGTAATTTTATAGCACACATTCAGGCCCCGTTCCATGACCACTAAATCCATTCCTTCATCGTATGATTTCTCTCCACCTGACAAATCAATCCACCGTTTTAAATAAACAATTGGTCGATTGCCAAAATGCATAGCCATTTCACCCCCGGTGCTCACAAATCTTTCTCTTCCTTCGTTCAGCTTCACCTGTTCATCAGTTACTAGTTTAAGCTTTTCAGTTTCATATGCCCGCTCATTTTCTAGATTATGCATTTCCATTTCTAGAAATCCATGTGTATGTGTGTATGTAGATAGATAGATAAATAGATAGATAGATAGATAGATAGATAGATAGATAGATAGATAGATAGATAGATAGATAGATAGATAGATAGATAGATAGATAGATAGATGGATAGATAGATATAGATATATGTATATATATACATATATGTATATACATATATTTACACACATACATATATATATATATACATACATAATTTGAATCTTCCCGACCGGGTGTTCATGATTTCCCTCGTCGTGATATATGAGGCTTCCAATATTTTTCTTTCTTGCTTTCATTCCAGTAGATGTCCCGCCTCATCTGCTTGTGCCACCGGAGATGGAACTTTCAAGAGACCTTTGGGAGGGGCGCGATTGGATTTTGTTCTCGATTTGATGTTAACCGCTTTCTTTCTGTGGTTTATCAGGGAACTTATAGGGTACTAATGCTTTACAAAGGAATCTATTATGTATTTGATTTCATCCTCGGGAAATTATAGGCTGTACATTTTTAACGCTCTTGGGAAGAAAGTTAATGTTGTCTTATTGCTGGAAATCGTACTAGGTATAATTTTTAACTTTCTATTTATAGAAAACGTAGGTCGTTGTCATCCCAATGGATCAAAGTGTCCACGAATGGTAGCTTCTGATTTTCTTCTTCAACAGTAAACTGAATGTTATCGTGGACGGCATTCAGCAGCGTCAGTGTTTGACTTAAGCATGTTCTCCTGGGGACGACGACAAGGACATCATTTAAGTACCGTAACCATGTTGGATATATATATATATATATATATATATACACACACACACACACACACACACACACACACACACACACACACACACACACACACACACACACACGCACACACACACACACACACACACTATATTGTAGTTTTGCAACATTGCAAGGCCGGTAATGCTTTAATATTTTTTTTATTGAGATTAATAACTACCTGTGACCTAAACAACTGTAACATCAGAGGCGGTACTTGGCCAACGACCATTCCGGTCTTTTGCCTCGTTCGAGCCAGTCCGGGCATGCGTCTTTCCAGACCGCTGGTCAGCCCACCACTCCTGCCCAGGTCGTGGCCCGTGACTGAGCTCTCGAGAGACACCTTTATCAAACCATAGATAAGTACTTGTTTTCACGAATATGTGTAATGCGTTGCCCAGGTACTTCACGAACTATCAAGCACTGTGTGTGTATTTATCAGTGTTTTCCTTTGTTTTCTTTCCCTTTGTTTTTAATTGTGTTTAACTATATAGTAATCGAGAGACCAGTAAGCCGCCTCCCGGTCTTCATTCTTTTGTCTTTGTTCGTTCTTTGATATTCAGTTTCAGTTTTTATTATTTTTTATTTATTTACTTTTTTTTTACTGTGCATATCAAAGGTTAGGGGTAAACATTATAGATATTTACTACAATACACACACACACACACACACACACACACACACACACACACACATATATATTTATTTATATACATGTATATATGCATATATATATATATATATATGCATATATATACATATATATGTATATGTATATGTATATGTATATGTATATAAATACATATGTGTATATAACTATATGTATATATTTATATATATGTATAGGTATACATATAAATATGTATATACACACACTCATATACATATGAATATATTAGTATATACATAAACATAAACACACACACACAACACACACACACACACACACATATATATATGTATAACATACATATATATGTTTATATATATTATATATAATTACATAAATTATTATGTATACATAAATATGTATACACACACACGTAATATATATATATATATATATATATATATATATATATATATATATATATATATATATATATTATCGCAAAGAAAAAGATTTTACTCTACCAACCCGAAATGTGTCCAATTTTTTTTTTACTTCTTTGCATAATTATGCAAATTAGGTACTCGGAACCCATGCATATGTGTATTTGCTTGGTAGGGCTAATTATGAGCTTTCCAACGAGCCACAGAATACCTTTATATCTCAATCATCATATATTCAAGAATAACAAAAAAAAGGCATATTTTGCATAATTATGCAAAATTTATGAAATATCAAACAAGTCTACGAGAGCTTTCGAATGAATTCAAAACCATGGCTCCACGTCATCCAGAGGCTGAGAGATAGTGAACAGTAAATCATATGTTCTATGTATGTATGTGTATGTATATGTATATATATGTATATATATATATATTATATACACACATAGATTTTATACACACACACACACACACATATATACACATAAGTACATACATACAGACATAAATATATATAAATATGTAAAGGTTTGTATGAAGGTATATATATAATATATATATATATATAATATATATTCATTTATTTATATTATATATGTATCTATATATATATACATATATATACACACATATATATATATGAAGGATTATCAAACACATGGTAAAGTAAAATAGTGTATATTTACATATTTGACCCCTATTTACATAACTTAAATTTTGTTTAATAACTTATTATAACAATAACAACAAGACACCGGGAAGGCCGATGTCAGGAAGGCATAAATAATCAGAGACATTCAAGAGGAACGTTTCTCGCCAGGACTCTGAACGAGAGAGAAAGAGCTGCAACGGAAAGATATGTATGCATATGTGTGTGTGTATGTAAATATAATAAATATGTATATATATATATATATATATATATATATATATATATATATATATATATATATATATACATTTATTTATATCATGGACTGGAAAACATTAGAAAATAAATAGACAAGGAGAGGAAAAAGAGAGAAAGTGAAGCCAGGCAGCGGAGGGGGAGAGGCCGGGACGGGCCGCCGCAGCTGCGCCTCCCGCCCGGTGCGGTGGGAAGGGCACTGGTCGCGCTCCTCGCCGCCGTCAGCTCTTAGCCGCTGCACGCCGGGGGGAAGCTGGCGCCGACGGCCGTGCAGTAGTACGAGAGGGAGAAGGTGGTTGAAAGGTTGGTGCTCTCGGAGGTATATGTGAAGGTGGAGGACGTGGTCGACCAGACGGTGAGGGCGATGCGGGGGTCCCTGTTGGCGTCGGCGAGCTCGCGCTTGAGGCGAGCGTCCTCGAGGTCGTCCAGGCTCTCGGGCGCGGAGTCCAGGGTGCTTCCCAGGATCGGGCTTGGGTGAGGGAAGGGGGAATTAATGGAAAATTGTAACAGCGCTAGCATCAAGAATGATCACGGTGGTAGCATAGATAATAGCGTCTATGATCTACTTAACGTTAACACCAATAACAAAAGCATCAACAAAGATAGCAGCAATAGTGATAATAATTTCAATAGCAACAGCACTGAGACTGGATAAAGATAATACGAACAACAGCATCAATAACTAAACTCATTTCCTTACTCGAAATCATCGCCGGCAGTAAGGTCCTTGTCGATGTTATTGAAGCGGCGATACCTGCGCTTCTGGCACGCATTGGCGCCAAAGTAATTAGCGCATGTGTATGGCACTGTTGTTGTGAGGGTCGTCAGTGTGATGACAGTTCGGGTGGTGTAAGCTGCCACCACACGCGCGTCGTCATCGCTGCGGGCTATGGGACGAGCGAAAATAGTTAA
>NW_028234413.1:11143038-11145538 GCF_977035675.1 Penaeus japonicus
TATACTTCTCGAGATATATCATCACAAAGAGGACCCACTTTTTGCCTAAAAATATCCTCTACCTGTATGTATATAATCGTACCCATTTTTAACAAGAACACCGTCAT
Source organism: Penaeus japonicus (assembly GCF_977035675.1). Classification (NCBI taxonomy): domain Eukaryota; kingdom Metazoa; phylum Arthropoda; class Malacostraca; order Decapoda; family Penaeidae; genus Penaeus; species Penaeus japonicus. The sequence continues at coordinate 11,143,146 of NW_028234413.1, forward strand.
TTTCGGCGATTTCAGGTTGTAATAACTCGGCCGTTTTTAATCCAATCGATCTGAAATTTTGACAGTCGCGTCTTTGTGTACTAAAATGCACGGAATACTAAGTTTTAAGTAATTCGGACGTCGGGAAGTTGGGTAAATTTTTACCTGAAATTCGGCGAATCCACAGAAACATGTAGTAGGGGGCTGGCAAGCGGAGTTACCGGAACTTGTCCTACGACTCTCGGACTGTACCAAACTCCGGTGCGAGGGCCGAAGGCCCTCGCACCGGAGGCTAGCATACTGCCACGGGGGGCTTGCCAGCCCCCTGATCAACCACATTGAGTATCAGCCAGGAAAAAAAATATTTCTAATGGATGCCCAAGTGATGACAACCCTAACGGCCAAGGTCACACAGGGACGCTCATGCGGAACAGGTACCAACTAGTAAATACTTCTCCGAAATATTGCCAGATCTATATATTATTCCCTACTATATATATTCAAGCAAATTATAATGAATGGGCACATTACAATTCACGTACGTATGCATGCACTCGTGGACACTGTTATATATGAGTGCTGTGTACATGCAAGCTGTCGGAAGCCCAAGCCACGACTTACACAAGGTATCTGCATACGGGCGTAGACATCCGTTTGGAGTTTGTGTATAAATGCATATTTGTATATTTATATGCATCTACACTGTGCATGCAGGGGCACAATTTATATATAGAAACGTACATAAGTGCGGGCAGGGGAACGGGCATGAACATGCTAGCATGAATTTTGCGTAGGCCCTGCACGTGTATATAAACAAATATCCATTCTCACTGGAATAGATCGAGAGGTGGTGAATTTGATCGGGGGATGCTAGGATCTGCTAATGACATGCGAGACTAGCTCAGACGTGTTATTGGAGATTAATGGTGGTCTCCTGACTAAAATTACTCCCCCCACCAAGTTACAACTAAGGCCGGTAGTGGGGGTATCTGGGCCCACCCCTCTTAAATAGGATTTCCCAGTCATTTCCGGCCCTCATTTGCCGGAAGCGAAGGAGTCCCTGGTCACGGCAGCGATCAGAATCTGATCTTTTGACACTGGTTGAAGAACTTTTATTTATTAAATGGGATATTATAGGATTTTCTGTAGTTAGAAGACTAGGCGAAGAGCAGAAATTTTTTAGGAGAGGTAGACCCCTGGATAGCAAACAAGAATTAGTAGTGATTGCTTATTTCACAAGCACCTCCAAAAGAATATTAGGGAATTCTATAGTGTGAGCGAAAGAGTAGCTTCTGCATTACTGAAACTAAACTACAGATATAACCTAAAAATTATCCAAGAATATGCTCCTACCGGCAGTTATAGTGATGAGGAGATAGAGACCTTCTATGAAGATGTGTAAAGCCTAGTACACACTTGTAGACCATGTTGCGCGATTTGTCTATAAACCGCCTATAGACGGTCTATAGACATGGTCTATAGACCGTCTATAGACATCGTTCTTTGTCTCGTCTAGCGTCCACACTACGATTTGAATTTCTCGTCTAGTCTCTATCAGTACATCATGGGGGAAATTGCTCTGTGCGGAGTCTATTCCTGCTTAGCGCTAATTGCAAGGGAGTCGTGAAGTGTTTGCAGAAGGACCTAGGTTCGGTATTTCATTATTAAATAAATTAAGACTGGAGACGCCATGGGTTTTCGAAATTTCACCTGCCTAACCTCTAATGATTTCGAAGATTTGCTTCTGATGGTTGGAGGACTGATAATGAAGAAGGATACAAAATTTAGATAAGCTATCCCAGCTTCTCTTCGACTAGCAGTCACACTGCGTTTCCTAGCAAATGGAGATTCTGTCACGAGCCTCATGTACACCTTTAGAATATCTAAGCCAGTGATTCAAGTGCCAATTTTACCTTTTAGGCGGTTTTTATAATCGGAACTCGTCACGTCCCAAAGACAGCTAGAAGCATGATAATCCTTGATTAGTTTCAATACCTTTTCATTTGACCACATTTCAAAAAACAATGTAAAAGCGTTAATTTGACCGCAAGGCACCCTGCACGCTTGGGAAGTCCGATGTGTCTCATCTATCGTTGCAGATGTTGTACACACTAGCAAAATGTTGTGAAACATGTCTACCGTTGCATGCTGTCTCCCATTCCGATCGGGAGACCATAGACCTGCGACTTTTTGTCTCGCAACAGACTCGTAGATGGCGATTGGTCTATGGACGTGTCTACGTAGACAACGCTAGACACGTCTCAGAGACCAAATCGCGCAACATAGTCTAGAAGTGTGTACTAGGCTTAAGCAGCTACTAATAGACCAAAAACCCATTTTACCGTGATAATGGGGGATTTTAATGCCGAGATAGGAATAAGGGAAGTTGGGGAAACCTCGGTTGGGACACAGGC
>NW_028234413.1:11150538-11153038 GCF_977035675.1 Penaeus japonicus
TTTTAAGGCAAATCTTCAGACTTTCCTTATTTAAATCGCTTATTAATTGTTGTAGTTCATCTGCTGACTCACCGAAAAGAACAATGTCATCTGCAAATCTTAGATTGCTTAAGTGCTCATTCCCTATTTTAATCCCTCTTTCTTTCCAATCTAACTTCTTGAATACTTCCTCCAAGCTGGCTGTAAACAGCTTCGGTGAGATGGTGTCGCCCTGCCTAACACCCTTTTTTATTGGTATTTTATTGGTTTCTGCGTGGATTTTGACGGTCGCTGTACCATCCCTATATATCTCCTCTAATAATCTGCAGTATATTTCCTCTACTCCTTGTTTACGAATTGCATCCAGTACTGCAGATATCTGTACCGAGTCGAATGCCTTTTCATAATCTACGAATGCCATACACAGGGGCTTCCTATATTGGTTTGTTTTCTCCCTTATTTGAGCTAGTGTGTGGATATGGTCTGTAGTTGAGAATCCACTGCGGAACCCTGCCTGTTCCCTGGGTTGTTTTGAATCTAATGTATCGGTGGTACAGGCTGTGATGATTTTTGTGAACAGTTTATAGATTACTGAGAGGAGGCTTATAGGTCGGTAATTCTTTAAGTCTTTTGTGTCTCCCTTTTTGTGTATTAGAATTATTATTGCGTTTTTCCAGGCCTTCGGAATTTTACTGACGTCTAGACATCTGTTATAAAGACTGGCCAGCTTTACTGCCGCAATCTCTCTCTCTCTCTTGAATAAGATCTACACTAATGCAGTCTTCTCCTGGTGTTTTTCCTCTTTTTCATGCATTTTAGTGCCCTATTTACTTCATTTACCTTGATGTTTGGAACATCTCCAATTGTTGTGTTTGTCTCCGTATGTGGTTGGTCGTTTGAGTGGTATAGGTTGCGATAGAAGTCTTCTATTACTTTGATAATTTCATTTTTATTGTATGTCGCCTCTCCGTTGGGTTTCTTTACTGCATACATTTGTTTTTTCCCTATTCCGAGCCTCCTCTTTGTTGCCTTAAGGCTGGTGCCGGCAAGCAGAGCTTCGTTTATTTTTTGTATGTTAAATTTGCGTATATTCTCTTTCTTCTTATTTATCGTCTTAGTCAGCTCTGTTGATTTTATCTTGTCTCTGATTGATGTTATTTTCATGTCCCTTCGCTGTTTCATAAGCTCTTTTGTCTCTACCGAAAGCTTACTGAACCTTTCTTTTTCGTCTTAACCCCCTATTTCAAGTGCAGCTTCCGTTAATATCTCACTGAATTGGTCGTTAATTTGGTCTATGTCAAGATCTTCGAGAGTTGAGTATTTGTTACGGATGTTGATACTGAATTCCGTCGCCCTATTCTTGATGTTGGTTAGATTAACGAGAGGCTTCTGTATGCGCTTGTTTCGTTCCCTTCTTAGCTGTAACTTAACTCCTGACCAGTCTATGGTCGTTACCGACATTTACTTTATTGATAACGGTTATGTCTTGTACGATGTCACGCCTATTGGTGATTATGAGGTCAATTTCGTTTTTAATGCAGGATGGTGATTTCCATGTCCATTTCCTCCCGGATCTCTTTTCGAAGAATGTATTCATAATTTTAAGGGATCGAGCTTCGGCGAATTCTATCAGCCTTTGCCCTCTCTCATTTCTGGTGCCTATTCCATGTTTCCCAACCGATATTTTTCCATCTTCCCTTAAAATCCCCCATAATCACGGTAAAATGGGTTTTTGGTCTATCGGTAGCTGCTTGCACATCTTCATAGAAGCTCTCTATCTCCTCATCACTATGGCTGCTGGTAGGAGCGTACACTTGGATAATTTTTAGGCCTTATCTGTTGTTTAGTTTCAGTATTACAGAAACCACTCTTTCACTCACACTATAGAATTCCCTAACATTCTTTTCAAGTCGCTTGTGAACTAAGAAACCTACTCCTGATTCTTGTTTGCTATCCAAGGGTTTACCTCGCCAGTATAATAAGTGCTCATCATTTAGTAATTTCTGCTCTTCGCCTAGTCTCCTAACTTCAGAAAGTCCTACAATATCCCATTTAATAAATGAAAGTTCCTCAAGCAGTGTCAGAAGATCAGATTCTGCTCTCAGGGTCCTTACATTGTATGTGCATGAGTTCATCATCTTTAGGCGGCCTGCGTCTAACCGGAGATTCTTAGCGCCCTCTGCTCCAGAGCGATCCTGATCGCCGCCGTGACCAGGGGCTCCTTCGCTTCGGGAATGAGGGCCATTGCCTTGACTGGCGGCCTTGTGCACGGTGGGGGGAGTAATTTTAGTCCGGAGGTACCATTAATCTCCAATAACACATTTGAGTTAGTCTCGTATGTTATTAGGAGATCTTTGTATCCACCGATCTATCTCACGACCTTCCGGTCTACTCATGTGAGAATGGGCATTTGTTTATATATACGTGCAGGGCCTACGCAACAATGCAAGTTTGCATGTTTATGCGCGCTCCCGTGCCCGCACTTATATTCGTTACTATATATAGATATGCTGAATGTACA
>NW_028234413.1:11215538-11218038 GCF_977035675.1 Penaeus japonicus
CAGTACCATTTTCCAAACGTATGAATTGAAAACCATAACTGGACATCTATTTTTTTAGTAATAACCAAGCATGAACTCGCTTTCATGGAAGAATAGTTCATGGAAATAAGGAGCGAGTTTCTTCTGAAATTAATGCATATCCAACTTTCTCGATAAAATCCGGATTCAGACTATGATCATTTCCACGCAATTTTCGATGGGAAAAAACAAAACTGAGTAAAGAATACCTATTCATTTAAAGAATTACCCATGCGAATATTAGGTCTGCTAAACGATAAAAATATAGCTGTCAGATATAAGTGCTGACTCATCTGATCAGCATCACTAAATGTATATATCGAGGATTGCCTGCAGGCGCTCCAGTTGCCAAGGAATAAGCAAGAGGCATAGTCGTCTCACCAGCCCAACAGCTGTCTTCTGTGGGCCCTGGCTGAGGAAGCGAGTATGCTCACAGTCCAGCAGATAGTGCTGTATGGTGGCACTGGCGCCCCACAAGGTCAGCATAGTCAAAAGTGGGTATGATCTACCACGCACAAGGGTAGCCTGTTCTAAGTCTGTGAAGACTGACTTCGGCATTCTTTGATATTCTTTGAGAGAGTATCAGTGGCTCATAGCCTGTGGCGTCTGAGTACCAACTGGCCGAAGAGGAGGTTCTCGCTTCCTCTCTATAGCGCTGCATGATACCGACCAGCCCTGCAGTGCCGTTTGCGCCTTAGCGGCTCTCGGCTAGGATGAACGACCTGCTCATTCAAGGGTTCATCCCTGCTGTTTTCTGCCAGCCTTTCAGCAAGCTCATTCCCTCTTAAGCCCACATGGCTTGGGATCCAGTTTAGTATGACGCGTCTACCCTGAGCCAGGATTCTCTGAGCAATGGTGAGAATTATGGTCAGGAGATACACGTTGTCGAGGGGTTTGCTATGCTGCAGGCTGTCAATTGCTGCCATAGTCTATGTGTATGACAGCATACCTGTTTCCCTGAGCTGCATGGGCTATGGCTTCCGTGAGTTATAGACTTAGCAAGGAGGAAATATTTAAAATCAGACTTAGAAAGCTGCAGCAAGTATATAGACAAAATAATTAAGAATTTTAGAGGTAATGTCTGAGTGTATATACGGTTGTAGTCTCACTGATATCTTTAAAGATGCTGCAGTCTTCCCATGTAGTTAAAGATAACCAAAAATAATATATCTTACTGTTGACAACAGCATAATGCAGCAAAGCGTAGGCGTTAAGTAACCTTATAGGATTTATTTTTAATCGGAAGGGACTGCGATGTGGTCTACGACGTTAAGCTGAATATTTACCATTTTCTATATATATGTTGAATCACAGAAAACGCTGAAATGACAAGGGCTCCTATTGTATATTGTTTAGGATAGCTATCTTGTTTGGATCATTGTAACAACGATCTGACGGTAATGACCTTGAAAAAAAACGTCTCTTTGGTATAATTTACGCATTTCATTATAAGATATGTACATCTTTAATATACAAACACCCAACCCACATCCCCATAACATTGAAACCATCATGTAAAAGAGAAAATACCCCCCGCACTACATTGGAAGATTTCTGAAGAAAACAAATACAGTAACACAGAGAAAAACAAAAACCTTCGGTCCACAAGGAATGCAGTCCGGTCAGGTCAGGTCAGGTCAACTTCCGCTTGACCCCGGCGGAGTAGACAGCAGGTAGACTGGATCATCCTTCAGTTCCACATTGGGGTCGTAGCGCTGCAGGATGCTGATTTCTTTGGGCTTCAGAATTCTGTGGGAGAAAGGGAGGAAATTGGGATGGCTTGTCGAGGTCACAAATGTTGTCGAGTTCTGTCTTAAAGGATTGGGAATATTCCAAGCCGGCCATACACACAACCCACACGCATTTACGCATCTATATCTATCAATCTATCGAAATATTTATCTATTTGCCTCCCTGTCTGTCTCTAAGTGGTCTCAATCTCATTACATAATGTATCTGATAGGCCTACATTATCTCAAACCCACCCAACAAATCCACAAATATCAATTATTCTCAGAGAACTCGGTCCATCTCATTACATAACGTATCTAATTGGGCGTACATTACCCCCCCCCCCTCCCCCGAAAAGTCCACAAAAGTCAATCATCATTCCCAGAGAAGAAAACTCGTTCCATCTCATTACACAACGTATCTGATAGGCCTACATCAACTCAACCCCCCCCCCACCCCACCCCCCAATAAAAAAAGTCCCCAAAAGTCACTCATTACGAGAAAAGAACTAACTGGACTCGAACTCCGGTACTCACGTGAAGGGGGAGAAAGGCCAGCCAACGAGCAGCAAAGGTGTTCCGTGCACTTTGATTCGCCACACTGACTTGTGTTCGCCGCGTGTGTCCAGGTCCCAGAGCTTCAGACACTGGTGGGAGAGAGAGAGGGAGAGGATGAGGATGAAGGTGAGGGTGAAGAGGGTGGAGGGTGAGGGTGGAGGGAGAAGAGGGTGAAGGGGGAGTGGTGAGGGTGA
>NW_028234413.1:11223038-11225538 GCF_977035675.1 Penaeus japonicus
ATTTTTTATCCTATTTTCTGAAATTCATTCCTAACCTGTAGACCTCTTTTTTACATACATATTCTATTTATTTAGGCCTTTGTAAATCTGCATGAATAAACGTATGTTACTTATCTTATTTTCTGAAATTTATTCCTAACCTGTGGACCTCTTTTTTACATACATACTCTATTTATTTAGGCCTGTGTAAATTTGTTTTGTATGAATAAACATATGTTACTAATTCACACGCACTTAAGTATGGCTCCATATATTTGTACAAATTACTTGTAAATAAAACAAAAGTGTTGCGTCTGTGCTAAATCGCCCCTAATCTGTGTTGCTTATACGCATCATAAATCATCATAAACTTTCTTAATACTTAAAAAACACCATAGAAAGTAACAAATGAAATAGACTTACCATAGAAAGGGGAACTTGTCGATACAGTTCTTGAGATGTGTTGCAATTGCACAGACTACCATAGCCTTCGTAGCGCTCGCAGAAATTTCGTCTTGCAATCCATTCATTCTCGAACTTTGCCGAACACACGCTGGCTGCAAAAATCGTTGTTGTTTTTTTTTTTTTTTTTTTTTTTGTATAATACTTCTCTCTTGTGGAATATTCTTGAAAAATATGATTTACATGTAAGTGGATATAATTATAGTTCGATATATGAAGCGAGCTATATATATTTATATACAGTTAGAGCGAGAGTTAGATACATCTTTTTCAAGTGAACTAGAAATTTTCTATAATATATGGATGCATGCGTACACCTTACTATACGTTTCAAAAGTCTGGAAGTAATTTCTGAAACACAAATTTTGGTAATTAATCCTATGAGACTCATCCAAAGTTCTCTTGCATATTCTCCTATACATTCTACACATCACCTCGCCATACATCTTACACATGTTTCTTGTAAATTCATGGCGTTATAACTTCATAAACAAAGTCTAACTTCGTTCCTATAGACCAATGTGTAGTAGTTTGTGGTGAATCAATCAATGTTATGGTAAAAAAAAAAAAAAATAGTGGCGATAAGATCCATTCAATCAATTAATCATTCTTCAGGCATATGTTCAACCATTCTTTAAGCATAGTATACTGAATCATCCAAGCATTCTTTAAGTATAATATATTCAACCATTCTTTTAGCATGATATACTCAACCATTCAACCATTGTTTAAGCATATGTTCAACCACCCAACCATTCCTTCAGCATAATGGCGGCTATTCCTTCAGAAACCAGCAATAAAAAGGTACACACCATTCTCATGTAGACGAGGCAGTTTGGCGTGTAAGTGGACTGGTGATCCTTGAAGAACGAATGTGTTTTTCTCTTGGGTAGTGAAGGCCGCCCCTTCCGCCCACGTCCGCCCGTCCTTTGTCCATATCCACGCCCATCTGAGGTTTGTGGGCGGCATGAACACATCGTTCGGGTGAGAAGGGGGGCGGGGTAATAGGTGATTAGTAATTAAGGCGATTTTTTTTTAATGTATTTGGCTTATTGTCATTTGTTGTTTTTTTTGTAATGTTTGTTGGTTTGGGTTTCCTCTGTGTGGATGTTACTTTGCTAACTCTATAGATTTCGTTATAATAAAAAAAAAGATTCCTATATCCGTATTTGCTATCGTTCCTGTCCGTATACCTGATTATATTTCTCTTTTTCTCCTTTTTTTTTCTTCTCCGTCCCTGTAACCCTCCACTACCTATTCTTCCTTCTTCACTCTTGCCATCCCCTTGTCCTTTACCCTCCTTCCTTCCCTCCTTTTTCCAAATATAGCCCTCCCTACCGTCCCCTTATGCATCTCAACCCCCAACTCACCTATCCCCCTCTCCCCTCCCCTCTTTTGCCCTTCTCCATTCCCCACCTCTTTGGCCCCCTCTCCGCCCCCCACCTATCCCCCCACCTCCTTCCCTCCCCCTTCCCCTCGACTCACCTGTCACCCATGACCATATCTGAGATGACTCTGGAACCTTGCTCCTTCAGGAAGGTCTCCACGGTTTCTGTAAGTTGCATGAACCCTTCGTGCTGTGGGGTGGGAGGGGGTGGGGGGTAAGATTAGATGGTCATGGCGATGGGTAAATAGAATTTAAGGAGGATGGAATTATTTATTACTATTAGTTGTTATCATATTTATTTATATTTATCATTATTGTTATAATTATTATTACTGTAATTATCGTTATCCTTTGCAATATATTCATCATCCTCTGCATAGACAAATATCATTGTCATCATTATTATCATTATTACTGTTATCACCACCATCATCATCAGCTGCAGCATCATTATAATAAAAATGATAATGATGATAAAAATGATAATGGCCATCATCACTATGATCACTACTTTTCATATACTTATTACAATGATTACATGCAATTTATCATTATTTTGCTTATGATGATCATTACATTCATATTACTATAATTACAAAGAGAGGTTTGTTAGTGGTGATTCGTTTTTTTTTTCTTTCTTTTTTTTTCTTTTTTTCTTTTTTCTTTTTTTTT
>NW_028234413.1:11263038-11268038 GCF_977035675.1 Penaeus japonicus
TATTATCTCATATGGAATTTAACCCATTCATGGTGGGGCTATTTCAGCTCTAAATGGTCAGAATGCCAGGGTATTCGAAGGCATAAGTGTAACGCCTTGGGATTCTCGGGCACACTAGCCGCGAGTGAGTGCTGTATCCGGTGCTGTACCACTTACGCGGCGCGCTGGCTTTAACTATATATCTCGTCTCCGGCGTCTTACCCAAAAACCACTGAACGTGATAGCAAGCTGATACAGGACAGCCTTGCCATAGTCCGAGTGAATCATCTACTTGATTTATCTGGCGTCATGATGTAAAAGACGTTGAGAGATTTAGGATCACTGTGTTATTTTGTTGTACTATGAGTAATGAGTGATTATAATTACTATAATTGCCATAATATTAAGCAAAATGGGTTTCACTTAACCTAGATTACAGGAGAGAGAGCCTTAAATGTCACCCTTTCACAGTTTTTAGCAAGCACTATTTTTATAGAGCAATGGCACACAGCAAGTCGTCGACCTCTTGTTCTAAAGTACCAATTGGAAAGCCTTTTACTGTGGCACTCACAGTCATAAGCACAGGTTTCCTTCCCCTTCCCTACCCCTTCATATTATCTCCACTTTGGATGGTTATATTTAAAAAATAAAGCTGCTTTTTGTCCTCCCTTAAAACAGCAATACTTCTATCACACTGAGTATAATGAAAATAATGAGCTGATATGGACACTATACTACAATTTTAGTCAACTGCAGCATTGATAGAGCTCGTCATATGACACATATAAGTCTCTCAATACAATGAAACTTAAAAAAATGACAACCATAAAAATGGCTCTATTTTTATAATGAGATGCTGAAAGAGAGTAGGAAAAGTCAAGGTATGTTGGGTGAAGATGCTTTACTCAGAGATAAAACCCATCCTGGAGACTGGGCAAGCAAATCTATCCCTATCCGCCATGGGTTGATTTAGTCTTCCTTTCTTTTTCCATGATACTATTCTGGCCAGTTACCAGTCTTTGCATTTTTTCCAATAGCATTGTTTAAATTCATCTTAAAACAACTGTGAAAGTGTACCATTCTGTTCTGTTACCATTACTAGAGTCTAGTTGCATCGCTAAGGAAGTGAATGGTGAATCTTGCAAGTGTCTTCAGTGCTCCAGAAAAGGCCAGGGACCTCCCGCTAAATATATTCCATAACTGTTTATACATAGGATATGCAGTAGAGTGTAACATGATGTGTGCCTTTTCTGGGCAACTACCAAATACAAGCTGAATAATTAATTGAAAAAAATATCTGTTTTAAAAGGTGTTTAGTTGTTATTAATTAAGATGTAACTTTTGGTTTTCCATCCTTTGATATTGACTGTCTTTGCTGTACAAAAATATTTTTTAATAAATTTTCTGCATCATTTGCAAGAATTATATATATTTTTTTTATGGAAGAATCCCTCCTGTATATATAGTATCTTTTTGCTATAATCTAAAGTAAACAAAAAAATTGCCAAATTGCCATAAAGCATTTTCTCACATAGCATCATCAAAATGAAGGAACAGCATTTCTAATAGATTATTCTTATATCATCCTTCTTTTACCCAAATGTCAAGACGTCCTCTCCTTTTGCAGACACAACAACCGGCCCCATAGCTAGTGTTCGTCATGCCAGCAAGAAGGCTGGAGGAAGTAGCAAGAACCCCAAAGGCAGACCAAAAGGCAAGCACCGTGGCATCAAGAAAGTCGATGGCCACTGGGTGTCATCAGGAACCATAATTGTCAGGCAGTTGGGACTCGATTATCATCCAGGCCTTAATGTGAGTCAAAATATATGTGTGCTACCATAGTAACTTGAAGTGAGAAGAAATGTACTATTTCTAGGCAAAAACTATGAGTGCTCGAATTATGTATTTAAAGAAAGAATAAGAAAAAAAAGGTAAATACATCAGTCATGATAAAAAAAAAAAAAAAAAAAAAAAAAATGCTTTCTGATTATGTTTTTCACAAAAAAATATCTTGATGGAATGTGCAAATATTGCTAATATATATATATACATATATATATATACATATATATATATATATATATATATATATATATATATATATATATTATATATATATATATATATATATAAAATTATTATTTATATTTATATAGATATATATAAATATATATATATATATATATATATATATATATATATATATATATATATATATTATATATATATTTATATATATATATATATATAATAAATTATATATATATATATATATATTATATATATATATATATATATATATAATATATATATATATTAATTATATATATATATATATATACCTATATAATATGTATATATATATATATATATATATAATACATATATATACATTTATATATATATGTGATTATATATGTATGTATATATACATTTAGATAAGATTAGATAAGATGAGTCAGCACTCATAGCTGGCAGAGGCCGGGCCGCCTTGTGCATATAGCCTGGGTGAAGCGACGTCTTCGCATATCTGTCTGAACTGAACTATATATATTTGTCCCAATTGATATTTTGAATGATCTGTTTAACCCTTCCACAATGTTCATGTTTTACAGGATTGGATCACTCTCATACTCTCATAATTCTTAGAATTACAAAGTATTCATTTCTTCAGTTATAATGCCCTAACACACCAAATGCTGATTAGTATCTTTACTGATCTATCATATATAGACATATATCATACCTTAATTCTGGAAAGAAATAGAAAACACACATTTTATGATGCCCATTCCAGGCTGACGGGGATAGATTTTCTTGACTGGTCTCCAGGATGGGCAAATGTGCCACCTGCATGGCACCCCAGATAGTTTGTTTTTTTTCTTCTTCAAAGCGAGGGAGCTTCACTCGAAGTATCATTACTTTTTGTTTTCTCTTTTATGCATTTGTTATGACACAATAGCCATATTTCTGTTTTTCATCTTTTCGTATTCTACTATTCTGTGAGACGTATGTGCCATCTTACAGTGTTTATCGTCATTGTAGTAGATTAAGATTATAGTATATGTACATGTCCTGGATCAACTTTGTCTTCTCATTTTGCCTGCATATCCTGCTTTAGAGCCAGAGCTTTCTTTTCCTGTTGGTGTTAGGAGAGACTGGTACCATCTATGTTTTGGATTTTAAACTAATCCTATATTGATGATTATTACTGCAGTTATAGAGATTATGATTGCAATTTTCATCATCAGTTACTTAACCTATTCCCGCTGGATGACATGCTATCACGTCATGGGAATATTTTGCTCCTGTGAGATGACATCCTATCGCGTCATGATCACTCCCTCTAGATACATGTTTTACCTAGTTACATATGTTTATACTTATTCCACTTACATTTCTATAGACACATTATTCTTGATGTATCAAAAAAAAAATTGAAAATAAATAAATAGATGAATAAATAAATAAATAAATAAAGAGAGAGAGAGAGAGAGAGCCTTTCAGCATCCTGTAAAATCTGAGAAGTGTAGCGTGGTATCTTGCTGGAAGAGATCTAGCACTTGGAGGCTGCATGCGCTTATTATCTTCATGGTGGGAGCAGTATCAGGCAAATAATCAGCTTGGCATGAATGGGTTAATATAGTAATTACTCATAGTGTAATAAAGAACCACAGCAATCCATGCTCCCCTAATGTCAAATATGCCAAGACGAGTATTGACACCCCTGTCCTCAGGCAAGAAATTTATTTGGCATGTCCGTGTTGCCACTGTCTGTAATGGTTTATGATGTGGTACACTTGGAAGGGTTAATTACTGTAGAATTTCTGACTAGCTCACTTTGTATTATTTATTCAGAATGTTTCCTTTCCAAGCCTTTTAAGCAAATGTCAGTTTAAAATTTTGTGTTAATTCAAAACAATTGAATGTAGTGACATTTGTTAATGCATAATTTTTATTTATGTCAGGAAGAATTACTTTGAAATATGTTCTTGGTTACAGTGGTAACAACAGTTTGTGTTCAATCAGAGAAAGGAAGAAGTGCTGCTGGACTTACTAAAAAAAAACTTGGTAAAAGTAGCAATGGCTATTAATGCTGTTAGTGGCATGTACATATAGATTTTTTTTCTCGTCCAATCTTTTTTACTTCTTCAAAGTAACTTCAGCGGATTGTTTTGTGGTGTATTTAATTTTAATATTTATGTATTTATAGTATATTGTAACAATAGCTTTGCAAAATCAGTGATGGGGGAAGCAGTGATGACATTTCTTAAATCATTATTGCATGAAAGTTGAGACTGAATCCTGATTTATTTTTACTCTTTTGTCACACACGCACACACACACACACACACACACACACACACACACACACGCACACACACACACACACACACACACACACACACACACACACACACACACACACACACACACACACACACACACACACACACACACACACACACACACACACACACACACACACACACACACACACACACACACAGAGGCACACTCACACCCACACTCACTCATACTCACACTGACACTCACACTCTCTCATACACTCATACACATCATCCATTTGACTATGAATCACGTTCCTCAAATCATCCATCCAGCAATATACATAAATACAAATAACCACAATCCTCAGGCCCTCCTCTGCCTTCCCTTCCTTATGGAAAACTGTCCCACATCAACGCAATCCCATTCCCATTCACAGGTGGGCATCGGCAGAGACCGGACACTCTTCGCCAAGGAACATGGCCACGTATTGATGACCACGGAGAAAGTGAATCCCGACTGGAACCACAAGTTCGTCAAGCGCTTTTACGCCGAGTTGAAGGACCGGCCCAAAGTCCCCATTTACAAGACTTATTTCCATGTTATCCCAGAGGATCAACACAGGAATTTCAAGCTTGTTGACCAGATTTAAAAGGGGTTGTGCATGGGAGAGTCCGTTTGATCATGTGTTTTTGTAAATAGTGTTAAAATAGATAATAGAAAAAGTGTTT
>NW_028234413.1:11290538-11293038 GCF_977035675.1 Penaeus japonicus
CAGAGGAAAAAGACAGAGCGACTGAAGTGCTGGCCATGAGCCTCAGGGATATAAAATAGAGCTCCTATTCAGTTCTTCGGGAAATGCTGTCGTTATGCATTAGAGAAGTTATATATATATGTGTGTTTTCCAGAATGAAATATCTGCCATGATGATATTATGACAATTATGAATATGAAAACTATTGTGTTTAATATTATTGTTATTATTGTCATTATCATTATTATTGCTATCATTGATATCTTCATATTCAATATTATCATTACTTATTATTATTATCATCATTATTATTATTATCATTATCAATATTATCATTATCATTATTGTTATCATTATGATTTAAAAAATAACTTCCATATATCATCATTATTATCATCATTATCATCATGATTATCATCATCATTATTGATATTTCCGTCTTCACTCCACAATGTCTTCATGTCCTGGTGTCCTTTTGCCACGAAGGTGTCCCCCTAACCAGTGGTCTTAGGTATTGCTGTGTCAATTATTTCCCCACTGATTGATATCCAAAACTTTTCGAATTATCTTAGCTGTTGCAGATATGGAAGGTTTCTGCAACATTTCTTACGTAAGATCCGATACTAACTTTTCAAAATTCTTTGAGAGTGTCCTTTGTGCTTCAATTACTGTCGGTATATTAATGATATGATTATTATTGATATTTTATTTTAATATTATCATTATCACTATTATTGTTGTTATCGTTATTTTTATTATCATGATTATCATCGATATTACTGTAACTATCATCATTGCTATTATTGTCATTATAATCATCATCATTATCAGCATTATCATTATTATAATCATTGTTATCTTTGCTATTATCATCATTATCATTTATACCATTCTCTTTATTATGATAATCACCATTGCTATTATTATCAGTATTATCATTATTGTTATTACTTTCATTATTATCACCATTATCATCCTCATCTTTGTAATTGTGATGATAATGATGGTGATGATGATGTAGCTCCTGTTGATCATGATGTTGGTGATGAAAAAGAAACAAATTCTTAAACAAAATGGACCAAGGAATAAAATGGAGATGGATAGATATTATAAAACCTAAATTAAAGACAAGGAATAAATAGATATAAATGTTAACCAAACAAACAAACAGATAAATGATGGATAATGGAATGACAAGAAGGATGAAGCTGGTAATGATGACAAGGCTTCTGATATCGTTAACCATATTTTCATGAAAACAATGTCAACCAAAATAGTGATAATGATGATTGAGTAGGACTAGGAGTATGAGTAGGACTAGGAGTAGGAGTAGGACTACGAGTAGGACTAGGACTAAAAGTAGGACTAGGAGTGGGACTAGGACAAGGAATACGAGTAGAAGTAGGACTAGGACTAAGAATAGGAGTAGACGGAGAACTAGGACTAGGACCATGAGTAGGACTGAGCCTAGGAGTAGGACTAGAAGTAGGACTAGGAGTAGGACTTGGAGTAGGAATAGGAATAGGAGTAGGAATAGGACAAGGAATACAAGTAAAAGTAGGACTAGGAAAAAGAATAGTAGTAGGCGGAGAACTAGGACTAGGACCATGAGTAGTACTAAGCCTAGGAGTAGGACTAGGAGTAGGACTAGAAATAGAACTAGGACTAGGACTAGGAATAGGAGTAGGAGTAGGACTAGAACTAGGACTAGGAGTAGGACCAGGAATAAAAGTAGGGGTAGGACTAGGAGTAGGACCAGGAGTAGGAGCAGGACTAGGACGATAAGTAGGACTAAGCCTAGGAGTAGGACTAGGAGTGGGAGTAGGAGTAGGGATAGGAAAGCAATACGAGTAGGACTAGGACTAGGAATAAGAGTAGGGCAAAGACATGGAGTAGGACTAGGAGTAGGAGTAGTACTAGGACTAGTAGTAGGACTAGGAGTAGGACTAGGAGTAGGAATAGTAATAGGAGTAGGAATAGGAATAGGTTTAGGGGTAGGAATAGGAGTAGGAGTAGGACTAGAACTTGGAGTCGGACTAAGAGTAGGACTAGGAGTAGGACTAGGAGTAGGATTAGGACTAAGACTATTAGAAGGAGTAGGACAAGGACTAAAAGTAGGACTAGGACAAGGACTGGGAGTAGGAGTAGGAATAAGAATAGGAGTAGGACTAGGAGTAGGACCGGGAATATGACAAGGACTAGGACAGGTGTAGGATTAGGACTAGGAGTACGAGTACAACTAGAACTAGGAATAGGAGTAGGAGCATAAATAGGACTAGGACAAAAACTAGGACAAGGAGTAGGAATAGGGATAGGAGTAGGACAAGGACTAGTAGTAGGAGTAGGACTAGGAGCAGGACTAGGATAGGACTAGAAGTAGGACTAGGACTATGAATAGGAGAAGGACTGGGACTAAGAGTAGGACAAAGACATGAAGTAGGGCTAAGAGTAGGAATAGGAGTAGGAATAGTAACAGGAGTAGGAATAGGAGTAGCACTAGGAATAGGAGTAGCACTAGGAA
>NW_028234413.1:11300538-11305538 GCF_977035675.1 Penaeus japonicus
TCCTGGACAAGTATATAAAACATCCTTTGGGAAGAGAAATGGGCTCAATGCTGATCCCTGATGTACCTCAGCTTTAACCTTAGAGCATTCATCGTACCTCCAGACTGCTTACCACCTTAACTCTTACTCCTCGGCACAATTTAACTAATGACTCTGGTGCCCTACCCACGTCCTTAAACACCATAAACAATGGCTTCTCGGCTCTCTACTTCTCCATAAGTTGCCTCAGAGCAAACGCCACATCCACAGTCTCGCCCCTGGACATAAATTCAGACCTCTTCGTCTCCCCTTTCACCGCCTCCCTCAGTCCCATATACACATTTTTCTCCCATGCCTTAAGGTGGTGGATAGTAACTTGATTCCTCTACAACTCTCGCAGTTCTGTACATCGCCTTGAAGTCATACTTCCGGGAACGCCTCTTATCCTTAAGATTCTCCTATGACATCTCACAGTATATCTATTTCCTTCTAGCTACGTGCTCTCTTTGCCTCCTGTCGCTACCTTATTTATCAATCCTTTGTCATAGAGTAATATGTTTTTTCTCAATCATTA
The DNA here is from genome assembly GCF_977035675.1 of Penaeus japonicus. NCBI lineage: Eukaryota > Metazoa > Arthropoda > Malacostraca > Decapoda > Penaeidae > Penaeus > Penaeus japonicus. The sequence goes on from NW_028234413.1 coordinate 11,301,092, forward strand.
GTTGATTAAAATATTATTCTAAGAATCTTCCTCACATTTTTCAATCGGTGTCCCTTGGTCTTACAAGATCCCCCTTCGTTCAAGTGTTTGACTTTTTAGAAGCCCACGTGCACACTTTCAGAGTATTAAATCATTAAGCCTTAAAAATTGTTGAAAAGACTTTGCAAATATCTATATAACATGTATCATATAACATATGGTTTGGAAATGCATAGTACATGAAATTTGCAATTCAAATTTTGTGTAGAATACTAATTTCCCTGAGGAAATTAAACTAATAATCCTGCCGACATCGCAATCATCTCTCAATACACTTTTCATTGTATATGAGGAAGAGCTCAGCGTTGCTCTTCTTTGCACTGCATAGTCTATTTGCACTGTTCTTCCTCTACTTTTATACGTAACGGTAAATTCTCTTGTACGCAATTAACGTATCATATGAGGGAGTAAGGTCCGCTACAGCAGTATCCTTCACTCACCCTCCATCCACACTGGACATGTGACCCGTGTCTCTCTTGTCCTGAGGCTCTTCTGTATAACGCTGTGTACCCCCTTTCTTATCTCCCTTGCCTTATTCCCCTTCCAGTGCATCCCTTGCTCACTCAGCCCATCCACCCATCCACCCTTCCCTTCCCCATCAAGTCTGCAATCCCCCTTCCTCTTCCGGACGCGTTGCCCACACTTGGGGATCCTGTTCCGTGTTTCATTGCAGTCGTTCGCCCTCGCCTTGTTCCGGAGTTTCAGTGTGTCTGGGCGTTGCTTTCGGAGTATGTCCTGTGTGTCATTGCATTCCCCTATTGCATGCTCGTTATATAAGGTTTTGGCATCGGATTTTATGGCTGGATGCACATTATCATTATTTATTTAATGTCACGGTTATTATCATTGTCACTACTACGACTATTAGTAATAGTAATATGGATATTGTTATCATCATAATTTTTATCATCATTATTCATTATTATAATTTCTCAACTATCATCATCATTATCATGATTATTTTCGTCGTCATCAATCACATAATCTTTTATATATTCATTTATTCCTTCATATGTTTAGCATCTGTCTTTAGAAACCAGCTTGATTGGATTTTGGTGGTTAACTGGGGCTATGCATTAATCTAAGATCGAATTAAATACTTCAGAGATAGTATAAAACAAGATTTTTGGCCGTTAGCGGAGGTGTGAGTACTTTCTAATAATTGTTATTATTTTTATCATTGCTTACATTGTTGTTCATGTTGTTTTTACGAAATAAACATCGGATTGACAAGCTTGTCTAATACAAAAATCCAAGCATAAAAACTATTTCACTCGATTTTTTTTACCCTTATTACCAATAATGCTATCATCATTAAAGCAATCATAACCATCATCATCATCATTCCCAGTCACATCATCATCACAATTGTAAAAACTCTCCCGCATAACAGCCGACACAGCATTCCAGCGAGCCAGCCTCCCCCTTTTCGCCCCTTCACCCGAAGAGTTCCGATAAAGGGCTATCAGAAACGACCCACTACAGTGCCACCCAGTCCAGACGAGACGGCGCCTGACACCTCCAGCAGCAGCAGCAGTGCCACACTCGGCGTCTGGAATCAACAGCACGCTCGTGGCACTCGGGTGTGGCTGCCGTTGGTTGCTTCAGTGTGGGAGGTTTGCTTCGTGCTGATTCCCCGAGAGGCGGCCATGTTGGTGTGGCGACGGGGGACGAGGAGGGGGAATGGAGAGATGGGGGTCCCACCTAACAACGAGGGAGGGAAAGGGGGAAAGAGTTTTGTGTTTTCATGTATTTGTGTGCTTTCTTAATTATGTTAATCATCAATCATATTTAGTGTTATTGTATACATATTGTTTAACTTTAGCAGTATGATATGTATTATTATGAAATATCTTATAAAATATTTGACGTTATTTATTGTCTGAACATGTATCGTAATATCGCAAGATATACTATTATCATATATGGTGTCATCATTTTATGTATTATTATATACTCATATCATATTATATGGTGTTATTCTTCCTTCATTAACCTATCAGGGGAGGGTGTTTTTTCTTTGTTTGGCTGTGTTCTTTTTCTCACATTTGTCTATACATTTTATGGTTCATTCTCTTTATGTTTTGCTCTCTTTATTTCCTACCTACATTTATCAGTCTTCCTATCTATCAATCTATCCGCTCTACGATCTCTCTCTCTCTCTCTCTCTCTCTCTCTCTCTCTCTCTCTCTCTCTCTCTCTCTCTCTCTCTCTCTTTCTCTCCCTCCCTCCCTCCTTTCTCTTTATGTTTTGCTTTCTACTTTTCCTACCTACATTTATCAACCTTTCTATCTATCTATCTATCACGTTTTCCCGCTATGATTTCTCATCTCTTCATCTATCTCTTTCTCTCTCTCTCTCCTTCTATGTCCTCTCTCTCTCTGATCTCATCTCTCTCTTAACTCTCTCTCTTTCTCTTTCTCTTTCTCTCTCTGTGCCTCTCTCTCTGCTCTGTTCTTCTCTCTCCTCTCTCTCTCCTTCACTGTCTGCTCTCTCTTACTTCACTCATCTATCTATCTATCGATCGATCTCTGGATTAGTCCTCCCACTTGTATCTATCGATCTATTATCTCCTCCTCTCTCTCTATTCGTCTCATCTCTCTCTCTCTCTCTCTCTCTCTCCTCTCTCTCTCTCTTCTCTCTCTCTCTCCTCTCTCTCTCTACTCTCTCTTACTCTCAGTTGCCATCACAATCATCTGTCTTCTGTCTTTTACCCTCTCTCTCTCTCTCTCTCTCTCTCTCTCTCTTCTCTCTCTCTCTCTCTCTCTCTCTCTCTCTCTCTCTCTCTCTCTCTCTCTCTCTCTCTCTCTCTCTCTCTCTCTCTCTCTCTCTCTCTCTCTCTCTCTCTCTCTCTCTCTCTCTCTCTCTCTCTCTCTCTCTCTCTCTCTCTCTCTTTCTCCCTCACCATCCCTTATTTATTTTTTCACCTGCCATTCCCTGTCTCCAGGTAACTTCAAAACCTCTGTCCTTTTTGTTCAGCTTTCTACCTAATGCACTGAATAGTTAACCCGTCGATCGCGATAGACTAGTCGATCACGAGTCGATCGCATGGCTTAGCAGCCCTATTAAATTGTAGTTAATCATCAGAATTTGCCCCCATAAGGCACCAGAAACGATCACCACAAATTGAAGTACATAAACAGGTCGGAAATAATTGTGATAAATTATCATTGTATTTTTTTGTTTGGCTTGGCCGTAATACTAAATCAAAATGAGCTCTAGAATCTTGTGTCTTTTTGTTGTGTGTTAATTTTTCTTAGTTATTCTCTGGGAATAGTATTTATCCATACGAAGATATTGAAATATCCACAAGCTTGTTTAGAAAAAGGAAATATTACTGTGTATAACTTGTGTCCTTCTGATATTAGTACTATAAATATTTGTTATCTCTCTTATCTCTTCTCCTTCTCTCTCTCTTTGTTTATCTCCTTCTCGCTTCCTCTTTGTTTCTTCTAGTCTCTGTCACTTGTTCAGTCTCTCTCTCTTCTCTCTCTCTGTTCTGCTGTCTTATCTGTCTCTCTTGTACTACCTCTCTATCTTCTTGCTCTCTCTCTCTGTCTCACACATATAATTAGGAGACCCACGAGGGAGGAGACGAAGTAACAGGGAGTTATTTATTGGGTAGTAAAAATGAGGTTCAAAATGCTCAATATCTTCCTTAATGTTGTTAACTGTCGTGGAAAAGAAATTAGTTGTATCAATCTGTCGCTGGCTACATCAAATATGAGGATTGTCCCTGTTCTACGGAATAGCCTTCTAGCGGTCGATCCATCTCTGTATTGTGTACTTGTTGCTCTCTCTCTTTTTCTGATTCTCCACTCTACACTTACTTTACTCTCTTCTTTCTTTGTCTACTCTTTCTCTATTGTTGTCCCTTTTTTTTCTTCTGTCATCTTCTCATCTTAAATTACTCTCTTGTGTGTTTGTCTGCGTCCTCTCTTTATCTGCTCCTCTTGAATCATTATGTCTTTCTCAGCTGTCTGTCTCCTCTCTCTCTCTCATCTCTCTCTCTCTTGCTACTTTCTCTCTGTCTCTCTTCTCTCTCTTTCTCTCCTCTCTTGTCTCTCTCTCACTCTCTTCTTTCATCTCTCTCTCCCCTCCTGGCCCAGACGGTCTCAGCTCTCTCTCTTCCTTCTCTCGATTTCTCTTTCTCTCTCTCTTTCTCTCTCTCTCTTATTCTCGCTCCTCTCTCTTTCTTCTGCCACATGTCGGTCATGCCGCTTCTTGTCTCATGTTTCTGTAACCTTTTCTAGAGTCTTTGTCAGTGCGTCTCACTGTCTGTTGTCGTATCCGATTCTGTATCCAAGTCTATCTGAAGACTCACGTAAAACACACACACCACGCACACACACACAAATTACACACACACTACACACAAATAAAAATACCATTACACACAGTACAATGC
>NW_028234413.1:11323038-11328038 GCF_977035675.1 Penaeus japonicus
ATTGTTAGCAAGATAACGTAAAAAAGTTGCAGTCGGACTGTCATGAATCATTTTTAATATTATCATCATTACCACTATTATTGTTACCTTCCTTATTATAATTATCATGATTATTGTTATCATTATCATTATTATTATTACAACATTATTATAATTATCACTATCCTTATTAGCATCATCACTATCATTATATAATCCTTATTATCACTATCCTTAAAATTACTGTATTTTTATCATTACCATTAGTATTATTATAATCATTATCATCACTAAGATTATCATCATTCTTATCATCATAATGATTCTCATCACCATTATCATGAGGCACGAAAATGAAAGAGTAAGAAGAAAAAGAAAAAAGAAGAATAGAAAAAGGAAGAAGAAGAAGAAAAAAGAATAGAAAAAGGAAGAAGAAGAAAAAAAAGAAGCAGATCCGACTCTGTTTTCTCTGCCAGCCTCCTCTTGCATCATCGTAAATCCGGGCTAATAAAAACAGCTGACATAAGGGCATCATCGGTAGACACACGACGACGGGAGATGAGACGAGAGAGAGAGAGAGAGAGAGAGAGAGAGAGAGAGAGAGAGAGAGAGAGAGAGAGAGAGAGAGAGAGAGAGCGAGAGAGAGAGCGAGAGAGAGATGCTGGTCTGGAAATGGGGTTGGTGTTTTGAAAAGGCCAGAGAGATCTGCGGTCTTCATTTCCTTGTCATTTGAGACCAATTGTGTTTTTTTTTTTTTCTTTTCTTTTCTTTTTTTTTTTCTTTTTTTTTTTGGGGGGGGGGTTCTCTGTCTGTCTCTGTTTTTCTGTCCGTCTGTCTATGTCTGTCGGTCTGTTTTTCTCTCTTTATCTCTTTATTTTCTTTATTTCTCTCTCTCCTGAAATAAGCATAAGAATAAGCTTAAGAACAAAAAAGGGATATGAACTGGAATAAGAATAAGAATAAGCATATGAGCATGCAGAAAAAGAGAAAGAAGCAGAAGAAGGAGAAGAAGAAGAAGATATATAAGAAATATAAGAAGTAAAAGAAGAAGAAGAAGAAATATAAGAAGTAAAAGAAGAAGAAGAAAAAAGAAGAAGAAAAGAAGAAGAGAAATAATAATAAGACGAAGAAATAAGAAACAGCAAAAGAAGAAAGAAAGAAAAAAGAAGCAGCACCTGAAGAAGAAAGAAGAAGCAGAAAAAAAACAGACGAAACCTCCCAAGACAGGATTCCTCCTTCGTTAGTAAGTCAACTCCCTCAGGACGAAGTGTTCCTTCACTGCCTTCCTTCTGGTCACTCACCTACGGACTTACGAAGGCGATGATGCTTTCGGGTGGGTATGCAAGTCGAGGGGTAGGGGGGTGGGGGTGCTTGGGGGTGGGGGTGAGGGGAGGGGGGAGTGGGGTGTTGGGGAAGAGTGTTGGGGGGGGGGGGGGTTGTTGTGATGGTAGAAGGGGGTGGGAGGTGGTGTAAGGGTGTTGGGAGAAGGGTGCGCTGTGTGTGTGTTTGGAGGGGGGAGGGGGGGAGCTTTTGTGTGTGTTTGTATCTATTTGTGTGTATGTGTGTGTAAGTATGTGTGTGTTTTTGTGTGTACGCATTCATGCACAGTGTTCAATACTTCGCCCCTCTTTCCTTGTTAATCTTTTATTGTAGCATTATCTATTCCGATTCTATACCTTTTTACACCCCGTCTCTATTTATGGCCCAACAGTAACGTCGAGCAACAAGGGAAGAAAAGAAAATTGCAAGAAAGGCAACAAATCAATAACCTCTTCTTTCTCCTTCACACAATGACATCTTTTCGCTGATTTTTATCAATTTCGAAAGAGTTATAGCGAAGGTTTTTGTCTGTTTAGTTTTTTTTTTTTCCGATGCCTCACCTTCTAGTACGAAAAAGCGTCCTTTGATCTAATTTGAATCTTTCTTTCTCTCTCTCTTTTTTTCTTTCCTTTTTCTCTCTCTCTCTCTCTCTCTCTCTCTCTCTCTCTCTCTCTCTCTCTCTCTCTCTCTCTCTCTCTCTCTCTCTCTCTCTCTCTCTCTCTCTCTCTCTTTCTCTCTCCTCCTCCTCCCCTCTCTCTCTCTCTCTTTCTCCCCTTTTTCTATATCTTCATTTGTCGATCTATCCATCTATCTGCCTGTCTGTCACCGTATATATCTATTCATTTACTTAGTCGTCCATCCATCTATCTATCTCTCCATCTGTCCATTTCTCTTCCTCTCCCTCTCCCTTTTCCTTTATAACTGACATTCTCATTTATCACGAAGCAAAAGGAGCTTTGACTATCCTTATGTATCCAGCCCTTCAGAGAGCAAAGCAGGCAAGGGTTTGTCAGTAAGAGGGGACGTGGAACTGACACACATATATGCACATATTCCAATACCCTTTACACACACACACGCACTTACACACACACACACACACTTAAACACACACACGCCTAAACACACACACACTTATTTACCCACACACATACTTATTTACACACTCACACAAACACACACACACACTTACACACACACACTCACACACACACACATACACACACGCACATACACACACACACACATACACACACACACAAACACGCACACGCCCTCTCCTCCCAGACTCCGTGGCGACACTCATTCGAGTCAAACGCCATCCACTGTAAACGCACGGAACACAAGCCCTGCGGAAGGTCGCCTCTCCCAGTTGCCGTATTTAAGGACGAAATTCATATTGGAATATGTTATTCTCTTGGTTCTTATGATGGCTTTCTGTTGTTTTGGGTTGTTTTGAATAAGAGGAACAAGGAAGAGAGAGATGGGAGAAAGAGAGAGAGAGAGAGAGAGAGAGAGAGAGAGAGAGAGACAGAGAAAGAAAGAGAGAGAGAGAGAGAGAGAGAGAGAGAGAGAGAGAGAGAGAGAGAGAGAGAGAGAGAGAGAGAGAGAGAAAGAGAGAGACAGGCAGACAGGGAAAGAAGAAAGCGAGAGAGACAGAGAAAGAAAGAGAAAGAGAGAGAAAGAAGCGAGACAGAAGAGAAAGAGAGAGAGAGACAAAAGCGAGAGAGAGAGAAAAGAGAGAGGCAGACAGAGAGAAAGACAGAGACAGAGAGAAGTGGAAAGAGAGAGATAAAGAAAGAAAGAGAGAAAGAAAGAGAGTGAGGGAGACAGAGAGACAGACAGACAAAAAGTCAAACAGAGAGAAAAAGCTATATTGCTTATAATCGAGCATGCGTTACAGAGGTCAAGCCGTTATCTGTCGGATAATTTAACATGCAATATAATTCAGCAACATACATACGAGAGGTCACCCGTTATCTGTCGATAATTTAACATGAAGATATAGTGAACAGAAATTGAAGCAATGGTTAGTATATGGCTCGATAAAGACAAACGAATAAGAGAGTCAAAGTGAGTAAGTGAGAGACAGAGAGAAAGAGAGAGAGAGAGAAAGAAAACTACCTTCTATATATATATATGTATATATATATATATATATATATATATATATATATATATATATATATATATATATATGTATATATATATATATATATATCGCCGGTGTTCCAAAGGCAGGATTAAAACAATCCCTAACACACATATACACATAATGAGCTTTGATTTGTTCGCCAGCTCTGTTATCACAAGTGCCACAACCCGCAAACACGAACCACATGGCTGGATAACATCATTTATTCCAACTGCATCCACACCGCAGAACACGACCTCCCCCCTCCCCCCTCCGCACCCCTACCTCTTTCCTCTCTGACTCTCCCTTCCTCTCCCCTCTGGTTCGGTTTCTCCTATTCTTCCGCGTTCGTTTTCTTCTTCTTTCCCTTTCTTCTTATTCTTCTTATTATTTTCTCGTTCGTGTTCTGATCTGGTCTCATCCTATTCTGCTTCAACTCCTTTATATATATATATATATATATATATATATATATATATATATATATATATATATATATATATATATATATATATATATATTATTTTCCTTTTTTTTATATTATTATTTTTTTATTTTTTTATTTTTTTTTGCTAAACGTTATATTTCGTTTGCATGATCTAGAGTGAGCAGTAGATCTACTGTTACTTTCACTAGTTATGTTTTATGTTACTTTTAATAAAAACAATATCTGGTCGAGGAAAATCACCATCGTGGAGGAATGGAACATTCATTAAAAACTATCAGAATTAATTTTTCGAAACGATGCCATGTTCAGATTTTTCTTTGAAAGTCCCACGCCCTTATTTTCAACCCTTAACTATTCAGTGTAAGAGATGACCTGTCCTGACTTTCAGTAATTTATTCATCCTATATTCTTGCAACCCACTTCAATAATAAACCATATTGAATTATCCTTCTATTCAAACGTAAACTATTTTCAACTATTATAATACTTATTTTTCATTCGTCATATTTCTTTCGAATAGTACGTACATTCTATTACCTTTCACCGTTATCAACTCCCTCCCGAACTTACAGTAAGTCTGCTATGGAATAAAAGATCCTTGGGAAAATGTCTTCATCATTAATTAGGATTAAGATTATGATCCCTAAATAGAACATACCAAACATATGTCTTCTGCATCTGCCAACGCACAACGTGACAACCTAACCCACGGTAACTTCCGTCAGGGAAACCATTCACCTAACAAGGCTCTCGTAAGACATAATGTTCCTTAATTCCATAGAAAAAAGTTATCCTTCAAGGTTTCAGAATTTCCATATAATTCCTTAATGTCTAATTCATGTCCTTTTTTTTTTTTTTTTTTTTTTTTTTTTTTTTTTTTTTTGCATGAACCAAATCTCGCCCCGGATTCTAAAAAAAAAAGGTTTTTATGACTCATGTCTCCAGTTGTCTGCATGAGCAAATGTTGTCTCTTATTCTGACAGGATTTTATGACTCAACAGAGCGTTTTTTATTCAGTTTCATCTCGTCAAGTGTTCCTGTTTTAAATCCTGTTGTGCCAGTGGAACATGTACAAGAGTCATAACAGATTTCTTCTTAATCTCACATACAAAAGTTTTT
>NW_028234413.1:11340538-11343038 GCF_977035675.1 Penaeus japonicus
GGGGGGAGGGGGAAAGAAGGGAGGAAGAGAGAAAGAGAAAAATAGGGAGCGAGAAAGGGAGGGGTAAGGAGGTAGAGAGAGGGTATGGGGGGGGGAGGTAGGGTAGAAGAACAAGAAGAATTCAGAGAGGGAGGGTTAAGGAAAAAGAAGAAGGAGAGAGAGAGAAACAGAGAGAGAGAGAGAGAGAGGGGGGGGGGGGCAAACGCAACAGTGAGAAAGAGACATACAAGAACAGATACAAAATCTAACAACAAAAGAAACCTAAAAGAAATAAATCGAAAAAAAAACAGAAAGAGGGAGGGCAAGAAAATAACACTCTCTTTCCCCGCTTAAACATCAAGGCAACTTAGACGCTGATCACGCACGCTACTCCTGCAATTGCACTGGAAAGGGGTAAAAAACTTGGTGTGCAATCTTGAGGAATAGATTTGTATATGTTTAACATCTCTTAAAGTTTACTCCGAATCTCCAGAGACAGATTGTAGAATGCAAATATTAGCTTTTTCTGATTACTTTGGACGAAGGGTTTCGGAGATCACATGATATCACAGATTCATGTTGTTTTTTGTGATTAAAAATAGACAGGTGGGGAACAGAGGAGGGAGAGAGAGGGGGGGGGGGAGAAAAAAGATGAGAGAGAGAGAGAGAGAGAGAGAGAGGTTAGGGAAGAGAGAAAACAAAAGAGAGAGAGAGAGAGAGAGGTTAGGGAAGAGAGAAAACAAGAGAGAGAGAGAGAGAGAGAGAGAGAGACTACAATAGAAAAAAAGAGGTAACGAAAGAGAAAAAACAAAAAAGAAAGAGAAAGAGAGGGAGAGGTTGAGCGAGCTAGAGAGAGAGAGAGAGAGAGAAACTACAATAGAAAAAAAAAGATAACGAAAGAGAAAAACAAAAAAGAAAGAAAAAGAGAGGGAGAGGTTGAGCGAGCTAAAGAGAGAGAGAGAGAGAGAGAGAGAGAGAGAGAGAGAGAGAGAGAGAGAGAGAGAGAGAGACTACAATAGAAAAAAAAAGAGAGAAAGCAAAGTTGAAATAAAGAGTGAGAAAGAGAGAGAGAGGTGGGGGGGCGGGGAGAAAAGAAAAGAAAAAATTAAAAGCCTAACGCATTCAAAAAGGAGAGTGATTTTTTATATTCTTTTCAACTGTCATCCCGCCAACCAATCCCCCTGATTTTTATATTTTCTTTCTTTTATTATTTGCTTCTTCTTCTCTTTCTTTCTTTGTCTTTTTTCGGGGGGTGAGAGGGGGGGGGAGGAGGAGGGTAGGATAAAGGGATACTGAGGACAATCTCTGTCTGCGTCCTACAGATCCTTAAGTCCTATTTTTCCATCGAATGTTATTTGTTTTCCGCCTTTAATGGATTCTCGATCAGAATGATAAAGCAGACAGATGAAAGGATTTCTGGGATTTATAAGTCGCTGAAAAAACTTTTTGTCAGAAATCTTGAAGACTATATGGAAAAGACAGTTATTAGTATCATTATCATTATTAGCATTTTTAGTGCTTTATTGTTTTTAGTATCATGATCACTATTATCAAAAGTGTCATAACTATCAATATTGTTATCATTGTGATTATCTTTATTTTTATTTATTTATTATTTTTTTTTTTTTTGCTTTTATTATCATGATCACTATTACCATTATTATTATAACTATCAATATTATCATCATTATTATAACTATCAATATTATCATCATTATAATAACTATCAATATTATCATCATTATCATTGTTATCAACATTATCATTATAACTATCAATATCATGATCACAATTATCATTATCCTTATCACTATTATCATTTTCATCATTCTCATTATTGCTATTGCTATAACTATCATTCTCCAAATTACCATTATGATCATTAGCCTTACTCTCATCATTATTGTTATTACCATTATCATTGTTACAATCATTATCACTGTTACAATCATCATCATTGTTACTGTTGTTAGCGTTATTGTCATCATGATTATTGTTTCATCACCATCTATATCATCATTACTATCTGCCTCAGTATCATATTCATCACCTTTATCATCATGATATTGATTGATAGATATATAGATAGATTGAAAGATATATATACATATACATAAACATATATGTACATAAATATATATATGTATATATATATATATATAAATGTATATACATACAAGTATATAAATGTATATACATATATATATACATATATATATATATATATATATTTATATATATATATATATATATATATATATATATATATATATATATGTGTGTTGTGTGTGTGCGTGTGTGTGTGTGTGTGGTGTGTTGGTATGTGTGAGTGGTGTCCGTAGATATATATATAGTATGTATACCTTATATAATTTACTATTTACATCATCACACGCAAATACATAGATATATACATAATTGCATATATATAAATATAATCTAATATAGATATTTATAATAATATAATCATATATAGTAAATTTATACATATATACATAAATATATATAATATACATATATA
>NW_028234413.1:11353038-11355538 GCF_977035675.1 Penaeus japonicus
GTTATGGCACTCTTTAAGATGGAGAATGATTTGAAATGCTCTTATGCTTGAAATGGTAGAATGTTCCACAAATGACTAAAGAGTGTTATATCTTCAGTACATGTATTTTCTTCTTCAGGAATGGCTGCAAAAATGGACAGTAGAGAAACGTATCTTGTATAATTATTCTCGCGTGTATTTTAATATTCATGGCATAGATTAAGGGAAGAGGGTTTGTCGAACACCTAGTCCGTAAACAGTGTTGTGTAGGCCTACTTTCCCAAACATTCCCCCTATCGATCAAGGGATAGTTGTTATTTCCTTCATCTTGTCGTGTGTGTGTGTGTGTGTGTGTGTGTGTGTGTGTGTGTGTGTGTGTGTGTGTGTGTGTGTGTGTGTGTGTGTGTGTGTGTGTGTGTGTGTGTGTGTGTGTGTGTGTGTGTGTTTGCTTGTTTGTTTGTTTGTTTGTGAATGCATGTTCGCTCATTAGTAGGTGTGTATATATTTATATAAAGGATTGTGTGTTTATCTATTCGTGTGTTTGTAGTAGCCCACGAGTGTCTACAAGAGAATGTGTAAATATGTGCATTCTTATGCATTGGATCGTACTTACGTAAGTATGTGCGTGTATGTGCGTACGTGTGTCCCTGTACATCAACGTGTGTATAATTTTCGCCGGAAGAGTGTTTAGTCTCAATCGGATGAAATCGTTACAGTCGGTAAAATTGTCGAGATTAATATCGAGTTTAATTGGCTTAATGCGCACGGTAATATCACTCTATTATTTTCGGGCGCCAGGATATGCCTGTGCTTGATACGAACTAGTCACTCATGCTGTTCTTCGGCAGATACGAAGTGGTCCTTTGATGGTTAATTAACACGAGAAATGAAATACGTACTTCGGAAATGTTTGTGCTGTATCAAATTTATATTACGTGAACTTGTTTTTTTTTCTCTTTCTTTCTTTCTTTCTTTTTTTTAGGTTGGAGTTTTAATGGGATGGAAGTATTGATATTCGAAAATCAGATTAGTTACGGTTCTTTCCTTCAATGATGGAAAATGTATTAGGCGGAGGCAGGGACGCGGATAATTTTCAAACGATCTATATGGATTGCAAATGAGTTTCCCATTTTGAAAGGGTGGAAGTGGCGGAGAACAAGGAAGCTTCGATGTTTTGACTGATGGAGGGAGATGGATTAGAAAGGAAAGGCTTTTCTTTCACCGGCAGTCACTTCCATATCCGTCTTTTACTTCTTCGTTTGCTTCTTCTTCTTCTTAGTGATGTTCTTCTTCCTCTTCTTCATCGTATGCTTTTTCCTTTTCCTCCTCGTTTTTCTTCTTCTTCGTCTCCTCCTTCTCCTCCTCCTCCTCCTCTTCTTCCCCTCCTCATATCACCACTACTATTACCACAACATCATCACCGCCATCGTTATTATCATCACAATCATCACTTCCGTCACCGGAACCATGTTTTTGAGATATTGTTTTACAAGGAAATGATAAACCAGGACGGAAGGCAAAAGAAGGAAGGAAATACAAAAGAGAAAGGCTTAAAAGGGGAATAAACAACACTAACAGACAAACAGGCATTATTACCATAATACAGATATATCGAAACCATTCAGATCGGGCAACACATGTCATTCTCTCTTATCATTACTCTTATCGCCGTCTTCCTCTTCATCCTCCTGATCATTATCACTATCATTATCACCCCCCTCATCAGCAACTAGCAACCATTAAGCAACAGCCATCATCATTACCACAAAGCTGACAAAACGGAATAGTTCAGATCTGGCAACGCTGACTCACGCCAACGTACTTCCCAAGGCCATTCGAACATGGCTCTTATCAACCGTGCTTTCGTTTTTTTTTTATCATTTATTTGTTTATAATTGTTATCAGAATTATAGAAATCTTTGAAGTAGTTTGATTTCGAATACTGAAACCAGGGATAGGTGTCATTTTGTTTTTTATTCTTGGTAGGAATTAAATTAACGTTCATTATGGTTAAGAAACTGTCGTGTATTTTTTTCCTTGTATAGAGTGAAGGAAAACGATAGATAGAAAGGCAGGGATATAAAGAGACGGGAGGAGGGGTGGGGGGTGGGGGTGGAGATATATATGAGGGAGAAAGGAGAAGATGAGTGGAGGAAAGGGGCAGAAGAGAGGAGACACTGTAGGATAGGAGGGAAAGACACACAAGAAAAATGACAGAATGAAATGTACATACACGACACGCGCAGAGGGAGAAGAAGAAGAAAAGAGAGGGAGAGGGAGAGGGGGGAGGGAAAGGGAAAGGGAAAGGGAGAGGGAGTGGGAGAAGGAAAAGGAAAAGGAAAAATTGAGAGAGGGAGAGGGGGGAGGGAAAGGGGAAGGGAGAGGGAGAAGGAAAAAGAAAAGGAAAAATTGAGAGAGAGAGAGAGAGACACAGAGACAGAGAAAGAGAGAAGTAATGACAACTCTGTGTGTATGCGTGTTTGTATGTGTGTGTTTATGTGTATGTGTGCATGCGTATGTA
>NW_028234413.1:11375538-11383038 GCF_977035675.1 Penaeus japonicus
CACGCCCCCCCCCCCCCCCCCACACACACTCACACTCACTCTCTCTCTCTCTCTCTCTCTCTCTCTCTCTCTCTCTCTCTCTCTCTCTCTCTCTCTCTCTCTCTCTCTCTCTCTCTCTCTCTCTCTCTCTCTCTCTCTCTCTCTCTCTCTCTCTCTCTCTCTCTCTCTCTCTCTCTCTTTCTCTCTCTCTGTCACACGCACACCCACCCACACCCACACGAACACACCCACACACATGCTCTCTAACACACGCACACGTACCCACCCATACACGCACAACCACACACGCACGCACGCACAGCTACGTAAATCAGATCGACTCAAATGTGTGCGTGCTCCTAATGCTAAAACTCGAAGAGCTCGGTTAAGCATCACGTCAACGGGTTTCTTCTCGCAAATTCCCTTGTTCTCCATCAACCATAAACAAAACTTTCTCCTCCTAAAACATCCCAAACATCCAAAGTTGTGGGACCGGGAGTGAAGTACCGCAACGGTCAGTGCAATAGTGCATGCAACATACGGGGGTGGGTGGGGGGGGGGGGCAGGGTGTTGAGGGGAGGAGGGCTGGGGGTTAGAAAGGCTTTTCCCCCCCGCCCCCCCCTCATCCGCTCCCCGGGAATGGGAGCGGAAGGGCAGGGAAGGAGAGGGGGTAGCTGGGTGAGGTAAGGGGATGGGAGGCCCTGAGGAAGGGGGTAGGGGGTAGGGGAGGGAAGGGGATGGGAGGCCCTGAGGAAGGGGGTAGGGGGGGTAGGGGAGGAAAGGGGAGGAGGTGGGGGTAACAGTAGGAGTTACGGATGCAAATGTTCTTTATTCGCGTTGTAGATATATTTGCTTAATTAATTAATTTGATTGTTTGAGGTTTTGTGCGTTTACTGTTTATTTTCTTTTTGCTTTGCTCTTTTTAATATGATGTATTCATTTCTATTTGTGATGGAATAGGCGGCGTCTCTTTTGTTACAAGGATTTTCGATAAGCTAAGAAAAAAATAAAGAAATTAGGATTAAATATATACATATATATTAATGTATATATATATTATATATACATAATGTATATATATATAATATATATATATATATATATATGTATGTATATTATATATATATATATATGCATATATGCATATATATTATACTTAACATACCCCTACAAACATACATACAATACATATATATATAAAATAATATATATATATATAATTATATATATATATATTATTATATATATAATATGATTATATAACACAAACGTGTAACGGCCAAAACAAGATAAACATATTATACAAATACATATTTATACCCTATAAAAGGGGGAAAGGGGGAAACAAAGAAAAGAGAGAGAGAGAGAAAAAGAAAGATGAGAAGAAGAAAAGAGAGAAAAGAAAGAGGCGCATTGCACAAAATCCCCCAAATAACAAATCCCTCTTATAAAAGAAGAAGAAAAAAAAATGGAAGGAAGAAAGAAAGAAAAAAGAAAGAAAAACAAGAGAAAGAACGGGCAAGAAAACCAAGCCTCTAAAAGGAAAACGTGTCCCACAAATTTATTTTCCCCCGAATCCATTATTGATTATAAGGACAGTCCATCCTTTTTCCTACCTCATCAGTCATAAGGGCTAAAGTCCTATTGAATATTGATTCGTCATTATCCTTAATGAACATCTGTGCGTCCAAGCACACACGCTAGATACATCACAGGTGGAGAGAAGGCTTACGTAACGGAGGTTGGCGGGAGGGAGAGGAAGGGAGGGGGGGGGGAGGCAGGCAGGTAGGCAGGCATGTGCATGGATACATGCTGGCTGGCAGATAGGTAGGTATAAGAGAAGGAAAAGAGAGAGCGAGAGAGAGTGGTGCGTGACTGAGTGAATGAGTGAGTGAGTGAGTGCGTGCGTGTGTTCTCTTTTTTGTCTTTGCTTCGCTACGCGTATACATACCCGCACATATGTTCGTTTTCATGTACGTGTTCGTAACTCAAAATACATATGACATATGAATGGGAAAGCTGTGAAAAGCATCCCCGATAAACCACCATTATGAATATAAAAAAAAAGCTATAAAAAAAGGAAAGACGAAGCAGAACCAAAGACGAAACGATAAATACACGAATGAATAAATAAATAAAGAAATAGAATAGGAATAGCTAAGCACGCAATATGTAATCCTGGGTCATGGTCGTCCGCTAGCAAATGATCATACTGATGACCCACACGGAACTAATGGTCTGCTCCTTATCTGTGTCATGGAGCAGAATGTACGTGTAGTGTGGGGGGGGGAGGGGAAGGGGTACAGGGGGTGGGGATGGAGTGTTTTTGTCTTAATTGATTGTGTAATGACGATGTAGCCCGCCTGTTTGTTGTCTCTTTTTTTATCTGATTTTTTCCGCTTCTGGCCTGTTTTTTTTTTTTTGTTTTTTTTTCTGCCTCTGCCTCTCCCGCTTTCCTTACTCTCCGTTCTAATATTCCTGCTCCTACTTTTTTCTTTCGCTACCTCTCTTTCGTATGTTACATCCTCTCTGCCTTTCCCATTTCCTCTTTCTCCCACTCCCTCTGTCGCTACCTCAATCCTTCTTGTTTTTCCTTCTCCCACTTTCTCTTTCGCTCCCTCTCTCTCCTTATATCCCTTCTCCCACTTCCTCTTTCGCTCCCTCTCTCTCTCCATTTCCCTTCTCCCACTTCCTCTTTCACTCCCTCTCTCTCTCCATTTCCCTTCTCCCACTTCCTATTTCGCCCCCCCCCCCTCTCTCTTTCCCTTCTCCCAATTCTTTTTCTCCGTTTCTCTATCCCTCTTTCCCTTCTCCCACTTCCTCTTACTCTACTTTTCTCTCCTTATATTCCTTCTTCCACTTCCTCTTTCGCTCCCTCTCTCTCTCTCCCTTTCCCTTCTCCCACTTCCTCTTTCTTTACTTTTCTCTCCTTATATTCCTTCTTCCACTTCCTCTTTCGCTCTGTCTCTCTCTCTCTCTCTTTCCCTTCTCCCACTTCTTTTGCTCCGTTTCTCTATCCCTCTTTTCCTTCTCCCGCTTTTTCTTTCTCTACCTCTCTCTCCTTCTTATATTCCTTCTTCCACTTCCTCTTTCGCTCTGTCTCTCTTACTTAGTGCAATATGCGCATCGAATCCATTGGCCATTGAAAGCGCAATGCCTCCGCCCTGTTATTGCAAACGCTCAGACGAAATCTTGCAGTAAACAATGAAAGCTGATTGGGAGAGGTTCTCGATCCCAGCTTGCAACGCCTAGTGCAAGATAGTAATAGATAGCAATTGATAAGATACTTTAGATTTTATAGCGATAGGAACACGAGAGAAGAAGCTTTTATGACCCTCTGTTTTTTTCTTTTCTTTTCTTTTTTTTCTTTCTTCAAATTGGAGATTGCAAATCATATACTCGGGTGTATGTGTTTGTAGCTGTTCTTTGGAAGTTGCCATTATAGGAGGAGGGACTAGGGAGAAGGAAGGGGAAAAGGGATGAAAGATGAATTGGTGGAGAAGAGATATTTAAACTTAAAACTTCACACATATAAACAGTCAATCATGCACACGTACACGCACAAACACACACACACACACACACACGCACACACACACACACACACACACACACACACACACACACACACACACACACACACACACACACACACACACACACACACACACACACACACACACACACACACACACACACACACACACACACACACACACACACACACACACACACAAAACACAAACAAAGATAAACACACAACACACAACAAATACACAACACACAAACACAACACAACACACAAACACAACACAACACACAAACACACAGACAAACATTCTATATTTTGCATTATTGAATCATAATTCTTTCATACTGATGCTCGCACAATGCGATTAGAGATCTGAAGACAGGCAGATCGTGAGTGCCCAATAATGCATGACAGGGAGGATGTCATGCATTGACATGAAGACCAGTGCAGGCGCGGGGGGGAGGGGGGGGGTAATCAACGACTTGGACGGAAGGATGGCGTGTGTGAAGGAAGAGGGGTTAAAGGGGGAATGGAAAGGAAGAGGAGGAGAAAGATGAAATGCTTAAGAGAGAGGAAGAGGAAGAGGAATGGAAAACAGATTGAAGATAGGAGTGGATGTAGAAAGGTAGAGCGAGAGAGAGAGAGAGAGAGAGAGCAAGAGATTGAGAGAGCAAAAGAGCGAGAGGGAAAAAGTGAGAGCGAAAGCGAGAGAGAGAGAGAGAGAGAGGAAGAGAGAGAGAGGGATAGGGAAGGGATAGGGATAGAGCGAGAGCGAGAGCGAGAACAAGAGCAAGAGCAAGAGCAAGAGAAAGAGAAAGAGAAAGAGAAAGAGAAAGAGAAAGAGAAAGAGAAAGAGAAAGAGAAAGAGAGAGAGAGAGAGAGAGAGAGAGAGAGAGAGAGAGAGAGAGAGAGAGAGAGAGAGAGAGAGAGAGAGAGAGAGAGAGAGAGAGCGAAACGAACGGAAATGGAAACATTAAGAGAAACACAGTAAAAGGATGATAAAGGAAAATTATTAAAGTTTACCCTCGCGAGTTTATACCCATTAATTAAAACAGAAACAGAAGCAATCTCAGCCCATCTACCCTTGACATTTGTGCAATTAATATTTTTGTACTATTCAGTTAATTAGTTATCATTAGTATTAATATGGTTATTATTTTGATGATTTTCTCTCATTCTGCTTTTTTTTCCTAAATACTTCAAGATAAGTTAAAATCTTAATATCTAACAATGGTAATATCTCGGTATCTCAATATCTTTATCTTTATTACTCACTGGATGTCATATTTCGAACTGCATTATTTCGTAATATCTTCCATCAATATCCCTGTTTGCAGGAGTCATTATTGCTGATTCATTAAGCACAAAACACTTTCGATGTTGGCGTTATTGCATTAACGAATAAATTTGTGAATGAAGTGATTAAATTGAAAATGGAATTATATGTAAATGTTGAACGCGGGAGAGGTGATCGATCTACCTTGAATTGTAGGAAGAGAGAGAGAGAGAGAGAGAGAGGGAGAGGGGGAGGGAGAGGGAGAGGGAGGGGGAGGGGGAGAGGGAGAGGGAGAGGGAGAGGGAGAGGGAGAGGGAGAGGGAGAGGGAGAGGGAGAGGGAGAGGGAGAGAGAGAGAGAGAGAGAGAGAGAGAGAGGGAGAGAGAGAGAGAGAGAGAGAGAGAGAGAGAGAGAGAGAGAGAGAGAGAGAGAGAGAAAGTAAGAGCGAATGAAAGAGAGAGGGAAAGAAGAGAGGAGAGTTGAGTTGAAGAGGAGAGGAGAGGAGAGGAGAAGAGAAGAGAAGAGAAGAGAAGAGAAGAGAAGAGAAGAGAAGAGAAGAGAGGAGAGGAGAGGAGAGGAGAGAAGAGAAGAGAAGAGAAGAGAAGAGAAGAGAAGAGAAGAGAAGAGAAGAGAAGAGAAGAGAAGAGAAGAGAAGAGAAGAGAAGAGAAGAGAAGAGAAAAGAAGAAAACAGAAGAGAAGAGTTGAGTCGAGTAGAGTAGAGAGTAATGAGAAAGAACGACGGGGTTGACAGAGACCGGAACATGAACAGAAATGGAAAGAGAAAGAAGAGGAAGAAATCGGATAATCAGATAGTTTTATAAATGCAATCAGACTGATGTTTATGATTATGACATCCGAACGCGCTATTACATAAAACATCACATAATTTCAGGTAATGAAAATGTATACACGATACAACCAAGAGAACAGCCATACAAGCTAACGAAGAAACATATACAATAATAATTTCCTGTAGCTCGACTCTAAATTTAACTGTAACTATTTTTATTCGTGTACTTCAATTGAGAACACTCACGGATATACGTTTGCACAAAATGATAAAATCTTTCTGTATTTTTAAAGGTAAACGAACATCTCGTTTCATTCATTCTTGGCATCAGTTACAAGCAGGGAAGTATAGTGACAATAATGCAGTACAGTGGTAGTACTCGAGGATAATGGCAACAGTGCAGGTTAATCACAACAGGGATAGTGCAGAGACACGGGTAAGCACATTATAAGATGGCAAACTTATGATATTGGATCCCGTGACATAGAACTGTAACAGAAGTACAGTACATTGACCTCAGTACAGTGAAGTGGCAACTGTATAATAAGTTAACCTGTAGTAAGCAACAACAAGAATTGTGCTATACAGTGATACAAGTAGAGTACAGTGATAATAGCACAATATGGCAACTACTAGTACAGAATGATAGCTGCAGCATTAAAGTTCATTTCTCCCCTCAGCAAAGGTTCTTGTAGTGGTTGCAAGAAACCTTAAGAAGGATCTAGTAAAACAGAAATGCAACATCGATAACTGCGCAAGCGTGTTGTAAGAAACCAGAAGCCGTGCGCACACCGCCCATACAAAGCTGTTTTTGCTTCTAAACGATCTGTATACATAATCTTTGTAGATGAGTCATGATGGTAGTAATGAATATAAAAAATATAAGGTTAGATGTTATTATTATGAATGATACTGCCAAGGAAAATTTAATCAGAAACACTATTGATAACCCTAATAAAGCAAATCACAGCACGTGAGTTCTCCCATTTCTCGCTGTACGTTGAATTGATTACAATAATGCGCATCTGGAAAGAAAAAAGAAGAAGATATATATATCTAAAGTTACAGAGCATCTCCTTGTATCCGATAATGAATGTGTAATACCCTCCCTCTCACACAAGCCACGCGGTTAAAGGAAAGGTCGCCAAGGTATTGATCTCGCCTTTTTAGTACAGTTCCGGGATTAGGTGAATTCAGGCGTACGATACACTCTATCTATCGTGGCGTTTGTTGGACGGCGGGTTCCGTCTTGGAGCCGCGTTCACTGAGAGAGCGAAGAGAGGTCATTCTAGAGCGAAGAGAGCGAGGAGAGGGGATTCTAGAGCGGGGAGAGGTCATTCTAGAGCGAAGAGAGGTCTTTCTAGAGTGAAGAGAGATCATTCTAGAGCGAAGAGAGGTCTTTCTAGAGCGAAGAGAGCGAAGAGAGGTCTTTCTAGAGCGAAGAGAGGTCATTCTAGAGCGAAGAGAGGTCATTCTAGAGCGAAGAGAGGTCATTCTAGAGCGAAGAGAGGTCTTTCTAGAGCGAAGAGAGGTCTTTCTAGAGTGAAGAGAGGTCATTCTAGAGTGAAGAGATCATTCTAGAGCGAAGAGAGGTCATTCTAGAGCGAAGAGAGGTCATTCTAGAGCGAAGAGAGGTCATTCTAGAGCGAAGAGAGGTCTTTCTAGAGCGAAGAGAGGTCATTCTAGAGCGAAGAGAGGTCATTCTAGAGCGAAGAGAGGTCTTTCTAGAGCGAAGAGAGGTCTTTCTAGAGTGAAGAGAGGTCATTCTAGAGTGAAGAGATCATTCTAGAGCGAAGAGAGGTCATTCTAGAGCGAAGAGAGGTCATTCTAGAGCGAAGAGAGGTCATTCTAGAGCGAAGAGAGGTCATTCTAGAGCGAAGAGAGGTCTTTCTAGAGCGAAGAGAGGTCATTCTAGAGCGAAGA
>NW_028234413.1:11390538-11398038 GCF_977035675.1 Penaeus japonicus
GATGATTTTCATATAATTTTTATCATGATGAATCACGCGATACAACGCTATCAACGCGATCAAAATCACAGCGATAAAATGACACAGACAAATATATAACAAAGTTTCTCCAGTAGTTAATGAATTCGCCATTTTTTCCATATTCAAACAAATGTTCTACCAGTGGATTAATCTGTCAACACTAGGGATTTATGATGTAGTAACGACAGATATTTATTCGTTTTTTATTTATTTATTTTTTTTTCCAACGACTGTGATAGATGGTTGGATTAATGTTCTTTTAATGTTATTGTTATTCTGATGGCACTGAATGTAGAACCATTAGATAACATTCATTAAGGACCGATGGGAAGTTTTATGCTTTTCGTATGTTATGTGTATGCTTATTGGTGATGAATTGGCCTACTCTTCATGATGAAGTGATGAATGATGATGTTGCAATCAATGTTGAATGTGCAATCCCGCTCTTGTTACGGGTTTTGCCATGAGGTTCAGTTTGTGGAATGGATGTTGTTATGATTATGTGAGTGATATTGATTAAGCGTGGGATCAAATGATTTATATTTATATAGATAGATTTATTGACAAAGAGATGTATATTGATAAATGAATAGGTAGATAGATGTATAAATGTATGCATAAAATGACAGAAAAATAGATCGATAGATAGACAGACAGACATTGATAGATGAATAGACATATAAATAGATAGATAAGTGATTTATAGACAAAGAAATATATATGGACGTAGAATCAGTGATAATAGTTATGCACTTACGTATGTACAGTTTTATTCGTAGGGAGATAGAGGTATGTGTGTGTATGCATTTACTTAGACTGTGGATGTAGATATATTCAACCGAAACATAATCCATATTTTCCCTTGATTATTATCGGTGATTATTTTTTTCTTCATCGAATTCGGTTATAAGCTTCTTAAAATCTTATGCCAAGATTTAAATGCCCTCCCCCCGCAAAAAAATAAAATAAAAAGAATGAAAAAGAAGAGAATCCAAGAAAAAGGAGAAGACAAAATCTCACTCGACGGAGCTGTCATTTTCCATCAACTCTCAAATCTAATCTTGGATTTCGAACCGCAAAGATAATCTTCTTTATTCGTTGATCCTACAGTGGATTTGTCTTAATTTACCTTTCCGCCCACGCCCTCAGTATCTCCCCCCCAACCCTACCCTACCCCCACGCCCACATTCCCATAGCCTATCCCTCTAACCCATCCCTCACCTCTAACCCCGTTAATTCAACTCCCTTACCTAACACCCTTAACCGTCCCTTATACCCCATCCCCTATCCAGTAACTCTTATACCCCTTCCCCTCCTGGTCCGACCCCCTCATACCCCTACCCTTCCGCCTCCCTCATTCCTCGTATTTTTTTTCTGCCGAAGATTCCCAGAGGAAAATCGTGGTCTTTTCAGGTAATTATAATAGTTTCCCTTTAAACAAAATCTCGTATTGGGATTAGCCCCGTTTTCTTTCTGTCCCGGAAGAGATTCGCACTATTTCTTAATTACACTACAAGGTTGCTTTGTTTGTTGCTAATGTGTTTGTTTTTCATGTTTTATTGTTCCGTTTTTGGTGGAATTTTTGTTTCCCATTTTGTATCACGGTTTTCTTCTCTGCATTTATGTCTAAAATGTTGGTGTAAATTATAATACCTTCTTGTCTTGATTATTTTTCTTTGCATTTCCCTCCTTTACCCTCATTTCCCCCCCTCTTTCTTCTCACCACGCCTATTTCCTTCCTTCCCTCACTTTCTTCCTCCTTCCCTCCCTTCCTCCTTCGCACCCTCCCTCCCTCTCTCCCTCACCTCCCTTCCTTCCTTCCCTTCATCATCTGTCTTCATGATGTCAATCACGAAGCTCAATTATCTCCTCCCTTCCTTTCTCCTTTTCTATCTTTTGTTAGAGAGGAGGGGGAGGGGGAGAAGAATAAGGGCAGGGGTAAGGGTTAAGCTAAGGGCAAGGACAAGGGTAAGGGTAAGGGTAAGGGTAAGGGTAAGGGTAAGGGTAGGGGTAAGGGTAAGGGTAAGGGTAAGGGTAAGGGTAAGGGCAAGGGCAAGGGCAAGGGCAAGGGCAAGGGCAAGGGTAAGGGTAGGGGTAGGGGTAAGGGTAAGGGTAAGGGTAAGGGTAAGGGTAAGGGTAGGGGTACAGGTAGGGGTAGGGGTAGAGGTAGGGGTTGGGGTAGGGACAGAGGCAGGGGCAGGGGCAGGGGCAGAGGCAGGGGCAGGGGTGGGGAAGGGGAAACGGAGGTCAGGGAGAGAAGAAGGAAAGAAAGGTAAGCAAGGGAAAGAGGGTAAGCGGGTAAGAAAGGGAAGGTAAGGGAGGGGGAGAGGGAAGAGAAAGGAAAGGGACGGGAGAGGGGGGAGAAAGGAAAGGGACGTGAAAAGGGGCAGGGGAAGAGGAGAAGGGAAAAGGGGGAGGGGGAGGCAACAAGACGTAGCATCTCCTTTCATGATGTTCGTCTCGGAAATACACTTGGGAGTTCTCTCTTTCTTGCAGATTTTATCATAATGGGATTGGAGTACGTGTGGAAGAGAGAAGGAGGGAGGGAGAGGGAGAAGGAGAGGGGGGGAGGGGGAGAGGGAGAGGGAGAGGGAGAGGGAGAGGGAGAGGGAGAGGGAGAGGGAGAGGGAGAGGGAGAGGGAGAGGGAGAGGGAGAGGGGGAAAGAAAGAGAGGGATTAATACACACACACACACACACACACACACACACACACACACACACACACACACACACACACACACACACACGCACACGCACGCGCACACGCACACGCACACGCACACGCACACACATACACACACACATACGCACACAGATTAACAGACAGACAAAAAGACAGACAGGCAGACAAAGAGAAAGCCAAAAACAAAAGAAAGAGAAACCAAAAATCCAAAAATGGGCGCCTGAGATCGCTGCTGCCGCCCATACGCACGAAATCTTCCCGGAAAGCATTGTCTCTCCCGCGCTCTCCGGCCCGTCATTCAAGCTGGCTCTCCTCATTTCCCTGAATACACACACTCCCCCCCCACCCCCCCTTCATCATCTCTTTCCTCTCCCTCACCCATACTGCCTCCCTTCCATTTCCTCTATACTTTTGTACCCTCCACCCTCCCTTCCTTCTTCTAACTCCTCCCTCCCCTCTCCCTCCTATCCCTCCCCTCATTCTCTCACACACCCACCCAACCCTCCCCTCATCCTCCCTCTCTCTCCTCCCCACACCATCCCTTCCGCTTTCTTAGCCCTCCCCTCGCTCCACTCTCCCCCTCCCTCCCTCTCCCCCTCGCTCCACTCTCCCCTCGCTCCGCTCTCCCCCTCCCTCCGCTCTCCCCTTCGCTCCACCCCCCCCCTCCCTACGCTCTCCCCTTCGCTCCACTCTCCACCTCGCTTCACTCTCCCCTCGCTCCGCTCTCCCCCTCCCTCCACTCTCCCTCGCTCCACTCTCCCCCTCCCTCCCTCTCCCCCTCGCTCCACTCTCCCCTCGCCCACCCCTTCCCTTCTCTTCCATGACTATATGCCTCTCATTGAGGTAGGTAAGGAGAGTTAGAGAAATAGATTGAGTGTGAAGAATGCAGAGTTGTTCGGAGAAGGAAACCCGGCGGTAGTTCGTAGCCCTTCATGCGTGATTCTAGCGCCGTTCAAATATAATTTTCCGCTCCATAATAACCTTTGGTTGCTATTAATAGGTGTGAAATATTGTCTGGCTTATTTTGGAGCGGAAGGCATATACATCATTATCATTATCGCAAGTACATCATTAAGTCTTAATAAAGATTTTTTTTTTTTTTTAGTAATTTCTAAGAAATCTTTATCGCTGTTATGTTACTGATATCTTTATTTACTTAGTTATTATGGTGTTTGTATATATATATATATATATATATATATATATATATATATATATATATGTATATATATATACCTAAGTATTTTATTGTAAATATGATCACGTATTTATTATATCTTAATCCATATATATATATTTGTATCTTTATGAACTGATTTATATATATATATATATATATATATATATATATATATATATATATATATATATATATATATATTTATTTATTTATTTATTTATGTACTTACTTATTTACTTATCGATCTGTACATTCATATACGTATTTATTTAAACTTTATCAATTCATGCAATTATTCAATTATTGTTATTGATTTGTCCACATTGATCAGTCAATTTTATTCACGGTGAAACTCACACATTTTTCAGTCACTGATGCATCGACGCCACAGGCAAACACAAGAGACAAATGTGCAATATTAGCAATTACTTTAATGCAACCCGTGGACCGTGTATTAGAGCGGGGTGCGTTAGAGCGATCAAATGCACTGTTTGGGATTAGCGCTTGCACTGTGAGCTCTGCTTTGTGTTGTTTGCGTGTGTTTGCGAGTGTGTGTTTTTGTTTGTTTGTGTTTGCGTTTGTATTTTTGTATGTATGTGTATGTGTACGTGTACGTGTACGTGTATGTGTATGTGTATGTCTTGGTGTGTGTGTGTGTGTGTGTGTGTGTGTGTGTGTGTGTGTGTGTGTGTGTGTGTGTGTGTGTGTGTGTGTGTGTGAGTGTGTGTGTGTGAGTGTGTGTGAGTGTCACTGTGTCTGTGCCTGTGAGCGTGTACAGTATAGTCATCTCGTCGTCTTGATTTTCCTCCTCCTCCCCCTCCTCTTCCTCCCCCTCCTCTTCCTCCCCCTCCCCATTCCCCATCCACCTTTCTTCCTCCCTATCCCCCACCCCAACCACCCCAACCGCCATTTTTTTTTTCTTTTGCCACCTGCGCTAATCTTATCATTAGGGTCATCACTATTTGTTTCTTCATCTCTCCCGCTCCTTCTCATCCATCTTGATTATCGTGATTATGGCCTTGATTATAATCTTATCCTCCGTCGTTCCTTCCTTTTTTTTGTCCTCTACGTCTTCATTATCTCCACTTCCGCCTTTAAGCTACTCGTACTTTTTTTCTTTCTTTCTTTTTCGAGGTGTTTGATGTTTTTTTTATCCTTTTTATCACCATTATTGTATGAGTGTAATCAACATTATAATTATCATCAATACCGTTATTATCATTATTCTTTTTTATGATTAATATCGGTATGCTCACTATCATTATCATTGATATTATCGTAATTAATATCGTTATGGTCATCATCATCGGTATTATTAGCCATAGTTCTTTTTCATTAGGGGGGCACTTCATTAAAAACAGAGGAAAATAAAACGGCAGGGAAGAGTAGAGGCAAAATTCCATTATTTTTTGTGTAGTTCTGTACTCACGTTTTGCATTTTGATTACCTGTGTCCTGTGCTCTCCAGTGTTAAAAAGTGTATTCGAAAATTTAAAAACTTATCCACATTTTTGTATTGTACTAAATGACTGTGTAAAAAAAGATCTCGGATGGCTTTTTTTTTGTATCAACTGTTGCTGTCTTATTGAAAGTATACGTTTTATATATCTTAGTTAAGACCTGTTTTTAGATTTAAAGAGTATTCAAAGCAACGGGTAACTTTTCACAATGTCAAAGATAATTCAGCATTTTCTTTCAAGCAGGCATATATTCCATGTATGAATAGGCATTTCTAAAGTACGTATGCATATATCTGCCACTCTCACTGTACATTTCTATTTTGCAAAGGGGGTACACGAGCCCATAAAATTTGGGTACAAGTGTAGAATATGAATATATGTCTCATCTTTGAAGAATTTAGCATATTGATTTTTATATTTGTAGTTCAGATTTTTGTTTGTCTTTTTACTTCTTCTTCCTCATTTTCCGTTCTCCCCCTCCCCCCTCCTACTTATCATAACAACAAAACAAACAAACAAACAAACAAACAAAACCCCCGCGTATCTCCATCCTTATTGCCGCCATGCCATGCCATACCTTTCGCAAAATACAAGGAAAACATTTTGAAGTCAGAATTACCTTGTGAACACGTATACAAAATACAATATATTCCCCGTGTTTGATCTCAATACAAGCTTGGGTGAGGAGACTCTGGTGGGTGGTGGGGGGAGAGGGGTGAGGGATGAGGGATATGGGATAAGGGATGAGGGATGAGGGATGAGGGATGAGGGGAGAGAGAGAGAGTGAGGGAATGAGGGAGTGATAGTGTGAGAATGAGAGAGAGAGAGAGAGAGAGAGAGAGAGAGAGAGAGAGAGAGAGAGAGAGAGAGAGAGAGAGAGAGAGAGAGAGAGAGAGAGAGAGAGAGAGAGAGAGAGAGAGAGAGGAGTTTTTTGTTGTGTTTTATTTGTTTGTGTCTTACTTTGTTTAGTTGTGGTTGATTTGTTTTTTTTGATGATTTATGTGTATCTATACATAGATAAAAATGTTTTTATATATATTTTTTCATTCTTTCTATCTTTCTCTCTTTCTCATGTTATAATTTCTATATTTTCTTTTTTATTTCTTTTTGTTTCGTCATTCTCACATCTTTTCGGTTTGTCAACATTATCACAACTTTATTAACGTCGTTATTTTGTTATCATCACACTTTCATTCCAGTTATTGTTATCTTCACCATCATCATTACCATAGGTTATCGACTGTCGTCACTACCCTCATTATAATTACCATGCTCATCTCTGTCATCATCGTCATCACAATCATCACCCATATCATCATCGCCTTCATCATCACAGTTACCACCCTCATAACCTTCATCATCACGGTTACCACGCCCTCATCACCACTGTTATCACAATTACCTTCTTCATCACCATCATTATCACCACAAGTATCACCCTCATCACTATCATCACCACCCACATCACAATCGCCTCCCCCCCCTAATCACCATCATCACCACCCACATCACAATCGCCTCCCCCCCCCCCTAATCACCATCATCACCCACACCATCATCATTTCCTTGCGCTGATGCCCCCTTCTCAGTGGCGTAATACCCCCAGGGCATTGCATGTGATAAATTCCGGGCTCGCTTCTTGCCAGATTGCATTACTGCATGAATAATTCAGGAAGATTCTTTGCTTTTTTTCGAGGGTGATCGGGGGGGAGGGGGTTGGGGGGGTTGGGAGGAGGGGAGGGGGAGGGGGAGGGGGGTGAAGAATAGGGTGGAGGGTGTGTGTGTGTGTGTGTTTGTGTGTGTGTTTGTGTGTGTTTGTGTGTGTGTGTGTGTGTGTGTGTGTTCGTGTGTGTGTGTTTGTGTGTGTGTGTGTATGTGTGTATGTTTGTATTTATGTGTGTGTGTGTGTGTGTGTGTGTGTGTGTGTGTGTGTGTTCGTGTGTGTGTGCGCGTGCGTGTGTGTGTATGTGTGAATGTGCGTATGTGTGTATGTTTGTATTTATGTGTGTGTGTTTGTGTTTGTGTTTGTGTGTGTATGAGTATTTTTATTCATGTATAAGAATGTTATTAGCGTTCCTGTCTATCCCAAGATTACGTACGTACTTACGTAAGTAAGTAGGAGGGGAGGAGGGGGAAAGGGAGAGGTAGGGAGGGG
>NW_028234413.1:11408038-11410538 GCF_977035675.1 Penaeus japonicus
GAGAAAAAAAAGAGAGAGAAAAAAAGAAATGAAGAAACAAGAGAAAAAACACAGAAACCATCGTCATTATATAATTCCCTTCACCCTCAGCTTGAAAATAAACGCCTTTTATCATATCTTTTTGGTTCCTCGAAAAAAATGAACACACTTAAAATGTGAGAGTACATTTCACAACTTTTATCTTCCTTTTTTTGGAAATGGGGGGGGGGGGCGGTGTAAGGTAATATTAGGCGAACGAATTAACTTCAGCAAACAAAACAAAGTGCGTCAGTAAAATAAGGTGTCGGAAGCGGTAAGTCTTCGTTTAAAACATAAATCATAAACATATGCATAGAGCAGATGAATAATGTTTAGAATCAGAAAGAAATATGAATAAATAAAGTATATTGCAAACGAATAAATATATTTTACAAAAATAATGACTATCACCAGTACACAACAGCAACAAGAGAAGATAAAGAACTGCATGTTGAATTATTGTATTTAATAAACACCAAAAATACATCACATTATTGATATAACAATAAATAGATAAATTCAATCAATCCGAGTTCTCATCTGATTGATAATTTTACATTTCACTTGATATATTCATTATACCATTCATTTACTCAATAGTAATTTCGGCCAACCATTCGTTTATTCATCGTGTTATTCTTACGCGTCTTCATTCCACTCTTTCATCCATTCCTTCTTGCTGTAATCAATTTTTGCATTCCATTCATTCATTACTTTCTTTCTTTCTTTTTTTCTTTCTTTCTCTCTTCATTCATTTATCCGTGATTATGTTTTGATCTTTCTTTCTTCATTCTTCCATTCATTCATATTGTTGTTTCCTCACTCATTCATGTCTTTATGCATTACTTCTTCATTTATATATTAATTCGTGCAATTATTCCTTCCTCCATTCATTGTTTTAACCTGTTCTCTCTTCATTCATTCAACCACTCAGTCATTCATCCGGCCTCCCACGCCCTCGTCCTTGCAACCGGACTCATTTGCTCCCTTTTGCAAGCCGAGCCTGGCTGAGCTGGTCCCCCTTGGCCACCCTCATGCAAGCGAAATTGAAATGCTTCCTCTGTTTCTCCTCCCCCCCTTTCTCCTCCCTCCCGCTTCTCGCCTTCTCCACAGTCTCTTCCTTTCCACTTTTCCCCTTTCCATCTCTTTTTCTTCTTCTCCTATCGTATTTTTGTCTGTTCCACCTTTTCTGTTTTCAATTCTTCTCCTTCTCCCCTTCTTTTCATTCTCTGTGTTTCAATTTCTATAGTTTCTCCTTTTTATGATCTTGCTCCTCCTCTCATTCTCCCCCTCTTCGCTTCTCCAGTCTCTTTGTCCCCCTTCTTTGTTCCACCGGCTTCCTTCCCCGATCTTCTCTTCCTATTTTCCCTCGTTACACCTAAGCTCTTCCTTCCTTTTCCCAAAAACCGTCTCTCATTCCACCTCATTTTGCCTCCCCCTCTCCTGTTCTACTTCCACCTTTCCTTCTTCTCCAAGTTTACCCTCCACTTTGCCCTCGGCCACTTCCTCTCTCCTTCTCCGTGTGTCTTTCCCTTTTCCATATCTTATCGAGTCTCCTTTCTCTAGCTCTACTTCTCCCCTCTCCTCTCTTCTTTCCTCCCTATGCCTTCTTGCCTCTCTCCTCTTTCGCCCTTCCTCCTTCCCCCTCGATCCACCGCCAGACCACCTCTTCCACCTCCCTTCTCCTGATCCACTAATACTTTGTCCACTTTCCCCATCCCCCCGCCCCTCAACCCTTTGATCCACCAGCTCTCCTTTGATCCACCTCCTCCATCACCTCCAGTTCCTAATCCACCAACACACCCTCCTTCTTTCCCACCTCCTCCACCAAAACTCCTTCCACCCTCCCCGTCGCTCCACCTCTCCACCATCCCAATCCACCCGCTCTGCCTTCACAGCCGCTTAAACGCCCACTCGCACCCGCATTGTTCTCGGTCCACACTCTCGGGGCGATGGGCGAGGCGAACTAAAAGGAGATTCCCCCTTCCCCTTCCCCCCACCCCTCCTTCCCTTCCCCTCACCCCTATCCCTTCCTCTCTTTCCTCTCTCCCCGACCCTTAAACCTTCCTCACGTTCCTCTTCCCCTTACTCCTTCCTCCCATTCACCGCTGACTTTCCCCTTCTCTCCTTCCCCTCACCTCTATTCTCGTCTCTTCGTCTCCTTACCCCCACCCCATCTCCTCTTCCTCTCACATCCACCCCTTCCTCTCCTTCTCCTCAAACCCATCCTCCCATTCCCCGTTTTACTCACCCTTCCCCTCGCCTCAATTCCCCCTTTCCTTCCCCTCACCCCTACCCCTACCCCCTGCCCCACTCCCCGTTTCACTCTTCCCTCCTCCTACCCATTCCATTAGTCCCCCTTTCCCCTTCCCCTCATCCTCTTTCTCTCATTCCCCGTTTTATTCTTCTCCCTCCCCCTCCCGTTCCTCTCTCCCTCTCCGTCGATCCACCCTTCCATCTTCCTCTCCCCCGACCCCCCCAC
>NW_028234413.1:11430538-11433038 GCF_977035675.1 Penaeus japonicus
AGGGCAACGACGAATAGTAAGTAGGTTACGCGAACAAAATGTCGATAAAAGGACCAAGTACCAAGAAAGCAAACGTCACGAAAAGATAAGAAAAGAGAGAGAGAAAAAAAATGCTCGATAAATAACGTTACGAAAAGATACGAAATGAGAGAAAGAGAAAAAAAAAAAACGAAAAGTAACGTCACGATAAAATGCAAAAAGAAAGAGATAGGGGGAAAAATTAAAAAATTACAACTTGACCAAAAGCAATGTAACAATAACAACAACAAAAATACGACAGATTGTATTCCCGAGTGTCAAGTGTCAAAAAGTGTCAGAAAATCCCTGTTGTCAGAGCATAGAGGGGTAAGGTGACTGATTGGAGGCGTGAGTCAGCTAGCAGGATTGAGTGACTGGAAGCGTGAGTCAGCTAGCAGGATAGAGTGACTGGAAACGTGAGTCAGCTAGCAAGATAGAGTGACTGGAAGCGTGAGTCAGCTAGCAAGGTAGAATGACTGGAAGCACAAGTCAGCTAGCAAGATTAAGTGACTGGATGCGTGAGTCAGCTAGCAGGATAGAGTGAGTGGAAGCGTGAGTCAGCTAGCAAGATAGAGTGACTGGAAGCGTGAGTCAGCTAGCAAGGTAGAATGACTGGAAGCACAAGTCAGCTAGCAAGATTAAGTGACTGGATGCGTGAGTCAGCTAGCAAGTAGAGTGACTGGAAGCGTGAGTCAGCTAGCTATATTGACTGACTGGAAGTGTGAGTTAGCTAGCAAGTAGAGTGACTAGAATCGTGAGTCAGCTAGTTATATTGACTGACCGGAATCGTGAGTCAACTAGCAAGGGTGGTGATTGGAAGCATAAGTCAGCTAGCATAATTGAGTGACTGAAGGGGTGAAACAGATAGCAGGTTTGAGTTACTGAAGGCGTGAGTCGGCTAGCAGGTTTGAGTGACTGAAGGCGTGAGTCGGCTAGCAGGTTTGAGTGACTTAAGGCGTGAGTCAGCCAGCAAGATTGAATAACTGGAACCGGGAGTCAGTTAGAAGCATGAGACAGCTAGCAGGGGTGAGTGACTGGAAGCATGAGTCACCAAGCAGGGGTGAGTGACTAGAAGCGTGAATCACCTAGCAGGGGTGAGTGACTGGAAGCATGAGTTACCAAGAAGGGTTGAATAACTTCAGGTGTGAGTGACTGGAAGCATGAGTCACCAAGCAGGGTTGAGTGACTAGAAGCGTGAATCACCTAGCAGGGGTGAGTGACTGGAAGCGTGAGTCAGATAGCAGGGGTGAGTGACTGGAAGCGTGAGTCAGCTAGCAGGGGTGAGTGACTCGCCAGTGAGGACAGCGAGAGTGAGTGAGAGAGTGAGGGCGGGCTGTTGTGTTATTGATTAGCGGCTACTCCACACTCCAAGCCCGCCAGCGTGCCAGCGACGGTGGGTCCACGTGTGTGTGTGTGTGTGTGTGTGTGTGTGTGTGTGTGTGTGTGTGTGTGTGTGTGTGTGTGTGTGTGTGTGTGTATGTTTAAGTGCGTGTCTGTATGTGTGTATGTATGTATGTATGTATGTATGTATGCATGTTTATGTGTGTGTGTGTGTGTGTGTGTGTGTGCGTGTGTGTGTGTGTATGTGTATGTTTAAGTGCGTGTCTGTATGTGTGTATGTATGTATGTATGTATGTATGTATGCATGTTTATGTGTGTGTGTGTGTGTGTGTGTGTGTGTGTGTGTGTGTGTGTGTGTGTGTGTGTGTGTGTGTGTGTGTGCGTGTGTGTGTGCGTGTGTGTGCGTGTGTGCTGCTCTCTCTCTTTCCCTTTCACAGAGAGGGAGAGAGGGAGAGGGAGAGGGAGAGAGAGAGGGAGAGAGAGAGGGAGAGAGAGAGAGAGAGAGAGAGAGAGAGAGAGAGAGAGAGGAGAGAGAGAGAGGAGAGAGAGAGGAGAGAGGAGAGGAGGAGAAGGAGAGAGAGAGAAGGAGAGAGAGGGAGAGGGAGAGAGAGAGGAGAGGAGGGGAGAGAGAGAGAGAGGGAGAGAGAGGGGAGAGAGAGAGAGAGAGGGGAGAGAGAGAGAGAGAGAGAGAGAGAGAGAGAGAGAGAGAGAGAGGAGAGAGAGAGAGAGAGAGAGAGAGGAGAGAAAGAGAAAGAGAGAGAGAGGAGAGAGAGAGAGAGAGAGAGAGAGAGAGGAGAGGAGAGAAAGAGGGAGAGAGAGAGAGAATGAGAGAGTAGAGAGGAGAGGAGAGAGAGAGAGAGGGAGAGAGAGAGAGAGAGGGAGAGTGAGAGAGAGAGAGAGGGGAGAGGAGAGGAGAGAGAGAGAGGGAGGGGGAAAGAGAGAGGAGAGAGAGAGAGGGAGGGGGAGGGAGAGAGAGAGAGAGAGAGAGAGGGAGGGAGGGAGGGAGAGAGAGGAGAGGGAGGAGAGAGAGAGGGGAGAGAGGAGAGAGAGGAGAGAGAGGAGAGAGAGAGAGAGAGAGAGAGAGAGGAGAGAGAGAGAGAGGAGAGAGAGAGAGAGGGGAGGGAGAGGGGAGAGAGAGAGG
>NW_028234413.1:11438038-11440538 GCF_977035675.1 Penaeus japonicus
GAAAAAAAAGAGAAAGGGAAGTCACTGGTAAAGGTAATCATGTAATTATTGTGACAACAATAACAGCAAAAATAATCATAATAGTGATCATGATAATCGTATTAGTAATGGTGAAAACAAGGATGGTGATAATGATAGTAATAATGTTGAAAAGGATTATGGTAATGATTATGATGATAATGGCGATAAAGATGATTATAGTAATAATGATAATAAAGAGGATAATGATAATTATTGCTATTTATTATGATTATTATTATCATCATTATTATCATCATTTTATTATTAGATAGAGATAGAGAGAAGAAATGAAAACAGAAGAGAAGAAACGAAACGAAAAGAGAAGAGAAGAGAAAAGAAAAAAGAAAAGAAAATAAAAGAAAGGAAAGGAAAATAAGAGAAGAGAAGAGAGAGGAGAAAGCGAGAGCGAGAGTAGGTGATCAGAGCGAAGACAAATTCTGCTAACAGATGGAAGTAAGCGAATGGAAGAAATCGAGGCGCACAACAGACCAATGCTTACGTCACACCAGTCAGAGGGGGAGATCGGAGGAACAGTGGGCGAGGGAGATATCAGAGGGGAGACGAGGGGAGATGTCAGGATTGTTGTCACCGAGAGGTCATAGTTGAGGGGAAGATAAGAATGAGCATTTGTCTGGAGAGGAGGAGCGTGAGTCTTGTGTGCGGTCTGAACGAGGGGGGAGAATTTGTCGCGTTTCCCCTCACTGTAAGTGGGGAGTGGACGCGGAGTTATGGGTCAGGGAGATGGGGAGAAAGAGGATTTGGTGGTAAAGGGACCGAGGGAGAGAGGGGATGGATTAGGGAGAGCGAGTGAGAGAGAGAGAGAGGGGGGAGGAAAGGAAAGAGAGAGGAAGAGAGGGGGAGAGGGAAAGGGAGAGAAATAGAGAGAAAGAGAGTGAGAAAGAGAAAGAGAAAGAGAAAGAGAGAGAGAGAGAGAGAGAGAGAGAGAGAGAGAGAGAGAGAGAGAGAGAGAGAGAGAGAGAGAGAGAGAGAGAGAGAGAGAGAGAGAGAGAGAGAGAGAGAGAGGAGAGAGAGAGAGAGAGAGAGAGGAGAGAGGAGAGAGAGAGGGAGGGAGGGAGGTGGGGAGGGAGGGAGGAAGAGAAAACTGAGAGAGCGAGAAAATGAGGGATTTACCGCCTTCCCCCCACTCTCCCCCCCCATCCTCATCCCACCACTACCACAGACACCCATCACCCATCCCACCTACCTCACCATCTCCCTCCTCAAAACCAGAGTGATCTATCTCCCAGTGTCGCGGAAGCTGTGGCGACTGAGGCAGGTGGTTCTACAGAGCAAAGACTCATCTCTGTGGCTGTGATGAATGGACAGGTGAAGTGACACGTGTGAAGTGAGTGAAGAGAAGAGAAGTAATGAAAAAGAAAGAGAAGAGAAGAGATGAGAAGAGAAGAAAAAATAGAAAAAAAAGTAAAACAGAGAAGAACGAAAAGCCAACGAGAGCGATATAACAGAGAGAGAGAGAGAGAGAGAGAGAGAGAGAGAGAGAGAGAGAGAGAGAGAGAGAGAGAGAGAGAGAGAGAGAGAGAGAGAGAGAGAGAGAGAGAGAGAGAGAGAGAGAGAGAGAGAATAGGGAGAGAGAGAGAGAGAGAGAGAGAGAGAGAGAGAGAGAGAGAGAGAGAGAGAGAGAGAGAGAGAGAGAGAGAGAGAGAGAGAGAGAGAGAGAGAGAGGGAGAGAGAGAGAGAGAGAGGATAGAAACAGAAGACTGAGGGTGTGAAAGAAAGAGAAAGGTGGGGAGGGTGAGAGGTGGATGGGAAGGGTGGTAGTGGGTCGTGTTGGTTGCTGGGATGGAGAATGGTAGAAGGTGAGAATAGTACTAGGTATGAGGTTGATACAAGTGTAATAGCTGTGGGGAGGGGTGGGGGGTGAGAGGTAGGGTTGTGTAGTAGGTTTAGATTTATTTGTTTATTTGTTTTATGTAAACTTCAATATAAAACACAGGAATATGTAGTAAAGCCAATTATATTTTTAAGGTTATAATTATGACTGGTAGACTTTATAGTGTTTAAAGGTGTACTACATAGATATGTAGTGTATACTTTTATAACATATAAATACGTAGAGCACGATTTTATAATACATACATAAATAGTCTATATGACATGGTGTTACTTTTTTCTCTCTCTTTTCATATATACATATATATTTCTTAGCATTCATTCGCGTGCATTCTGTAATTACATATAACTCGGTCTTTGGTATCTAAAATGAGAATGCCAGTAATGAGAACAGTGATTATACTGTGGTGGAATAATTCTTCCGATTATTTCTATTATTGCAAATAATTCGAAGGCTATCAAAGAGATAACAGTTATGAATTAAAAGGATAATTGCCACGAATAATAGGCAAATGATCTTTAATTGTGTAGTTCTCAGCCCTGACTCTCAAAGGAGGATGTGAAAGACAACTGAAAAAGACAAAAGAAAATATTCCTCCTTTTAATTATGAATACCATCATCTTCATC
>NW_028234413.1:11445538-11450538 GCF_977035675.1 Penaeus japonicus
TTATTTCAATGGTTATTGTAACATAGTGTAGTAATTTCTTTCTGCAACTGCACTCTTTTGTAGTTTAATATTTAATCCTGTAATGTAATATCCTCCTCCTAACCTCAACACAAAGCACATTTAGAAGCAAAATGCATATTTTACGTCATAGCACACGACGCTAATCTGCGCACAGAGTACGTCTGGTGCCTCGTTCGCGCATAATATTTTCATGTCTTTGAAAACGTCTCTTTTCAAGTGTCCCGTACTTTCACCGTGAGTCTTCATGTATACTTTTGTTCTTGTACTGTTTTTTCCATTTTATTGTTAAGCCTTTTTGTGTGTGTGTTTTTGTTTTGTCATTTGTTGTTTTGATTTGTTTTACGTCTTGATTTTTTTTTTTTTTTTTAATTAATTTCCTCATTCGTGTTTTTCTTTTTTTATTTTTTTATATTTTTTTTCGTGTTTATTCTTTATGTCTCGTATTAGCCTTCCACCCGCCTACTTAATATTCCAACGATAGAGCAAAATTCATGCGATAAAAGATAAATAGACAGAATGATAAACAAGTACAATAAAAGAAGAAAGAAGAAAACAGCGAAAATGGTGATGAGGATGATGGTGGTGGTGATAATGATAGGTTGAATAAGAGAATAACATGCTAATGTTGGTAGTAATGGTAATTCTAATTGATGATGATAATGATAATGGTTTTAATGATGATGATCATAATAATAATGATGATAATTTTGATATAATAGTAATAATGATAATGATAATAATGATGATGATACTGATAATAGAATAATGATGATAATAATAATAATCATAATAATGGTAATAACAATGATAATAATGATAATGATAATAGTAACAACAGCAGCAATAATGATAATAATGATAATAACAATAGGAATAATGATAATCATATTACTGATGATGATGATAACAACAATAATAAAAATGATAATTATGATAATAACGATAATAATGACAACAACAATTATGTTAATGATATTAATCATAATCATAAAACTAGTAATAAAACTGTTTCTGATAAAAATATTGCTAAACATTATCATGATAAATTCGACAGTAAAAACTTGAATCATGTTCATAAACTTTCCACCTAAAAAAAGGCAAACTGTCGCGACAGATATTACTTCTCAATCTGACTTAAATAAATCAGACAAAATGATGTGTGTTGTTATTATCATCAATTCCAAGCGACGTTCTGAAGAGACAATGTTAATTTATATTTTTTATTGTAATTGTTATGTAATTCTTCCACTTTTTTCAACACTTTTACGATTTGTGTTTGAATATGAATTGGGTAAGTTGTTCATTGTACAATATGGAATTCAATTATGTGATGCCGTTTTGACTGTCAAATGATAAAAAATAGGTATTGTTTATTTACATTTCCAGGGGGGGTGGGGGGTCAAATATTGTTTGAGGATGTGTGTGTGTGGGGGGGGGGGGTCATACTGATAAAGATAGAGAGGATAATTAGCCTTATTTGAAATAATAATGATAGTCATCACTGTTTATGGTGATGCTGTCATTATCATTATTTTTTTGGTTAAATTTTCATTTTCATTCGTCTCTTCCTCATCAACATTATGATAAAATACATGATAAGGAAAGAAAAAACAAGAGGAAACAGCTATAGAAAAAAAGTAAAACAAAAATGGGGGGAAAATACGTGAAAAAATCACAAAGGAAAAACACGAAAGAAAAAAAAAGATTGCTTTATCATTTATCCTTTGGAATTATTGTTTAGTTCTTCTTCATGTGGTGTAGCCTAGTAGGTCTTTTAGCATTTTGTATTATAAGGAAAGTTGATGAAGTTATTAAACGAAATGAAGAAGTTAAATGTACTGAGAATGATTACCATCGAATTCACTTTCGTCTCTCTCTCATTCCATTTGTCTTCGTGTTTTTGCCTTATTTTTTCGCTCTCTTCTTCTTGTCCTCTTTCTCTTTCTCCTTCTCTCTCTTTCTGTCTTTTTCTTTCTCTTTCTCCCTCCGTCCTTCCATTCTTCCTTCCCTATTTTCCATCCTCCCTCTCTCCCTTCCTCATCCCCTTTCTTCCTCCTTACCTCTTTCCTATCCTTCCCTCTCTCCCTCCCTCCTTCCCCCTCTCTCTCCCTCCTTCCCTCTCTCTCTCTTTCCCTCTCTCCCTCCCTCTCTCTCTCTCTCTCTCTCTCTCTCTCTCTCTCTCTCTCTCTCTCTCTCTCTCTCTCTCTCTCTCCCTCTCTCTCCCTCCCTCCTTTCCTCTCTCTCTCTCCCTCCTTCCCTCCTCCACCTCCGTATGAATCAGCCGCAATATAATTTTCCGGGATGCTGTTAAGGTCAGCCTATTATCTCCTGAATAGTAAGCACATTGTCTAGATTTTTGGCCTTGACAATGGAGGCGTCAGACATACAGACACAGGTACAGACGCGCGGACACCGAAACTGAGACAGACTGAGATACACAGACTCAGATATGGAATAAGGACAATGCTAAGGCCCCGTGTGTTATATGTAGGCAGACAGAATTCATGCGGGTTTGGGTATTTATAGGGTAAATATACAGGGACAGGCTTAGGCACTGTGTTCATGAATACATAGATATACACACGCACACCCACACGCACACGCACTCGCTCAAGCACAAGAACGCAAGCACACGCACTCAAGCACACGCACACGCACACGCACACGCACACGCACACGCACACGCACACGCACACGCACACGCACACACACACACACACACACACACACACACACACACACACACACACACACACACACACACACACACACACACACACACACACACACACACACACACACACACACACACACACACACACACACACACACACACACACACAGGCTTCTACCCACCACCCTACACATGCTGCCCTCCCTCTCCCCCCCCCCCCAGCCTCCACCCTTCAAAAAATAAATTACAAATTCATTGAAGATGACTTACAGGTCCCTTACAGTCTCAAGAGAATCAGCTGAGAGGAAAGTTCACTGGGTCGCCGCCAGACGTCTCTCGCGGCGTCTTTTGTTGGCTCTGTCCCTAAAGTTGCTTTGCTCAGGGTCCCTCAGTGCCGCGTGTATGGGGTGGGAAGGGGGGGGGGTGTGCTAAAACACTTGATACTCGCCCCTTTCTTCCCCTTTCTCTCTGTCTTCTTCCCTTTTCTCCTTCCTGCTCCTCCACCACCTCCACTAGCGCCACTGCCACCACCACCACCACCATCATCACCATCACCACTACCACCATCACCACCACCACTCCTCCTCCTCCTCCTCCTCCTCCTCCTCCTCCTCCTCCTCCTCCTCCTCCTCCTTTTCCTCCCCTCCTCCTCCTCTACCATTTCTCGTCATTTTACTACTTTTATTTGCATTTTTCATCTCCCTACCAATACTTCCAGCAGAATCAGTGTTGCAGAGTAAATAAATCAACGTTGCAGAGCAATAAATCAACGTATTGCGAGAGAGGGAAAGTTTGCATGAAACATTGCAATTAGGGAGGCATTCTGCTTGTGTCACTTGTTTGGGATTCATTACGAGAATTACATTTTTTTTTGTTTATTCAATTCTCTCCACCCCCCCCCCTCTCTCTCTCTCTCTCTCTCTCTCTCTCTCTCTCTCTCTCTCTCTCTCTCTCTCTCTCTCTCTCTCTCTCTCTGTCTCCTCCTTGCTCTCCATTTTCGCCTAATCCCTCCCTTTCTCTCTCTTCTGCCCTTTTCCCCTGCCTCTCTCCATCCAGCCCTACCTCCCTCCTTCCCAGTCCTCTTTCTCTTCCGCCTCCCCTTCCCCCTCTCTTTCTCCCCTCTTCCTCTCCCCCTTCCCCTCCTCCTCCCACATCCTCTATCAGCGTTGGCCTTTCCCCCTCCTCCCCCCCCCATCCCGTCTCCTCTTCTCTCTCCCCTCTCACCCTTCCCCTTCCCCATTCCCTCTCCTTTTTTCCCTACCCTCTCCCGTTTCCCCTCCTCCTCTCCTCTTCTCCCCCC
Organism: Penaeus japonicus; assembly: GCF_977035675.1. Lineage (NCBI taxonomy): Eukaryota > Metazoa > Arthropoda > Malacostraca > Decapoda > Penaeidae > Penaeus > Penaeus japonicus. The sequence continues at coordinate 11,449,534 of NW_028234413.1, forward strand.
TTCCCCCTTCCTATCCCCTCTCCCCCTTCCCCTTTCCCCTATACTCTCCCCCATCCCCTCTCCTCTTCTCTCTCCCCTCCTCATTTCCCTCCATCCCCTCCTCCTCTCCTTCCATTCCCTCCTCCTCTTCCCCCTTCCCCTCCTCCTTTCCTTCCATCCCCACTCCTCATTTTCCCTCCATCCCCTCCCGATAATGATAATAATAATGATGATGATAATGATAATAATGATAATAGTAATGATAATTCTTATGATGATAATGATCATGACAATGATGCTGATGATGATGATGATAAGAATAATGATGATGATAATGATAATAATGATGGTGATAATGATAATGATGATGAATATAATAATGATGATGATAATAATAATGATGATAATAATAATGATGATGATAATAATAATAATGATAATAATAGGAATAATGATGATGAAAATAATAATAGATGATAATGATGATGATAATGATAATGATAATAATGATAATAGATGATAATGATGATGATAATGATAATAATAATGATGATGATAATGATGATTATAATAATGGTAATAGATGATAATGATGATGATAATGATAATGATAATTACGATGATAATGATAATAATAATGATGATGATATTTATAATGATAATGATAATTATAATGATAATGATCATGATAATGTTAATGATGATATTAATGACGATAATAATTATAACAATAATGATGTAAATGATAATGATAACAAAAATGATGATGATAATGATAGTAATGATAATAATCATGATGATGATAATGATAATAATGATAATAATAATGATGATGATAATAAGGATCATAAAAAATCCCAATGTCATTTCCCTTTTTCCTTACTCGCTTATATGACGCCCAAAATGACAGGTCGTGTGCGTGGACATAAAAATGATATTATTTGATTACTGCTGACTCATACATAAGCTTAGCATTGTAGGTATTTTGGCGTATTTTTTATGATAGTATTATAATAATGATAATAA
>NW_028234413.1:11458038-11460538 GCF_977035675.1 Penaeus japonicus
TGATGTCTTTTCTACAGAATTATATACTTATCCCTACGTTCGTGGATATTTTCTTTTCTTTCATTTTTTTCTTTTTCTTTAAATGAATGGCGTAATTGGAGACATCTTTTAATATAAAAGAAGGTGCAAGTTGACATATCTCTTCATAGAAGAACGTACAAGGTGACATTATCCTTTTCGAAGAACGTTCAAGGTTGACATCTCTCCTTTTAGAAGAACGTGCAAAGTGATTTATTTTGTTTAGAAGAACGTACAATTTGACATTTCTCCTTAAAGAAGAACGAACAAGGTGACATCTCTGATTTCAGAAGAACGTTCAAGGTGACTTCTTTCCTTTTGGGTGGCATCTCTCCTTTTAGATGAACGTGCACAGTGACTTCTTTCCTTTTAGAAGAACGTACAATTTGACATCTCTTCTTAAAGAAGAACGTGCAAGGTGACATACTTCCGCGTGGAATGTCGTTGCGTCGCGCAGTCGTGGTGGCCGAAGGTCTTTGGGAACGCATTTTGTCGCTGCCTTTGTCTTTCTGGCAGATTTCCCGGGAATTTCCCATTATTGGAGCTTGTGCTTTCTCTCTCACTTTCCCTCTGTTTTTTTCTCTCTCTCCCCCCCCCCTTTTCTCTCTCTCTCTCTCTCTCTCTCTCTCTCTCTCTCTCTCTCTCTCTCTCTCTCTCTCTCTCTCTCTCATTTTGTCTCTCCTTTTATGTATATATGATAACGAGGAAATAATGTCTCTGTCCGCTTTTCATCTATTATGAATCTTATGATTTACATTTGGTGAATCGACATTAGATTAGATCGAAATTTTAACGGAAGAAAATAAAGAGAAGGGAGAGAGAGTGGGAGTGGGAGAGGGAGTGGGAGTGGGAGTGGGAGTGGGAATGGGAATGGGGAAAGGAGTGGGAGAGGGAGAGGGAGAGAGAGAGATATATATATATATATATATATATATATATATATATATATATATATATATATACATACATATACATATACATATATATTTAGTCACTGATACAATTGTAGAACACACACACACGTACACACACATATGTAGTCACTTTATACATATGTGTATATATATATATATATATAATATATAATATATATTATATATATATATATATATATATATATATATATATATACATATATATATATACATACACATATGTGTATACATATATGTATATATATATGTATATATATATATATATATATATATATATATATATATATAGAGAGAGAGAGAGAGAGAGAGAGAGAGAGAGAGAGAGAGAGAGAGAGAGAGATTATATATATATATATATATATATATATATATATATATATATATATATATAGTCACTTTGATAAAATTATAGAACGAACGCTTTCTTTTATGAAGCTGGTTAAATTATATTTATTTACCTTTTTACAGATATTTCTTTTTCGTGTTTATGCCTTTTGTAAATGTCTTTTTGGTAAAGTAAACTTATTCTATTTTATTCTACCCTCGAATATTTCCTATTGAAATTAACGGTTTTGGGTTCAGGACATTAAAAAAAAAAAAAGATCAATAAATGAGACAAGAATAATGATCATAACAATTTCATAAAAAATGAAAAATCTCCAGTGAAAAGAGAAATTTCCAGAACCGAGCCGGAATTCGAGCTTATGATGAATAGCAAGGAGCGGCTTGACTGATGGACTGGCAGCGGCCGCGAGAGGCATATTTCCCTGCCATGTTTTGGGGAAAGGAGGGGGGGGGGAGGGAAAGGGAAAGGGAAAGGGAAAGGGAAAGAGAAAGGGAAAAGGGAGAGAGAGAGAGGGAGAAGAAAAGGGAAGGGAAAGGGAAAGAGAAAGTGAACGGGAAAGGGAAAGGGAAAGAGAAGAGAAAGGGAAAGGGGAAGAGAAAGTGAAAGCGAGAGGGAGAGGGGGAGGAGGAAGGGGGGATTAGAGAAGCAAGGAAGGGAGGAGAGGAGGAAGCGAAAGGGAAGGTGAGAAACCGAGGAGAGGAGGAAGGAAAGGATGGGGAGAGAGGTGGAGAGAAAGAAAGAAGAGGATAAGTGAAAGATGCAAAGGAAGAAAAATTGAGGAAGGGAGGGGCAAAGACGAAAGAAGAGGAAGGTGGCTGACGCGGAAAGAGTGAAGGCGGTAGGAGGAAAAGGAAGATATAGAGGGGGAAAGAGAAGAGAACAAAGGACAGAGAAAAAGGAACGAAGATGAGAACGCATGGATAAATGTTTTACAAAGCAGCGTTTGTTAGGAGCACGCATACCAACGTATCCTTTGAATCTTGAACGCGCTGTGCCCCTGCGACTATTGTGCTTCCTTGTGTAGTGTACTTCCGCATTGTACGTAACCAGTATGTGCGACTTCCAATTCTTCCCGCGGCTTATCGGCTTCAGGGCGGTTATCCAAGGCGGCGGCGAAAGCGGTCGTCCGTCTCGGCGCTACCGCTTGTAACGACTCGTCTGCAAGGTTCGGGGTCGTAGATTGTCCGAAACGGGAAAGATT
>NW_028234413.1:11485538-11490538 GCF_977035675.1 Penaeus japonicus
ATACAAAAAGAAAGAGAAAGACCAAGAGCAAAAGCAAGAGAAAGAGCAAGAGCAAGAGCAAAAGGAAGAGATTCAGACCATTAGCGAGGAAGAAATAAAGAGCATTGGAAGCCATTCATCCTCGTTATTTCATCATCAACATTCCGAAGGAGGAAGGAAAATGGAAATGGAGATAATGCAGGAAATGGAAGAGAGAAGACATGGTGATCATGATGATAACGACGATGAGAAGGGAAATGATGATAATGATAACTGTGATGATATTAATTATGATGTGATGATAATCATGATAATGATAATGGTAATATTGATATAAAAATAGCTATTATTATTGCTACAGTTACAGTGATGATGATGGTGAGAGTTAGGATAATAACAACACGAAAATGATAATCAGAGTGATGACAATAAGGATGAAGATGATGATTATGATGATGATTATGATGATGACAAGGATGATGATGTTGATGATGATGATGAAGATGATGATGATGATAGTAATGATAGCGATAACAATAATAATGATAAGTGATAGTAATGACAACAACAGTGATAATTATTAAAATAATTATGATACATCAGATAATAACAAAATAACGATAAAATTGTTACAGCGTTAACAAAATCATGAACAATTCTTCTAACCGAAACAAACCAGAGCGGCCGTACTAACAATAACAATAATAATATCAATAACAGTAATAACAATTCAAGACCGAGGCTGTAATATCTAACGCCACAATAAACACACTTGGCGTCAATGGTGTGGAGTGAAGGAGAAAATAACACTTTTCTGTTTATCTGTCTGCACACGCACACGCACACGCACTCGCACACGCACACACACACGCACTCGCACTCGCACTCGCACTCGCACACGCACACGCACACACACACGCACCAGCACTCGCAGACGTACACACGCACTACGCACAGCGCACACGGCACACGCACAAACACGCACACGCACACCACACACACACCACACGCCACGCACACTCACACCCACGAACATCACCAAATAAAAAAAAAATAAATAAAAAAATAAATAAAACACATACACACGTACGCACGCGCACACGCACACGCACACACCTTTTGGTACTTTAACTGAAGTAAACTTTACTGACTGAAAGTCATTGTGTCCCCACTTTCCTCCTCTTTTTATCTTGTTTTTACCCTGTGTTTCATTTTCTTTTCGTGTTTGTGAATGCATATAAGTGTGCGGGTTTACGTTCCTGCCATTGTGTTTATCATCCTTTGCGCATGTGTGTGTGCGTGTGTGTGTGTGTGTGGATGTTAATCATCGGGTGTGTTTGCATTTATCATTATATTTATTACGCCTTGATGTCGATGAAACCAATGTTGATCCAATATTGTTAACTTTCTTTTACGTTCGTTTGGCGTCTTTTGTAAAAAGTAAAGAGGAAATTTGAAACTTCCGCTCCCGCTACTGAATTGCAACATCAAGCATTTAGCTGGGATAGAGGGGGAGGGGGAGGGGTAGGGGGAGGGTGAGAGGGCGTCCTCACAGAAAATGATGTTAACCAGGAAATTAAGGCACAATTAAATTAGGATTCCATTCCTCTCCTCTCCTTTATCCTTCTGCCACCCCCCTACCCTCTAACTGTTCTCTCCTTTCTCCCTTCTAAGCTCTCTTTCTGTCTCTGTGTCTGTCTGTCTGGTTCTCTCTATCTCTCTCTCTGTCTGTTTATCTCTCTCTCTCTCTCTCTCTCTTCCTCACTCACTCACTTGCTCTATCTCTTTTTCACTCACTCAATCCCCCCCCCCCTCTCTCTCTCTCTCTCTCTCTCTCTCTCTCTCTCTCTCTCTCTCTCTCTCTCTCTCTCTCTCTCTCTCTCTCTCTCTCTCTCTCTCTCTCTCTCTCTCAACGATAGACGACTTACAAATCCGAACAACACAAACGCCACTTAGATGTCCCTTTGCCTAGCGGCGAAGAAGGGAGAAAAGGGACGGAAATTGTGATAAGTGATGTTAACGGAATGAGATTCTCTCTCTTTTTTTTTATAGTACAGTGGCGAGACAATGAGATTTGATTTGGAAGGGAGGTAAAAATGGCGACAGTGGAGATGGGCGTAATTTTTTCTTCTTCTTTGCTTTGTATGTTTTATATTCATGTTATAATAATCATCATTTTCATTAGTTTACTAATTGCCTATCTGTGTAACTATAACCGTCTGTCTATTCTGTCAATCGAATTATTTGCAACAGCCTCAGTAGTGTGTATGTGTGTGTGTGAGATTGTATGTATATATAATTCCTTCTCTAAGAGATGAAGCTGCAGCAACGCAGACTTTGTCGTCCTATGGTTGGCTGGGTTGAGTAACTCCTCCCCCTTCTCTCCTTTCCTATTACACCTCTCTCTTCCCCTCTCCCCTACCCTATCTATCCCACCCTATCGCCATTCGCCTTACCCATCTTCTGAAAAGAAGGTTAAGAGATGATTATTTTTTTTATTTTCTTCCTCCTCCTCGTCCTCCCCTTCCCCCATCCACTTTCCATCCCCCTCCCCCTCCACCCACAACTCTCGCGCCTTCCCCCTTCAATTGACACTGCAGCTTTTACGTATTTTAAAGATGGTGTTTTGTTCGTACCCCCCCCCCCCCCTTTTCCAAAGAACTCGTGAACATTTTGATGTTCAAGAAAGGAGAAAATCGTGAATTCAGTGGAGTGTGTAGGTTTGTGGGCTTGTGTGTTTGTTTGTTTGGGGAAGGGAGGTGTATATATGTGACAAAGAGAGAGAGAGAGAGAGAGAGAGAGAGAGAGAGAGAGAGAGAGAGAGAGAGAGAGAGAGAGAGAGAGAGAGAGAGAGAGAGAGAGAAGAGTGGGAGGGAGAGGGAGGGGTGGGGGAAAGAAAGAGACAAACACAGACAGACAAACATACAGACAGGCAGACACAGACAAATAGGGTGATATATTCAAAAGGAAGGAGAAAGCGAGAGGGAAGGAGAAAGAGGAAACGAAAAAAAATGAGATAATTTTTTGTATATAAAAAAAAAACATTACAAGAAGAAAAGAAGTTTGTAGAAAACAAGGAAGAAAAAAGAACGTTAGTCAATCCATTAATGTTTGGGTAAGAATGCAAAAGCAATAATTCGGGATGTGGGGGAACGCCTTATCCATAGCCTTTAGGACTATGACTCTACTGGGAGAGCATGGGTGGGGGGGAAGGGGGGAGGGGAGAATAATTCCTCGAAATCCTGGCTTTGCTCTAGGAGATGTGGATGCTGCTCCTTTATTTGGATTTCTTTTTCTTTTTTTCTCTTTCTTAATCTTTCTCTGTTTGTCTGTCTGTCTGTTTTTCTTTCTCTCTCTCTCTCTCTCTCTCTGCATGTCTCTCTTTCGGTCTCTCTCTCTCTCTCTCTCTCTATCTATCTATCTATCTCTCTATCTATCTCTCCATGTGTATCTCTATCTATCTCTCTATATTTTTCTCTATCTCTCAGTTTAAGAAAAAAGACGGATAAAAATAAAAAGAGAAGGATATGAAAATGAGGAGGAGGAAGAAGCATTGCAAAAAACGTCGTCGGTAAAAAGAAGAGGAGAGGTAAGGGAAGTATGATAAAGGACGAGACAAGAATGGAGAGGAAAGATAAGTGATGGTGACAGGAAGGAGAACGTAATAATAAAGGGCAAGGTCGAGAGGAGAAGGATAGAGTGCGAAAGTGGACGATGGAGGAAAGAGAAAGGAAAGAGAGGAAAATGAAGAGATAAGGAGAAAGTACGAGGGCAAGCACACGAGCACGCTCACACACAAACGCACGCGCACACGCACACGCGCACGCACACGCACACGCACACGCACACGCACACGCACACGCACACGCACACACACACACTATCTCTCTCTCTCTCTCTTTCTCTTTTCTCCAGTAAAAAATGGTGAAGGGAAAAGTGAGAGCGATGTGATGAAAGCTGAGCCCGGCAGACAGGCAGGGGACTGGGGACGGGGGAAAGGGGTGGGGGGAAGAAAAGTGGAGGGTGGCAGGCAAGTGGGGCAGTGGCAGACAGGCAGGCAAAGGGGCCGGGTGTTGGGGTCAAATAGACAGTCAAGATAATAGTGGGGACGGCAGACTGACCGGCAAGAATGAGGGGACGGCAGACTGGCAGGCAGGGTGCGAGTGAGATGGCAGGGAGTTTGTTGTGGGGAAATTCGTCCGGGAGCTATATTTCACCTCGCGCGGAATATCCGCTTGAAACAAGTGTCGTTAGAATCAGAACCGGCCGCGACTTCACACTCGCCTGTAAATCCGTAATGGACTTGTTATGCAGTAATGGGGCGCTCAGGCAAAGAGGGGAAATGAGAGGAAAATAGGGCTAGGGGAGTCGGGTGAGGGAAGGGAACAGACGAGGAAAAGGGGTGAAAGGGGAAAGGAGGAAAGGGAGGGGAGGGAAAAGAAAGGAAAATATGGTAGGGGGAATGGGAAGAGGCAGGGGAATGGATGATGCTGATGAGCAGCTGAGATCAGACAGGCTAATGGTATAGAGCATAGGAATGTGGACTGTATAAGATAGATGTGAAGAGGATGATGGGGAAGTTGGTTATAATGAAGAAGAGGAGGAGGAGGAGAAATAGGAAGGGAGAAAAGAAAGGGAAAGAGAGAATAAAAGAAGGGAAGAGAAGAGAGGGATAAGAGACGAAGAAGAAGAAGGGGACTAGTAATTATTTTTGCATAAAACATTACCAGAAACAACAAGTCGTTCCGAGACAGACAACAAGTCCAATCCCCGCTCCCAGCCGCCCTGTCTTCCTCACCATCACATCATTTACATAACAAGTCCATTAAAGCTGTGATGAATGCGAGCCAGCAGTTATCTCGACTTTGGAGAGGGTTGGGGGGGCGGGGGGAGATATGGCATTCCCCTTCACCCCCTTTCCCCCCCTTCCCCCACCTATCCCGATGCACTCAGAACGAGAAACATTTGGGGATTTGGTGTCAAATCAGATCATTAAATTAATATTGCTATTTTTTGTTATA
>NW_028234413.1:11518038-11520538 GCF_977035675.1 Penaeus japonicus
GTTCGTTTTTGAAAATGTTTTGGGTGTGTTTTTGTTCTAGTTCTTCTTTTTTTTTTTTTTTTTTTTATTCAAGTGCATCTTATAACAACAGTAGTAATGATGATGATGATGATGATGATCAGGAGGAGGAGAATGAGGATGAGGATGAGGATAAGGATAAGGGGGATGATGATGGTGATCCTTAATATAATTTAATATGGGCCTTCTGTAAGTTTATTAAAAAAAGAACTAGCAGATATATGGATAATTAACATATTGGTAGATCATACAAAGGATAGATTCATTAGCAGACAGTCAAACAGGAGGAATGTGATTAATTATGGATGAACATATAAAATATAAAACTAATACTAATGAATTATTAAATCGATAGATGCCTTCCCTCCCTACTAACCCCTCCACCCATCCCTCCCCTTCCGTCCACCCCACACCCATATCACTACGGGCGTGGCTACATCTCATAGCCGGACGCCCGTTGCCGCGACTCGAGCACCGGCGCGCTAAATCCCATCAGCAGCGACGCCCTCGCTGTGCGCCAGGAGTCTGACGGGAAGAATTTTTAGGTGGAAGGGGGGGGGGGGTGATCTCGTATTAATAATCTTGTTTGAATTAGTATAGTAATGTAGGGGTGTACTCACGCGCATAAGCACAAACATCCGTCTTTCCGTCCGTCCATCCATCCATCCATCCATCCATCCATCCATCCATCCATCCATCCATCCATCCACCCATCCATCCATCCATCCATCCATCCATCCATCCATCCATCCATCCACGAAAACACACACACACACACACACACACACACACACACACACACACACACACACACACACACACACACACACACACATCTTACACGGGCAATCATCGACCTGTTTACAAGTACGCTCCATCCGGGAAAGACCCAATTGTGTCTGCTGTCGTATAAGAAAAAATGACACAGAAAGAGGTGATAAGAGTAATAAAAGAGACGCGATGAAAAACTGAAAGAAAGGAAGGAAAGAATATAGAAGAAAAAATAAAAGAACAAATGTAGAGAGGAGAATAGAGACATATGGAACAGAGTGGGAAACAAACATATGAATCAAGATAGATATCTAGTGTGAAAAAAGGTTGGAAAAAAGATAGATAGTGAAACACGGGGTCCAACCCCGTAGATTATGTGTCCGATACGAAGAATTCCCGAGAAGACAGTCAGTATAACTGACATATCGTTTAAGGTTTCTATCTTCTTCCCCCTTTCCTCCTTCCCTTCCTTACTGCCTCTCTCCCTCTCCCCTTTCTACTCTCCCTTCATCCTCCCTCTCCTTTCTCCAACGCCTCCTGCTTTCCTCGCTCCTTTTTTCCTCTCCCCCCTTCCTCCTTTCCTCCCTCCCCTACTCCTTCCCTCCTCCTTTTCTTCTTGCCTCCCACTCCCCATCTCTCTCTCTCTGTCTCTGACAAACAAATGGAAGGAGAAAGAACGGAAACAAAGAATTTTATCGAACTTAAATGACGTATCTATTTAGTTTCTAACCTTTACAGAAAGTTCACGTTAAATAACACACTAACCTATCAAACTCTAAGACACATTTGAATTTCAAGTATACGCAAAGTATACTTAAAATTTACACTTCTTCTCCTACTTGTCTGGGCAAGTGAAGCTTAGAGAGGATTAATTGAATATAATTATCATGTAAATCCGTCGTCCTATAAAAAGACATCTGAAAAGTTATGTCGATATAAAAAGTTTACTCGCTCTCAGCTTACTTTTGAAGTAGGTCTTTCACATAGTAATTGTATTTCGGTATAGTTGGGTGTATTTTTAGGGTAAGCTGTTACGTAAACAGTGAATGATCAGTTAGGTTTATCAACCATTTCGTTTTACTTCATTTTCTCCTTCATCATTTTTCTTGGTGTTGTTTTTGCCCTTTCCTTCTTGATCTTCCCCCTTCCCCTCTGTTTTTTGCGTCTTGTATCTTCAGCATTTATTTCCTTTCACGCTCTTCCTCCTCTTTTTCTTCCCTGAAGCATGCTTTGTATTCCGAAATTAAGTTGTACGGCCAGCTGTTACATAGAAGCAAGCTGGAGCGAGTCACAAAAGATTTTTTTTTCTTTCTTTTTTTTGCCTCTTTTCCTGCCTTTAGCTAACACCTGATGCCTAAATTCTTCAGCAGAGCGATCCACATTTTTGTGTGTTTGAATGCATGTATGCGACTGTCGTATACATTTATGTATGTATGCAAATCTCTATGTATGTATGCAAACGTACGTATTCCTGTGCGTTTGTAAAACTTCTATAGAAGAATTTATATTCTGATTTGCTGAAGGATTATAGGGATTTGATTGATCTACATATATACTTTAGTTTTATATTTCTGTCTACAACATCAATCTAACGATTCTTTTTTACACTAGCTATCTATCTATTCATTTATCCATTTATCTATCTATATTGCATTGTGTATATGTGACCTTATATGTTTAATATTCATGTAAATCGTATTTTTCGATCTTT
>NW_028234413.1:11524613-11527113 GCF_977035675.1 Penaeus japonicus
TTTATTTTGGCTTATTGAAATAATTTGTACTGTTGAGGTTTAAATCGTGACAAGTATAATGATGTTGATATAATTGATGATGACAGTAATGGTAATGATGATTTACCATAGTCATTATTTTATTTTTTATGAAATGTATAGTTTTTTATTATTTTTTTACGATTTTTAATGATTTGAACATTATTTTCTTTCGTATTATTTTTTGTCATTGTTGTTATCGATATTGCTTTTCATGTTTTATTTATTGATTATTTTTATTTATTTCTTATTACGTTTCGCTACGTACACAACACATAGCATATTTCTTCCCACACACAAACACACACACACACACACACACACACACACACACACACACACACACACACACACACACACACACACACACACACACACACACACACACACACACACACACACACACACACACACACACACAACGACTCAACTCACACACACCACACACACACACTCACACACACACACTCACAACCCACACACACAAACCACACATACCACACACAACACACACACACCACACACAACACACACAAGAAAGCACACACACCGCGCATCAACACCCCAACATCACCACACACCATCACTCACAACCCACACACACATTACCCACAATGCCCATAAGACTTTAATTCCATTTTCAATTTATTAGTTTATCGTTGCTTTGTATCTTTGAATGCCTTTTTGTTGTGTCGAGAGAAGAGAAGGTCATCCGGCATGATGAATGCTCTTAAGAAGATGATCTCATGAAGTCTTAATTATTTTCGTTTCAGATCGTAATCTTTGATGTGTTCTAAAAATAAAATGGAACTAAAATACATGAACAGTGTTTGCTACTTAATTAAAGGACATCTTTGTTATTTCATGGCTTATCTGTTTTTCCCTTTTTTTTTAATATATATGCGGGAGTTCAGGTTCGCCATGTGATTGATGGATGAATTGAAATTTAATCTAGGTGTCACGCACTCGTCATTCAGATTCATTCAGTCCTTTTTGTTCCCTTAATTGTCATGCACAGGCTTTCTCCTGGCTTGCAAAGTGAGACAAAATGCAATCTGCACTTTGATCTGTTTAGAATTATATAACACTTAATAGTTCAGCATAGAAACTTAGACTTAGATCCTATTCACAGTTGATTTTAGATCACAAACTGACCTCCCGGACCTGACAGCATATGTTCATGTATTTAGACAAATCTATTTAAAAAAAAGGAATGCCTAACCAATAAAACCACACTTTCATGGTCTCTTAATTCTAAGCTAATCAGCCCCGTCTCCCAGTGAGTCTATCATTGAGAGACGATCTCTTTAATTAAGAGTGCGAGAGACATATCCGAGGTGAAAATAACCCGCCATTTCGTTCCCTCCTTCCCTGACAGGAGACCGAGCATGCGAGCGGGCCAAGGGTATGACAGTAGGTTTGTTCTCTCCCTCATTCTTTAAAAAGCAAGTCTTCGTGGCACTGTCCAGGGTTCAGCTCAGGAGAGGCGGGGAGAAAGAAAGACTGTTATTTATTCTTTCTTCTCTCTCTCTTCTTAATGTGTCTTTGGTTGTGGGTTTTGTGGTCTTTTGGAGGAATGTGATCGATGGTGAAAATAACTTACGCTAATAGAATTACTATCAGTATATACCAATAGATCGATATATAATTCAGTACAGTCCAATGCTGATTAAAAAAAAATATATATCAACTATCCTCGAAAAAAACATAAACTCCAAAAGAAGCACCCACGAGCAAACAATTAAGAAAAAAGAAGAAGAAAGATATAACACGATCCCCTCTGAGCTGAGCTTTTGACCTACGTTCGTGTGTTTGTTTGTCTCGAGGCCAGATAAGTGTGCATTGTCATTGTCACGTAGAATAATCTCCCCTTTCATCTCCCCTTTCTCATCCAATTCCCCACCCCCCTTCCCTTCTTCCGTTCGTAGAAAATTTATTTAATTTATCTCTCGAGAACAGATTAAAAAAGAAACTCTGACATGCGAGAGGGAATCCTTTTTAAAGTCTCCTGAGGTGTTTTCTTACCCAACGAGGGGGATTCCTTGAGGCATTACGTGTTCAAAGAGAAGTCAGAATGTCTTTGTATGTTCTCGGAGAAATATTAGGGAAGTTGAAAAGAATAGATATTGATTTCTATTTAGAAACTTAGAAAGCAAGGAACCTTACTTAGAATCCCTTTTTTTATGCTAGATGGATTGAGATTGTCATAGCATCTTTTTATCCCTAGAGAGAATTTAGAACCTTAGAAACTTCCAAATTTGTATAGAACCCCTCTCCCCCCCCCTTTTCCGTCCTCTATTCCTCCCGCTTGTGAACAAATTAGAAAATGCAATAGTGACACTATTCACACCCGTCCCCCCCCCCCTCGCCTGCCCAGCGCCGTGATCGTGTAGATGCTAAAGAATGTCTTCCACGTTTGTTTGTTTGTTGTTATATTCATAGTTTTCATCTCCTTCACAACAGCGGAAGAAAATTATTTTGT
>NW_028234413.1:11542113-11544613 GCF_977035675.1 Penaeus japonicus
GTCATCACTACGTCATCACTACGCAATGATATATCTATGATGGTAATTGTAAGAATGTGGAAGGAGAAGGGTGGATGGAAGGAAGAGGGGAAAAGTGGGGAAGAAGGAAAAGAAAAGAAAATGGTATTTCTTACGACTAACTTTCTGTCAAGATTCGAGAGTTCTAATGATGTCCGAGTGACCCCCTTCCCCTCCCATCCCCCCCCCCCCCAGTTTGCAACAATCCCTCTTCCTGATGAGCAATATGTCAATCGGCAATTGGCCAAATCATCTGTATCTCACGACGGCTCGACGTGCTCTGCAACATGAGCTGGAAGCCGTTGCAGGCAGGATGTCATTTTCCACCTGTGATTTTCTTAAATGTTGCGAATTATTGAACTCGCTTGTCTCGTTATTGATGACGTGTTTTGGAGGAACTGCTCGCTGCCAACAGCAAGGAGAGGAGGAGAGAGGGGAAAGAAGAAGGAATAGAGGAGGAAGAAGGGGGAAGAGAGGAGGAAGAAGAAGGACTAGCGGAGGAAGAAGGGGGAAGAAGAAGGAAGAGAGGAGGAAGAAGAAGGAAGAGAGGAGGAAGAAGGGGAAAGAGAGGGGAGTTAGAGGAAGAAGAAGGGAAGAGAGAGGGGTTAGAGAGGAAGTAGAAGGGGAGAGAGAAGGGAGTTAGAAAGGAGGAAGAAAGGGAGAGAAAAGGGAGTAAGGTAAGAGGAAGAAATAGGAAGAAAATGGGGTTAGATAGCGAAAAGAAAGAGGAAGAGGGTAGGGGGAGTGTACTATTCACTAAGGAGAAGAAGAAAAAAGTGTACAATATTATGAAGGGGATGTAGGCTATGGGGGAGGTGAGGAGGGGGGGGGCGAGGGTATCTAGCAGATGTGACCCCCGGCGAAAGTTTAAATCCACGAGCGCTGTGTCGGGTCAAGCCTCCGAGCGCTAATGCAGCCAATATGTCACGTTCCCAAGTGAGGAAGCCTCGTTCCGCGCCCCCATCCCCTCCCCCTCCCCCCACCTCCCCCTCCCGTCCTCTTCATTTCTCTCTCATGCTCACTGTATCTCAATATCACTCTTTCTTGGTCTTTCTCTCTCTGTCTCTCTTTCTGTCTCCCTCTCCCTCTCCCTCTCTCTCTCCCCCTCCCCCTTATTTTATCCATCATTTACACTTAATATTTTTACACTTTCCTCTGTACGTTCTTCCCCCTTTATTTTGTATTCGATCCTTATCTCCTTTTCTCACTCCTTCTTTTTTTGTCTACCCATTTTCCGTATTTTTCATTTACTCTTTCTTCGCCTCCCTTTTTCCTTTTCTTCCTCTCATTCGCCCTGCTCCTTCTTCCTGTTCGTCCTCCCTTCTCTCTTTTCTCCTTTGATTCACTTGTCGTTATCTTTCTCCCTCTTCCTTCCTCATTTTCCATTCGTCTCCCCTCTCCTATTCTCTCCTTCATTTCCTCTTCGTCTCCCTTTCTCCTTCTTCCTCCCTCTTCTCCTTTATCTCTTTCATTTTCCCCTTTCTTCCTTCTCTATTCGTCTCTCTTTCTCCTCCTTCCCTTTTATCTCTCATATTCTCCCGTACTTTCCATCTTCACCTCTCTTATCCTCCACTTTCTTCCAGATTCCCCTCTTCCTCTCTTTATCTGCCTTTGCTTTCACACCATCTCTAAAACCGTCACGAGTGCAACCCTCTTATCTTATCTGAGGAGAAACGTGACACAATATCCTAGTTGGAAACTTTTCAGGATAAGAATTGCGCGTGACGTTTGGGACTTCGTGGGAGAATGTAACATTTTTAAGGATTCCTGGCTTGGGACGCCGACACACGCTTCCGGAAAATACACGTGTAATTAATTATATATATATACGCATACATTCATATACATGTTCATATATACGTATCTATACGCGCACATATACACGCCCAGACACACACAAACAAACATAAGCACAAACTCAAACAGATACAGACACAGACACACTGACACAGACACACTGTCACTGACACACTGACACATTGACACACACACACACACACTGACACATTGACACACACACACACACACACACACACACACACACACACACACACACACACACACACACACACACACACACACACACACACACACACACACACACACACACACACACACACACACACACACACACACACACACACACACACACACACACACACAAACAGACAAACAAACAAACACAAACACACAATAACAAACACGCAAACAAACGCATAAAAAAACAAAACGAAACTGAATCACCACCGTCAAGGAACAAACAAACAAACACACACCCATAAACAAACTTACCAGACAAAAAAAAAACACACACACCACCAACACAGACAAACGAACAAACACACTTACAAAACAAACACAAATTAATATCCCATGAAGACACAAAAGCAAGACAACCTACAGCAGAAAGCAGGAAAACTGGCATCAGGTTTCTCTCCGGGGAAGAGTCTTTCCGACATGAGGGAGGGGGAAAAAGAGGCGC
>NW_028234413.1:11562113-11564613 GCF_977035675.1 Penaeus japonicus
TTTCCTCCCTCCCTCCCACCCTCCTTTCGTTCCTCCCACCCTCCTTCCCTCCCTCCCACCCACCCTCCTTTCCTCCCTCCCTCCCACCTTCCTTTCCTCCCACCCCCCCAATCTCCCTCCCACCCTCCTTCCCACCCTCCTTTCGTTCCTCCCACCCTCCTTCCCTCCCTCCCTCCCTCCCTCCCACCCTCCAGGACGCCAACCAAGCGAGCCCGCCTCTGCGACAAGAGCGAAAGGAATAGGTAGTTAGGAGGATGGAAGGAAGAGCCGTTGGATTAAAGGGAACTGTCGAAAACATTTTCAGTCGAAGCGATTTCCAGGTTTTGGTTGCCGCCCGGGGCTGCTGGAAAGGGGACGGTAGAGGGGGAGGGGGAAGAGAAGGGGGATAGGGGGATGGGATGGGGATGGGGATGGGGATGGGGATGGGGATGGGGATGGGGATGGGGATGGGGATGGGGATGGGGATGGGGATGGGGGAGGAGGACGGAGAGGGGGAGAGGGAGGGGGAAGAGAAGGGAGAGGAGGAAAAAAGCGGGGGGAGGGGAGAAGGGAGATCGTTGAATAAGGGGAATAGGAGGGGAGAAGGGGAAAAAGAGATCGTTTAAGAGGGGATAAGGTTGGAAGGGGGAAGAAGAAAGGGGAGTGAGAGGGAGAAGGGAGAGGGAGGTCGGTTAGGAACGAGGAGAGGGGATGGAAAGGGGAAAAGAGAGGAGGAAGAGAGAGGGGTTAAGAGAAAGAAAGGGGGGAGTTAAAATGGAAAGAAGCGGAAAGAGTAAAGATGAGAATAGAGATGAGAAAGAAAAGTACGAGAAAATAGGAGAGCAAAAGAAAGAGAGGAAAGAGAACTAGAATATACGAGAAGGACAAAAGGGGATGAAAGGAATACACAGTGATACGGAAAAGAAGGAGGAAGAGAAAGGAATAATAAGAAAGGGACAGGAATTGGGTCTCTGCGTGAAGTGTCAATTTTAAAAATCACTTTCTCGCAAATCTTTATTTCTATTCGGTGAACTGTATCTTTTTCTTTCATTTTTATATGTTCATTTGAAACTTTAATTGTTGTTGTCCTTGATAACTGGAACAATACAGGAAAAAGAGAGAAAAAAAATACCGGTACTTTTTGCTAACCATTTTCTCTTGGGCGTGTTGCAGTGTGGAGACATTTCATCAGCAATGTGTTTTGCAGATGATAGGATAAAAAAAGTTCCATCTAGCTAGATCGCCGGCATGCTATAAAAAGGAAACATTTCTTGGAGCCAGATTGTTTGCGCGTAATAAAGAGGAGAGGCATCTCATCGTATACAAAATTGCAAGGAATAAAAGCATAGGCATTTTAGCACCGAGAGAATTCCGAGATACAAAGCTGGCAGTATATAAAGACTGATGTACAGTGCCATTATGTTTTTTTTTTTCTTTCAATGAATCATTACCACTTTCTATGTTTTCTCTTGTTAATTATATATTTATCTAGATGTAGATATTTGAATATTTTTATTATTGCTGTTGTTGTGTCCCTTTCATATCCTAGCATCAGGTGTCAGGTGGCAGTAAAAGGTACTTCACGGAGCGAGGGTAGCCATCTTATGCATAACGACTATACATTGTTATTCACGGAGCGGCCCCAGTCAGTACCACTCTGCCTCTCCCCGGGGGCGTTAAAGTGTGGAAGCATGTAGGGAGGCCGGATGTAGGTCTTTGGCATTCAGATGTGTTTCTGTGATGTAGCCAGATGTAGCAGGCCGGCCAATGGGTAGGGAATGCGGGAAGTTTGTTCTTCCATCTAGGCACGATGTCCCCGAGAGTTTTTTGTTTTTTTTCGGCAGTGACTTGGTCATGTATTTTGTGAAACACTTTTGAAGAAAAAAATCGAAAAGTTTTCTCTGTGATACGGGCGAAAAGAAAAGTTAGTAATCTCAACAAATTTCCATTTTTGTTTTTTTGTTTTTTGTTTCTGGGTTTGTTTTTATTTTTGTTTTGTCGAAGACTGTAAACCCAATTCGTTTTCCAAAGGCACGGATTCGATAGGTAACTCGTAGGCTGAAAGTTATGACGAGCGAGTAACATGTATGACTGGAGAGAGCTATTTCCTTCCTATTTATTCTGCTCTCTCTCTCTCTCTCTCTCTCTCTCTCTCTCTCTCTCTCTCTCTCTCTCTCTCTCTCTCTCTCTCTCTCTCTCTCTCTCTCTCTCTTTTCCCCCTCTCCTCCCTCTCTTACACTCATCTCTCTTTCTCACTCCACCTCCACCTCCCCCTCCCACTCTCTCTCTCTCTCTCTCTCTCTCTCTCTCTCTCTCTCTCTCTCTCTCTCTCTCTCTCTCTCTCTCTCTCTCTCTCTCTCTCTCTCTCTCTCTCTCTCTCTCTCTCTCTCTCCTCCTCTCTCTCTCTCTCTCTCTCTCTCTCCCTCCCTTTCCCTCTCCCTCCCTCTCCCTCTCCCTCTCCCTCTCCCTCTCCTCCCTCCCTCCCCCCCCCCCCCCTCTCTCTCTCTCTCTCTCTCTCTCT
>NW_028234413.1:11572113-11574613 GCF_977035675.1 Penaeus japonicus
TATCATTACTATTGTTATAATTATAATTAATATTATTACCATCATCATTATGTTTTTCATTATTAGTAGTATTAGTATTAGTATTGTTACCATTATTATTATTACTATTATTATTATTATTTTGGTATCATTATCATCGTTATTATTATCTTCATCATGATCTTAATCATATTTGTTATGATGATGATAAGGATAATGATAATGGTAATGATAATGATGAAGATGATGGTTATTGTTATATCATTATTATCGTTATTGCTGTTATCATTATTATTATTATTATCATTATTATCATCATCATTATCATAATTATCATTGTAATTATCGTTATCATTATTGCCATTATTATTACTGTTATTTTCATAATTTCTATCATTATTAACATAATTGATATTGTTATTATCATTATGATTATCATTACTGTTGTTGCGTAAAGTTTAGAAATTATGGAAATCCTGTGACGTATTTAACGTTTCTATGGTAACTTGGAAAATATTTACAAGATCAAAACCATGCATTTATTTCCATACCCTTTTGATTTGTTTATTGCTATGATTATCTATCCATCCAAACCTAAATCTTTCCACGGAGGCAAAGAAAGGATTTTTTTCCTTTTCATTTGGATCAAAGTAATTCCACTTGTCTTTGATTCAGATAATAAAAAAAAAAAATTGGAAATGCTGCCTTTCATTAAAATACCACTAGTTATGTAAATTTTGTTCCCTACTTCATTTTCTAAACCACTTGTCTCACAGATGTCCTTAACATTAACCTCCATTTTTTTTTAACCTCTTCTAAAAGTCACCCCCCCTCCTTTACTCTTCATCCGCCCCCCTCCCCCCTATCTACAAAGTGGAGAGTCTTTGGGAACTATTTTTAGGGCTTTTTAAAAGATTCTCTCTCTCTCTCTCTCTCTCTCTCTCTCTCTCTCTCTCTCTCTCTCTCTCTCTCTCTCTCTTTCCCGGGAGGAAGGGAGGGAAAAGAAGAGAAGAAGAAGAAAAAAATGAGAGAGAGAGAGAGAGAGAGAGAGAGAGAATCTTTTAAAAAGCCCTAAAAATAGTTCCCTAAGATTCTCCACTTTGTAGATAGGGGGGGGGGGGTAGTGAAGAGATAAGGAGGGGGGTGAGTTATATATAGAGAGAGAATGAGTAAACAGATAGATTCAGGATACCTAGTAAATCCAGAAGTAAATAAATAGATAATAAACAAATCAAGAAAGAAAGAAAGAAAGAAAGAAAGAAAGAAGGAAGGAAAGAAGGAAGGAAGGAAGGAAGGAAGGAAAGAAAGAAAGAAAGAAAGAAAGAAAGAAAGAAAGAAGGAAGGAAGGAAGGAAGGAAGGAAGAAAGAAAGAAAGAAAGAAAGAAAGAAAGAAAGAAAGAAGGAAGGAAAGAAGGAAAGAAAGAAAGAAAGAAAGAAAGAAGGAAGGAAGGAAGGAAGGAAGGAAGGAAGGAAAGAAAGAAAGAAAGAAAGAAGGAAGGAAAGAAAGAAGGCGAAACAGCCCGACAGTATCTGCCCACACAACCGCAGACGTAATTACGTTATGGCCTTGCTCATTAGATCTTGGGTAATGTGTAGATTAAGGAGTGCATCATTCCCTCCCCTCCCTTCCTCTCTCCCTTTTATCCTTCCCCTCCTCTCCTCTTCCTCTTCTTCCCCTCCGACCCCCCATCCCCATCACCTTCTTCACCCCCACCCTACCTTGTCTCTCATTTTTTTTATTGTTATTTTTCTTTTGTTTTAGAATCAGGGATGTGGTGGGTGTACACGTATATGCACACACAGACTTATATGTACATCCATATATATCCCCCCTCCCCCGCCCAATCACACTTACATACACAAATACACACAAACGCACGTATACACACACACACACACACACACACACACACACACACACACACACACACACACACACACACACACACACACACACACACACATATATATATATATTAAAACACACATCTCCCACCCCGACACCCCCCCAAAAAAAAAAATATATATATATATAAAATAATAATTATGATACAAACTCCAAGCAAGAGCCGACTCCCGCCCATCGTAGAGCGCGAGTGGGGGGGGGGGGCGCCCAATGAACACATAGCCTTTAGTTCCTTCTGCGTCTAAGCTTTAATAGTGGCGAAATAAAGGCGTGGACACACCGCAAAAGTGGCCATAGAAATAGCACGGGAGCAGTACGGAATCAGAACAAATATAACACAGACGCAGCAAAAGCAACAACCTGGAAGTAGCACGAAGATGAATAACAGAGCATAAAAACGTCACATAAATAACCAAGAAGTAGCACGGCAAAAATAATTGATCCCAGAAACAGTACAGAAATAACTTAGCAAGTAGCACACGTAACTGAGACAGCATAGAACCAGCACAGACAGAGCATGAAACCAGCATAAAAATATCATTAAAAAATATCAAAGCACATGACCCTCGCAGTAACACCACGGACACACGAAAGAAACGGCACACGAAAGATTTA
>NW_028234413.1:11582113-11584613 GCF_977035675.1 Penaeus japonicus
TTTCAGGAAAGAAAATAGCTCCGTAGCTTCCTGTTCCTTGTAACAGGAAGCCGATAAGTCTGTCAATAGCCTGATAAATGAACGGAATCAGCCCGAGGTTCCTGCTGCACTAAATTATTTTCGTCCTCCACCAGGTTTATTTCGCTTAATTGCGTTTTCCTTTATGCGAATAATCCTCACCAATAGGAGACGTTCTCATTTTAGGAGTTATTTTACGCGATGATGAGGCTTAGAGAAAGATTAGTCCTTTGGGTACATCTCTTCCATATAATTTTCCAGTATTCGTGAACTGGAAAAAAGGATTGAATTCTAAAAAAAAAAAAAAAAAAAAAAAAAAAAAAAAAAAAAAAAACCTTGTCCATTGATATACTCTGCGACCTTCGCTAGATGACGTAAGTGTGACGTCATATCTGCTCCTCAATCGTGCGAACGTCAAAAGGATTGCGTCTGGAATCCTTAATGTACATACAAAGAACGACCATAAAGCATGTGAGTAAATGAAGGCCGTGGTCGTGTCATGTCGTTGAAGTGTCGTGTTTGAGTGTGTGTGTTGTGTGTGTTTGTGTGTGTTTGTGTGTGTGTGTGTGTGTGTGTATGTGTGTGTGTGTGTGTGTGTATGTCGATGTGTGTGTGTCAATGTGTGTCAATGTGTGTTGCAATGATGTTTTGCGCGTCGTGTCGTGTCGTGTCGTGTGTGTGTTGTGCTTGTGTTGTGTTAGTGTGTCGTGTGTTGTGTTTGTGTGTTTGTGCTGTAGTAGTATTTTGTACGTCGTATCGGTGTATTGTGTTTGTGTTGTGTGTGTATGTTGCGTTTGTGTCGTGTGTGTGTGTGTGTGTGTATTTTTTCATGTGTACCTCTAGTACCATGTCGTGGCAGTGTCGTGGGCGAGTCGTGCGTGTGTCGTGTCCTATCGTCGTTGCCGCACACTGAAGCAATATGCAGGAACGACTTTCATCCCCTCCCCTCCCTCCCTCCCCCCTCCTCCTCGGCTGATGCACGGTCGGTCGGAGAGGGAAAGCCTTGGCACTGCCCTTCCTGTCTCGCCCTCGCGGTTCTCCTGGCTTTTGCTGGGATCCTTGCCTTTCGCTTTAATCCTTTTGCTGTTGGGTTTGCTTACCCTTTGTTTTCCGCTCTTCGCTTCGCTTCTCTTCTCTTTCTTCTCTTGTTTTCTCTTCTCTCCTCCTTTCTTTTTTTTTTCTTAATTTCTCTTCTCTTCTCTTATCTGATCTTATCTTCTGTTCTTTTATTTCCTCTCCTCTTTTTCTTTTCTTTTCTTTTATTTTATTTTCTTTCTTCTTTATTCTTTTCTCTCTCTTTTTTTCTCTCTCTCTCCACACACACACACACACACACACACACACACACACACACACACACACACACACACACACACACACACACACACACACACACACTCATATATATATATATATATATATATATATATATATATATATATATATATATATATTCGTGTCCTTTTCGTGTCTTGTCTCTACGTATTCTAAAAGTTTTATATGTTTCCGCCTTTGTTTTCAAATTTGAAGTGGAAACAGTATGCTTGGTATCATTTTCTCGAGTATTGCTGGCATACCCTTTCTTATTCCTTTATTTTCTAACATTCTTTATTCTTTCCTTTATTTCTTCTTTTCTGTCTTTCTTCCTTCCTTCTTTCTTCCTTCATTCCACTTTTTCTTCCTTTCTTGCTCCCTTTCTTTCTTCCTTTATTTGTTTCTTGCTTTCTCTCTTTCTTCTTTCTTTCATTATTTCTTTCTCCCTTTCTTTCTTCGTCCCATTCTTTCTTTTATTATTTATCTCTCTCAGTCATTCTTTCCTCCGTTTTTCTTTCTCTCTATCTTTTTTCATTCATTATCCTTTCCTTCCTTTCGCAACTTATTTCTACAAATTCCTCTCTCTCTCTCTCTCTCTCTCTCTCTCTCTCTCTCTCTCTCTCTCTCTCTCTCTCTCTCTCTCTCTCTCTCTCTCTCTCTCTCTCTCTCTCTCTCTGTCTCTCTCTGTCTCTCTCTATCTTTCTCTGTCTGTCTGTTTCTGTCTCTCTCTCTATCCCCTCTCTCTTCCCCCCTCTCTCCCTCTCTCTCTCCCCCTCTGTCTCTCTCTCTCTCTCTTTCTCTCTCTCTCTCTCTCTCTCTCTCTCTCTCTCTCTCTCTCTCTCTCTCTCTCTCTCTCTCTCTCTCTCTCTCTCTCTCTCTCTCTCTCTCTCTGAAGCTGCGAGGGTGTGTGTGGCGGGGAGGGGGGGGGGGTAAGGGAGGGAACGTATTTGCATGCAAGCAAGTTTCGGTGGAGTGGGGACGAGGGGTTGGGGGTTGGGTGAGGGAATATGGATTGCTGGGGAGGGCTGTGGGATGGGGGTGAGGGTGAGGGTGAGGGTGAGGGTGAGGGTGAGGGTAAGGGTAGGGGTGAGAGGAAGAAATGAGTGTGTGTGAGAATGGAGATAGGTTGGAGGGGGAGGGATAGGGGGAGGAAGTAGAACAAGGAGTG
>NW_028234413.1:11592113-11597113 GCF_977035675.1 Penaeus japonicus
CAAGGAATGTCGTTGTTGTGAGGGAAGTCTTCCGAACGGCTTAGTCCAGCTGAGTTGCCTGCGCTTGGCAAGACACAAGCAATTACAGAAGGCTTTTTAGAAGACGGGTTTCCTCCCCCCCTTACCCCTCCCCATAGTGAAATATCTTTACCTGGAGATGATGTTGAGTATGATAACAATACTGTTGATAATGGTGATTATGATAATGATGATAACGATAATCTTTAAAAGAATGATATTTAAAATACCGATACCGATAATATTTAAGTTGCCAAAAGGTTATTAATGATTGATAAGCAAACAAAAAAATAAGGAAGCTATCCCAAGACAAACGGAGAGAGACTGAACATAGATTGATAAGAGAGAGAGAGAAAGAGAGAGAGAGAGAAAGAGAAAGAAAGAGTAAGAGTGAGTGAGTGAGTGAGTGAGTGAGTGAGTGACTGAGAGAGAGAGAGAGAGAGAGAGAGAGAGAGAGAGAGAGAGAGAGAGAGAGAGAGAGAGAGAGAGAGAGAGAGAGAGAGAGAGAGAGAGAACAGAATCTCATTATGTCCGTACATACGTGCGTGCGTGCGTGCGTGCGGGCAAGAAACTCGCCGCCAAAGATGAAGAAAGGAAGTCGAGGAACGTGCGCGGGTCTTATCTCGTCTACCCTTTGTCTGCCAAGAAAGTGATGAGGGATTACAGGAAGCGCTAGCAGGAGAGAAGGGAGGAGGCTTAGCTAGGATGACAAGGGGGGTGGGGGGGAGAGGCGGAAGGAAATATTGTAAGTGATAAGAAAAAATATAAAATAGAAGGGGGAGAAGAGTATTTTTAATGAGGAGTATCTTCATTATGTCGCCATCGCGAGAGATGAGAAGCCTTGGTTATTGAATGCTTCGATGTGTCATGACGAAAAAAAATATGTAATAAGCTGTTTTAGTGAAGGATACGCACACTAGCTTTCTCTTTTTTTTTCATTTAGGAGGAAGAAATCTCAATATACAAAAAAGAAGAAAAAAAAAAAAAAAACTCATTTAGTTAGGAATTGCTCCGTTTTCCTTTTGGACTTCACTATCGGTTTACCATAAGACCTATAATAACCTTATTTTCTGTATAGTGTATTGGTGTTGTATTTGATCAATACAGTATAGTTTTCTTATGTCATTTATCTTCAAATTCATTTGGAGGTTTTCGGAAATTAATCCTGACTTTTCTTTATAGATTTATTTTTATTACACAAGCCTCTTGTAAAACTGATAGTTACTTAGATATCTTTCGTTTTAACTTCACAAAGAAAAAAAAAACTGTGTAGAGCGTTCATCTTCTTCGAAAGTTTTTGTATGCAACCAAGCTCCAGTTAAGGAAACACGCACACGCGCGCGCACACACACACACACACGCACACGCACACGCACACGCACACGCACACGCACACGCACACGCACACGCACACACACACACACACACACTCAAACACTCACACACTCACACACTCACACACACTCACACACACACACACACACACACACACACGCACACACACACACACACACACACAAACAAACAAACAAACAAACACACACACGCACACACACACTCACACACTCACACACTCACACACTCACACTCAAAGTAATCTAAAACATTATTGAATACTTCGCTAAGTAAATGTAAGTGACAAATCATGTTAAGAGATCAAAGGGTGTCAAACAGAAAGATAGACTCTTGAAGATGTTTCCTCAGAAGCTTTTTCTGGGAATGGCAGAATGAACAGAGGAAGAGGAAGAGGAAGAGGAAGAGGGAGAGAGGGAGAGGGAGAGGGAGAGGGGGGAGGGGGGGGAGGGGGAGAGGGAGGGGGGGAGGGGGGAGAGGGGGGGGTGGGAGGAGGGGAGGGGGTGGGGAGGGGGGAGAGATGGGGGGGGTTAAGGATGAGGGGGGGCGGGGGGGGGGGGAGGAGAGGAGGGAGGGAGAGAGGAGGAGGGAGGGTTTTGAAGGGGGGGAGAGGGAGGGGGGAGGAGGGGGGTGGGAGTGGGAGGGGGCGGGGGGGGAGGGGGGGGGGGGTGGAGGGGGGGGGGGGAGGGGGGGGGGGGGAAAGCGGGGGGGGAGGGGGGGGGGGGAGGGGGGGCGGGGGGGAGGGGGGGGAGGGGCAGATGGGGGGGAGGGGGAGGGGGGGGGGAGGGGGGGGGGGGGAGGGGCCTTGGGAAAGGGGGGGGAGGTGGGGAAGAAGGGCGGGGAGGGAGAAGAGGGGGGGGGAGGGAGAAGGGGGGGGGGGAGAGGGGGATAGGAGGGGGGAGAGGGCAGGGGAGGGGAGGGGGGAGGGCGAGGGGGAGGGAGAGAGGGGGGGGTGGGGGGGGGGAAAGGGAGGGGGGTAAAAGGGGGGGGGAGGGAGGGGGGGAGGGGGAAGGGGGGGAGGGGGCGGAGAGGAAGGGGGGGAGCGGGGGGGGGGCGGGAGTGGGGGAGCAGGGGAGGGAGAAGGGGGTGGGGGAGGGCAGGGGGGAGGGATAGGGGGGGGGAGAGGGGGAGGGGGGGGGAGAGGAGGGGAGGGGGAGAGGGGGGGGGAGAGGGGAGGGAGAGGGGGGGGGGGGGGAGAGGGGGGGAGGGAGGGAGGGGGGGGAGAGGGGAGAGGGAGGGAGGAGGGGAGGGTGGGGGTGGGGGGGAGGGGGGTAGGGAGGGGGGGGGAGGGGGTAGGAGGGAGGAGGAGGGGGGAGTGGGGAGGGGGGAGAGGGGGGGAGGGGGGAGAGGAGGGAGGGGGGGGTAGGGGGGGGGGGGGGTGTAGCGGGGGGGGGGGGAGGGGGATAGGGGTGGGGGGGCGGGGGGGGGAGGGGAGAGGGGGAGGGAGGCGGGGGGGGGGAGAGGAGGCGGATGGGAGGGGGAGGGGAGGGGGGGGGGGGGGGGGGGGGGCGGGGAGGGGTGGGGGGAGAGGGGGGGGGGGGGAGCGGGGGGGGGAAGAGGGACGCAAGGGGGCTTACGGGGCGGAAAGGGGGGTGGGCGGGGGAGGTGAGAGGCGGAGGGGGGAGAGGGGAGGGGAGGGAGGAGGGGTGGGAGGGGGGAGGGTGGTTGGGGGAGGGGGGGGGGGCGGGGGGGGGGGAGGAGGGGTGGGGAGGGGGGGGGGGGGGGAGGAGAGGGGGGGGAGTGGGGAGGAGGGAGGGGGTGGGGGCGGGGGGGGGAGGGGAGGAGGGGAGCTGGTGGGGGGAGGTGGAGTGGGAGGGGGGGGGCGAGGAGGGAGCGGGGGGGGGAGGGGGGAGGGGGGGGGGAGAGGGGGGGAGGGGGAGGAGGGGGAGGGGGGGAGGGGGGGGGGGGAGGGGGGGGGGGGGAGGGGAGGGGAGGGGAGGGGGCGGGGGAGGGGGGGGGGGGGGGGGGGGGGGGCGTAGTGCGGGGGGGCCGCGTTTTGTTTTCTGGGGCGGGAGGGGTGGGGGGGGGGGGGGGGAGAGGGGGGGGGGGGGGGGGGGGGGGGGGGAGGGGGAGGAGGGGGGGGGGGAGGGGGGGGGGGGAAGAGGGGGAGGGAGGGGGGAGGGGGGGGGAGGGAGGGGGGGAGGGGGGAGGAGGGGAGAGGGGGAGGGGGGGGGGGGAGGGGGGGGGAGGGGAGGGAGGGGGGAGAGGGAGAGGGAAGGGGGGAGGGGAGGGGGGGGGGGGGAGGGAGGGGGGGAGGGAGGGGGGGAGGGAGGGGGGGGGGAGAGGAGGAGGGGGGAGGGGGGAGAGGGGGAGAGGGGGGGGGGGGGGGGGGGAGGGGGAGGGGGGGGGAGGGGAGGGAGGGGGGAGGGGGGAGGGGGAGGCGGGGGAGGAGGGAGAGGGGGGGGAGGGGGAAGGGGGAAGGGGGGAGGAGGGGGGGGGGGAGGGAGAGGGGGGGAGGGGGGAGGGGGAGGGAGGGGGGGGGGGGGGGAGGGGGGAGGGGGAGGAGGGAGGGGGGAGGGGGAGGGGGGGAGGGGGGGGGGGGGAGGGGGGGGGAGGGGGGGGGGGGAGGGGGGGGGGGAGGGGGAAGGAGGGGAGAGGGAGGGGAGGGGGGGAGAGGGGAGGGGAGAGGGGAGGGGGGGAAGGGGGGGGGGGGGAGGGGGGGGAGGGGGGAGAAGGGGGGGGAGGGGGGGGGGGGAGGGGGGGGGGGGGGGGAAGGGAGGGGGGGGGGGGAGGGGGGGGGGGGGGGGGGGGGAGGGGAGGGGGAGGGGGGGGGGGGAGAGGGAGGGGGGGGGGGGGGGGGGGGGAGGGAGGGGAAGGGGGAGGAGGGGGGGGGGGGGGGAGGGGGGGGGGGGAGGGGAGGGGGGGAGAGAGAGGGAGAGGAGGGGGGGGGGGGAGAGAGGGAGGGGAGGGAGGGGGGGAGGGAGGGGGGGGGGGGGGGGTGGGGGGAGGGGAGGGGGGGGGAGGGAGGGGGCGGGAGATGGGGAGAGGGAGGGGGGAGGGAAGGGGCGGCGAGGGGTGGGCGGGAGGGGGGGGGGGGGGGGAGGGGGGGGAGGTGGTAAGGGGGGGGGGGGGGGGGGGGGGGGGAGAGAAGTTCGATCAGGGAGAGAGAGGGGAGGGGCGGGGGGGGGGGGGGGGGGGAGGAGGGTGGGGATAGGGGGGAGGGAGGGTGGGGGGGGGAGGGGGGGCACTTAGGGGGAACCGGAGTGGGAGTGAGGGAGGGGGGGAGGGGGGGGGGAAGGGAGAAGGGGGGGGGGTGGTGAGGAATGGAGGGGGGAGGGGGGCTGGGAGGGCGAGGTGAGGGGGGAGGGCGTGGGTGGAGGGCGTACCGGGGAGGCCTGGTTTGGGAAGGGGGCACCGAGATAATGGGGCGGGAGGGGGGGCGTCCAGCCAGGCGGACACACGGGGACACGACAAGGGGGCGGGGGGGGGTGCGGGGGGGGGGAGATGAGGGAGGGGAGGGGAGGGGCGATGAGGGGGGATGGGAGATAGGGGGGGGGGGGGGAAAGGGAAGAGAGGAAGAGGGAGAAGAAGGGGAAGGGAGAAGGGGGAAGGGGGAAAAAAGGAATGTATAAATTATATATGTATGTATGCATGTATGCATGTATGCATGTATGCATATATATATACAT
>NW_028234413.1:11602113-11604613 GCF_977035675.1 Penaeus japonicus
GAGAGAGAGAGAGAGAGAGAGAGAGAGAGAGAGAGAGAGAGCGAGCGAGCAGAGGATTCCGAAATATATGGCAGAAACTTCAGCAAGTCAGCAGCAATCGAACGCATCCATCACAGAGCAGAGCGGATGCCAGGCACGCCCACTGGCTCGCACACCAACAAGAGCTGCTCGACGATTTGCTGACGCGGGTGGATGGGCGTGTGGGCGGCGTGTGAGGGAGGGAGAGACGGAGGAAGAGAAGGAGGAAAGAAGGGAGGAAGGGAGGGAAGGAAGGAAGGAAGGAAGTAAGGTAGGGATGAAGGGAGGGAAGGAGGGAAGTAAGGTAGGGAGGAAGGGAAGGAGGGAAAAAGGGTGGGAGCGAGGAAGGGAAGGAGAAAGGGAGGAAGAAAGGGAGAAAGGGAGGGAGAAAGGAGGGAGGGAGGGAGGGAGGGAGTAGGGAAGGAAGGAAGGAAGGAAGAGAAGGAGGAAGGAAGGAAGGGAGGTAAGGAGAAAGAAAGAAAGAAAAAAAGAAAGAAAGAAAGAAAGAAAGAAAGAAAGAAAGAAGGAAAGAAAGAAAGAAAGAAAGAAAGAAAGAAAGAAAGAAAGAAAGAAAGAAAGAAAGAAAGAAAGAAAGGTAGGAAGGGAGGGAGGGAGGTCGAAATGTGGAGGAATTCGTGTGGAGATGTTAGGGTGGTATTTTTATGGAAAAGAAGAAAAAAAAAAAGAGAATGAAGAAAACGAAAAGACAATAATTCATTTGATATATATATATATATATATATATATATATATATATATAGATAGATAGATATGCATATATACATATATATACATATATATACATATATATATATATATACATATACATATATGCATATATGCATTTGTATATATATTAATATATAATATATATATATAATAATACATACATATACATATATACACACATATAATATGTATTATGTATATATACATATTCCATATGTATTATATATATGTATATATATGCATACATACATACATACATACACATACATATACATACATACATACAATATATACACACATATATACATATATATATGTATGTATGTATCTGTACATATTCATATATGTATATGTATGTGTGTATGTATATATACACAACATACACAATATAGTATATATATATATATATATATATATATATATATATATATTATGTATATGTATATATATATAAATATATACACACACACATACATACATGCATATTTATACTGTGAAAGAAAGCATGACAAAGCACACAGGATAAACACAAGAGAGTGATTCACTCAAAAGGCATGAGAAAGGAGGACCCGCCAAAATGGCAAGACAACAGAGGCTCAGGTCCCCGCAGAGGCTGGCGGCGTGGAGGCATCACCAAAGGGTAAATAACTCGCCCGTCAAGAGGGAACGGGCTGCGGCGACAACCAATCCAGACGTAGAATTTAAAGCTGATTTCCCCCACCCCTCATATTTTAGGGGGGGAGGGGTTGCGTCGTTGAGGGGATTGATGCCCAGGATTTCCTTTGGGAGATGATAGGTACGGTTGGAGAAATTGAAATTACCCAACACGCAAACGCACACACGAACACGCACACGCACACACAGACACACATTCACACACACGCACACGCACAAACACACACAAGTATGTGTGTGTGACAAGCATACACACAAGCACGCACACACACAAGCACGTAGACACAGACACACATTCACGCACACATAAGCATGTGTCTGTGTGTGACAAGCATACACACACAAGCACACACCTACACCCCCCCTTTTTTTTTAAGAAAGAGTCGAAACAAGACAGAGCACGTTATAAACCTACAGCAGAATCCATCATGGGAGCGGCGCGTTTGACAAACCAATTAAACCAGTAACCAAACAAGGAAACTCGTTTTTCAGTGGAATACATCTGCAATAACTGCCTGCTTTGCCTTTAAAAATGCCCGCCTGACAAAACGGATGCAGTCAGATCACTTGAACTCATTCGGACGTGAAAGAGAATGAATTATCGGTCGGAATCGAAAGCCTTTTCAATTTTCGAGAGGTTCAACACTTCGAAAATGAAAAGCAAGGGTATTAGTTGGAAGGGGAAGTAAATAAGAGACTGGATGTTGGGACGTTATCTGTGAGAACTAGAAGATGGAATAGGAAGAGGAATGATGATAATGATGATAGTAGTAATGGTGATAGTAAACATCATCGTAATGATAATGATAGTAATAGTGATGATCATAATGATTGTAACGATGATAAAATGATGATAGTAATTATGATAAAAGCTATTATAGTTAATATTATTATTTTTTTGATAATAATAATGATAAGGATAATAATAAGAGAAAGAACAAGAACAGAAGGAAGATGTAGGAAGAGAAGTAAAGAAAGAAGAGAAAGAATAAGAAAAATAATAGGATGATGGAAGAGGAGGAGTAATATGTTGGAAACGAAGAAACTATAAGCGAAAAAGTGAAGGTCAGCCAAACAA
>NW_028234413.1:11614613-11624613 GCF_977035675.1 Penaeus japonicus
TAGCAGCAAATATAACAATACTTGTTGTATTATTAAATTCATGACAAATAATGTTTCCGTTACTTTATCATGATCTCTAAAATGGGTATGAAAACGCGTATTTTTCAGCTAAACGTAAATAGGAAATACACACACACACACCCAGACACACACACCCACACACACACACACACACACACATATATATATATATATACATAGATACACATTCCCTAGAACTATAACAAACATCACCATTCATTTTTTCTTTTGCTCTCATTACAGGAAAAGCAAGAGCGGGAAGAGGAGGAGAGGAAAAAACGACTACAGCTGTATGTCTTCATCCTCCGCTGTATTTCGTACCCGTTCAACGCCAAGCAACCGACAGACATGACCAAGAGACAAATCAAGGTCACGAAGCAACAACTCGAGACGATTCAAGGAAGGTTTCAGGTAAGTTGATGATTTTGTTTTGTTTTTCTGTTTGTGATTTTTGTTTTTGTTGTTATTCATAAAGGGGTATACTGTACTGTTCTATTGAAGGATCGTTATTCCTTTTTTTTTTTGCTAAGGGGGTGTTTATTTGAACGGAGTTCATTGTGACAAATGGTTATTTGTTAGTCCGTTGTAGTTTTATTTGCGGAACGATTTATTTATTGGTTGAATGGAGTTATTGTGATGGATAGTATTATTTGTTCCCTGTAAAGAGTGTAAGTTCATAAGGATTCTCAGAACTTGAGTTGATCTGCGATCGAGTGTGAAGTATCTGTTGTGCCTTTTTGTGATCTCGATTAGGTGTGTATTGTCAGCTTATTTGAATAATTATGTATATGAAAAGAAATTTCAACAATCTTACTATCTAACTGTAAAGCTAGCTAACTAGATAGATAGAAAGATAGATTGCTAGATAGATAGATATACATATGGCATTCATAGAACAATCGAGATTGAGTTGTGTTAGTAGTGGCTATGACAAGAATACCGATATGGTCAGAGTTAGGCCTACACACAGCACAGTAGGCCTCGGGTTCGCTTCGCATGGTTAGGGTTAGTATATGCAAGCCACCATGATTTGTGTGATGGATTAGGCTATAATAAATGAAGTCGCCCAGACTCTCTGTATGCCGGGTTAAACGAGGTCAATCATTTCTAGAGGTCAATCATTTCTAATTTCGTCTGACTCACTCAGGTTATGTTATGTTTGTGCCAAGTCGGATCATTCATCTTTCGTTCCTTCCGGTTGTTCTCGACTAATTTCATAACAAAAGCCTCGAAGACATTTCATCCGAGAAACGACCCATGTTCAGCCCACAGACTCTAATCACGGACGTTGGCAAACTTTCCCCGCAAGTGAGATTCCCAGCGGCGATCAACCGAGATCCGACAGACAGACAGACAGACAGATGTGAAGGAATTCGGTGTCTAATCAAAGGATTCCGTCAAATCAATTCGGCGTTGCAATCATGTGGTGTATTGGCCGCGTGGTATCGCCGTTGTTGCGGAAGAGAACATTGCACGACGTCCGGATTCCTAGTCTGGGACTCACTCGCCTTGCCCCGAGTCATAGTTGTGCAGCCGCGATTTAACCCTTTTTTCTTATGAAGGGCAAGAGAGGGAGAGGGAGAGGGAGAGGGAGAGGGAGAGGGAGAGGGAGAGGGAGAGGGAGAGGGAGAGGAAGTGGGAGAGGGAGATGAAGAGGAGGTGGACAAAAGAGGGAGAGGGAGAGGGAGAGGGAGATGAAGTGGGAGAGGGAGATGAAGTGGGAGAGGGAGAGGAAGTGGGAGAGGGAGATGAAGTGGGAGGGAGAGGAAGAGAGGGGAAGGGTGAGGGAGAGGAAGTGGGAGAGGGAGGTGAAGAGGGAGATGAAGAGGAAGTGGGAGAGGGAGATGAAGAGGAAGTGGGAGAGGGAGATGAAGAGGAAGTGGGAGGGAGAGGAAGAGAGGGGAAGGGAGAGGGTAAGGGGGAGGGGGAGGGGGAGGGGGAGGGCGAAGGTGAGGGTGAGGGGGAGGGGGAGGGGAAAGGGGAAAAGAGAGGGGAAGGGAGAGGGTAAGGGTGAGGATGAGGGAGGGAGGGAGAGGGAGGGGGGGTGATGGAGAGGAAGTGGGAGAAGAAGTGGGAGAGGGAGAAGGAGAAGGAGAAGGAGAATAATAATAATGATAATAATAATAATAATAATAGTGATGATAATAATAATAATAATAATAATAATAATAATAATAATAATAAGAAGAAGAAGAAGGAGAGGGAGAAGGAGAAGGAGAAGGAGGAGAGGGAGAAGGAGAAGGAGAAGGAGAAGGAGAGGGAGAGGGAGAGGGAGAGGGAGAGAGAGAGAGAGAGAGAGAGAGGGAGAGGGAGAGGGAGAGGGAGAGGGAGAGGGAGAGGGAGAAGAAGAAGGAGAAGGAGAAGGAGAAGGAGAGGGAGAGGGAGAGGGAGAGGGAGAGGGAGAGGGAGAGGGAGAGGGAGAGGGAGAGGGAGAGGGAGAGGGAGAGGGAGAGGACGTAGGAGAGGAAGAGGGAGAGGGCATGGGAGAGGAAGAAAAAGAAAAAGAAAAAGAAAAAGAAGGGGAGGTAGATAATTTTCCAGTTAAGGTCTGTGAAAGTCGATCAGTATATCCATTTAAGGTGAATAAATATCGTATGTCACATATATTGCTTCCGACTGAACGATTAACTGGGAGATACTTTTTTCAAATCGAGTAATGATAATGATGATAGTGATGATATAGATAATGATCCTGATAATAACAATGCTGATAATAAGAATGATAATAAAGATAACAATACTGATGATAATAATAATAGTGATAATAACAATACTGATAATAATGATAATAATGAGGAAAATGATAGCAATAATGATAATGATTATAATGAAGATGGTGATGATGACGATAACAACAATAATGATAATGATGATGATAATAATGATGACAATGATACAAATATTAACAATACCGTTAATGATCAAAATACAAACATTGATAATAATGACGATAATAACGATAATGATAATCATGATAAGGACAATAATGACAACGACAACAATATAAATAACAATGATAAAAAAAACACAAGAAAATTGTCACATGTGCCTCTCAATTCACAAGCAAATGGTAGATATCCCAGAGCGGTTTTCAGCCGAACGAGCAGCGTTATATCTGTGTAGTGATACGTTAAAAGGAACAGTAAAGATAACGCGACAGGAACTCATGGTTCCCCTAGGAGAGCCGGCTTTATCTGCCCCGCGAGAGGAGGGGTGAGGAGGGGGGGGAGGCACGTTATTTTTTCTGTGTCGTTGTAGGTTGGTTCTTCGTGGGATTTCTTTTCTGTCTGTCTGATTGTCTGTTTCTGTTTCTATCTCTCTTTTTTCTTTCTTTTTCTGTCTCTCTGTCTCTCTTTCTCTCTCTCTCTCTCTCTCTCTCTCTCTCTCTCTCTCTCTCTCTCTCTCTCTCTCTCTCTCTCTCTCTCTCTCTCTCTTTCTCTTTTTATCTTCCTCTCTCTATCTCTATCTCCCTCTTGTCCCATGAACAGCATACATAAGCCTAATAACGCGAGGGCATTGGACACCATTATCATATGAATCTCTCATTATGTATATGATAAGCAAGTTATAACCAAAGCTCTCTTATCATACAGCATAGATAGAATTACTGATTTTGATAAAGATGTTTACAATGAATGGGAGTAGGAATTTAGATGGATAAAGAAAGGGATGGATTAAAATGCGTTCTCTCAGTAATGATTGATGAAAAGGGATGGATGTAATTATTTGGATAAGGGAATGGATAGATTGTTATGATGATGATAATGAATGAATGAATAGGTAGATATACGGAAATAAATGAATGAATGGGGATGTAGAAAATGACGATGTTAGGGAATGATTAAATGGGTAAATTGTTAAACAAATAATATACAAATATATGTATAGACAAATTAAAAAGATATATTCAAATCTATGAATATGATAAAATAATTGATAAAGATAAAGCAAATAAATAAATGAACAAAACAGCGGAAAATAAGAAAACAAAGAAAGAAGAAACGAACGCGATCAAGTACATTGAGACAAGGAAAGGAAATGAACAGAAGCTAAAAAAAAACTCAAGGTAAAAAAAAAAGTAGCCGGTAATTCTTTAGTCTTCCAATAAAAGAAACGCGAAAGAAGGCTTAACACCTAAGATGTTATCCCCAAAGTCTTCCGAGGTGCTCCCTCCCCCCTCCCCCCCTCCCAACTTCCAGAAAGAAAAAATAAGAAAAAAAATGGGCCATCTTAGGAAACTGGGAAATGTTATCTTATCAGGCTGACTGTAAAAAGTTATTCTGTTATTTATTTTTTTTTTTTTTTTTTAATCTTTGAGGAAACTGTTCGTGCCTAAAATGACGTTTGGGAATCATTAGTGGCATGTGTTCAGTTAGTCAGTGATTTGATGATAATGAATAACACGATGTGCGTATATAATAGTCAAAGAACACATGGAAGGAGAGAGAGAGGGAGAGAGAGAGAGAGAGAGAGAGAGAGAGAGAGAGAGAGAGAGAGAGAGAGAGAGAGAGAGAGAGAGAGAGAGGGAGAGAAAGAGGGAGAGAGAGGGAGAGAGAGAGAGAGAGGGAGGGAGAGAGGGAGGGAGAGAGAGAGGGAGAGGGAAGGAGAGGGAGAGGGAGAGGGAGAGGGGGGGAGAGAGAGAGAGAGGGAGAGAGGGGGAGAGGAGAGGGAGAGGGAGAGAGAGAGAGAGAGAGAGAGAGAGGGAGAGAGAGAACGAGAGAAAATGTGGGGAAAGGAGGGAAGGCGAGTGTGAGAGAGAGAGAGAGAGAGAGAGAGAGAGAGAGAGAGAGAGAGAGAGAGAGAGAGAGAGAGAGAGAGTGAAAGGAGAGAGGAGAGAGAGGAGAGAGAGAGAGATAGAGGAGAGTAGAGAGAGAGAGAGGAGAGAGAGAGAGAGAGAGAGAGTGAGAGAGAGAGGGAGAGAGAGGAAAAGAGATAAGAGAGAGAGAGAGAGAGAGAGAGAGAGAGAGAGAGAGAGAGAGAGAGAGAGAGAGAGAGAGAGAGAGAGAGAGAGAGAGAGAGAGAGAGAGGGAGGGAAAGAGAGCGAGAGAGAGAGACAGAGACAGAGACAGAGACAGAGACAGAGACAGAGATGTGAGTTGATGTATGCTGGAAGCAGTGCGCGACTGCAGAACTTCCTTTCTCGTGTTGGCGGGAGTTGGAAACTTCTCCGGCCTTCCTGATCGCTTCCGGTCGCCGATTCGACTTATTAAAAAGAAGAAGCTTTAGGTGGGCGTGCATCTCTCTCTCTCTCTCTCTCTCTCTCTCTCTCTCTCTCTCTCTCTCTCTCTCTCTCCCTCTCCCTCTCCCTCTCCCTCTCCCTCTCCCTTTCTCCCTTCTTCTTCCTCTCTCCCTCCCTCTCTCTCCCTCGCTCCCTCCCTCGCTATCCCCCTCCCTCTCATCCTCCTCCCCGTCCCTTCAGCCCAACGCCTACTTTCCATCCAAATCCTCTCCCTCTGTTTTCTTCCCTTTATCTTTCTCTTCCTCTTCCTCTTCCTCTTCCTCTTCCTCTTCCTCTTCCTTTTTCTCCCTCTGCCTCTCCCTTTCCCTCTCCCTCACTGAAGGAGTTAGTTTTAAGAAGAAGGATTAAAGGGTGGAGGAGGAAGGGCCATTATGTTGAAGAGAGAAAAGAATAGGAGAAGGAGGATGAACGAGAGAAAATTAAGTAAACAAAAGAAACAAAAATGTTAACGAGAAAGAAATACAACAATATTAACTCCTTCACCACCAAGAAGATTAACACCATCATTTATTCCACCACCACAACTACCAACAACAACAACAATTACAAATACAACAACAACAACTCAAACAAAAGTAACAACAAAAATGGCGTTGTAAATATATTGGCTGGAAGCTGGCTAATGGAAGAACAGTGTTGTGTTTTTTGTCGTTTTCTTTCGTTTTTTTTTACGCTTTCTTTCGTTTTTGCATTTGTTTGTTTTACGACTGAAATATTTGATTTTTTTTTTTTCTTAGATAATTTCGTTTTTGGTTCTTGATATCTTCCTTTTACTGGAGCTTTAACATAGATGAAAAAAGAGGGAAAACGTGTTTAATATAATGTGCGTTTTATTAAAAGGAGTAATATAGGTGTAAATAAACGAGTGAATAATAAAGATAAAGATACTAAATTAATAGATTGATCTGTACACTTACTACATATATCAAATGCATAAAGATATAGAGAAATCATTGAAATAAGAAAATAAGATGATGAGAAAAACAAAAATATTTTCTTTAATAAACCTTTCCTCACCTCCCGCCATTTCCTCCCACTTCCACGCCTTTCCAAAGGGGGGAATTCCAACAACCGAGCAGGAATGAAGCGAGACGGTGACTTAGCGAGCAATTTAGCGCTCGAAAGTAGCGATTCCAGCGGCCGTGTTAGTCCAGTTCGCTCGACGGCGGGAGAGCCAGCTGGTCATTGCTCAGGGCGCGTCTCACAGCTGGCTGCACTCCGTCTACACCAGCTGTGTGCGTGTATATCGGGGGAGGGGGCTTAAGTGTGTGTATATGTGTCTGTATTTGTGTGTGTAGTTGTGATTTCGCGTGTGTGTACGCAATATTCTCTCTCTCTCTCTTTCTCTCTGTGTCTCTCTCTGTCTGTCTCTCTCTCTCTCTCTCTCTCTCTCTCTCTCTCTCTCTCTCTCTCTCTCTCTCTCTCTCTCTCTCTCTCCCTCTCTCTCCCTCTCCTCTTCTCCTTTCTCCCTCTCTCCTCCTCTCTCTCTCTCTACAATTTCCCTCCTCTCTCTCTCTCGCCTCTCTCTCTCTCTCTTCTCCTCTCTCCACTCTCTCTCTCTCCTCTCTCAGCTCTCGCTCTCTCTCTCACCTCTATCTTTCTCTCTCTCCTCCTCCTCCTCTTTCTTTCTCTCTCTCTCTCTCTTCTTTCTCTCTTTCTCTCTTTCTCTCTCTCTCCCTCCCACCCTCCTCTCTCTCTCTCATCTCTTTCGCTGCTCTTCACTCTCTCTCTTGCTCTCTCGTCCTCCTCTCTCTCTCTCTCCTCTTGCTCTTCTCTCGCTCTCTCTGTATCACTCTCTCTCTGTGTCTCTCTCCTGTGTGGTTCTCTCTCTCTGTCTCGCTCTCTCCTCTCTGTCTCTCTCTGTGTTTGTCTGTCTCTCTCTCTCTCTCTCTCTCTCCTCTCTCTCGTCCTCCTCCTCCTCTCTCTCTCATCTCATCTCTTCTCTCCTCTCTATATATATAAATATATTATATAATATAAATATATATATGAGTGTGGTGTGTGTGTGTGTGTGTTTGTGTGTGTGGTGTTGTGTATGTATAAATATATATATGAATATAATATAAATTATATTATATAGATATATATATATATAATACTATATATAGCTTTATCTGTCTCCAGCGCCTCTCCTCTCTCTCTCTCCCCGATCTCACTCTCTCTCCCTCTTCTCTCTCTCTCTCTCTCTCTCTCTACATAAAGAGATATATATATATATATATATATTATATGTGTGTGTGGTGTGTGCCAGAATAAATATTATATATGAATAATATAAATGGTATATATATATATATATATATATATATATATATATATATATATATCTTTCTCGGTCTCTCTCTCTCTCTCTCTCTCTCTCTCT
Source organism: Penaeus japonicus (assembly GCF_977035675.1). NCBI lineage: Eukaryota > Metazoa > Arthropoda > Malacostraca > Decapoda > Penaeidae > Penaeus > Penaeus japonicus. The sequence goes on from NW_028234413.1 coordinate 11,622,239, forward strand.
CTCTCTCTCTCTCTCTCTCTCTCTCTCTCTCTCTCTCTCTCTCTCTCTCTCTCTCACTCTCTCTCTCCCCCCCCCCCCCCTCTCTCTCTCTCTCTCTCTCTCTCTCTCTCTCTCTCTCTCTCTCTCTCTCTCTCTCTCTCGTTCTCTCTCGTTCTCTCTCGTTCTCTTTACTATTACGGTGACCAGGACACTTATGATTGCCTAAATTTTATTGTTATTATGGCTTTGGGAGCATGTTTGTAGTTAAGGAGATCTTGGTATCTATTTGGAGACTTGAATTTCGATTTTATTTTAATAGATTTAGAAGTTATTTTCCTGTTATCAATTTTTTTTTTTTTTTAATATAGATTTAAAGCATTTTTTTTCATCGTTGACTCATTATTATTTTATTTCAATTTGGGGAGAATTGCTTATCTGGAGTAGAATGATATTATGGTTGTAATATTTTTTTGTTGATAATATTACCTTATGACTAGGATATGGTTGAGGATGAGATGGTGGTGATGGTGATTATGATAGGCGAGATGATGGTGATCGTTATGATAGTGATTATGGTGATAGTGATGATGATGATGGTGATGGTGATCGCGATGGTGCTGTTGATGATGGTGAGGGTGATGAGGATAAGGAAGGTAATAATGATGATGGTAACGATAGTATAGGTTATAGGTCTAATGACGAAAATAACTGTTGATGATGAAAGTAAAGATGGTTGTCTTGATTTTGATAATGATAGTGATGATGAGAATGATGACAGCGGCCATGATTCGTTTCGAATGCGAATAGCCACTATATCGATATCATGAATAACTGTAATTAAACATATTGGACTCGTAAAACGACCGATTTCGGCGCATATATATCGTTCCCGTGCATTCGATATTTCAATTTTATTTCATTTACGTTATCATTCTCCCTTGCATGACAGCACACATTGCCTAACGCGTCACAGACTTGCAGTATATCAAGACAAAGCGCTTTCACAGAAGCAAACAGTGGATATTTTGGGAAATCGCTGTTGCTAACTGAGCGAGGTATTCCCTTTGACGCTGTCTGTATGAGTCACACGCACATTCTCTCTCTCTCTACTGTCTCTCACCCTCGGCCTTTCTCTTTCGCTCACTTTTTGTCTTCCTTTACTTACACCCCCTCTTCCCACCTCCGCCTTTTTTTTTTTTTTTTTTTTTTTTTTTTTTTTTCTCTTTTTTTTTTTTTTTTTCTTTTCATCCTTTCCTATCTATTTTTTGTTTTTTATCCTGCTACTTTCTCTCATCTCTTGTTTTCTGTCTTGTTAATTTCCCCCTTTCTGTTTATTCTTAGTTTCTACTTCTCGTTTCCTATTTAATCTCTTCTGTCTTGTATCTACCCTCAATCCTTTCCCCCACTCCTCTATGTCCTCCCTCCCTCCTACCTTCTCTTTCCTTCCTCCTTCCTCCTTCTGTTCCTTCGTCTACCCCCTCTCACCTTTCCCCTTCTCCCTCAGCCCTCCCTCATCTCCTCTCCCTCCTCACTTCCCTCCTCATTTCTCCTCTTTCCTCCCTCATCTCTCCTCACCGTCCTCACTTTCTCCCTCATCTCTCCTCACCCGCCTCACTTCCTCCCTCATCTTTCCTTCTCCCTCCTCACCCCCTCTCTCATGTCTCCTCTCCCTCCTCACTTCCTTCTTCATTTCTCATCTCCCTCCTCTCTCCTCCCCGTCCTCACTTCCTCCCTCATCTCTTCTCACCCGCCTCACTTCCTCCCTAATCTTTCCTCCTCCCTCCTCACCCCCTCTCTCATCTCTCCTCTCCCTCCTCACTTTCTCCCTCATCCCCCCTCCCGCATTTCTCCTCACCCGCCTCACTTCCTCCTCCCTCCTCACTCCATCTCTCATCTCTCCTCTCCCTCCTCACTCCCTCTCTCATCTCTCATCTCCCTCCTCACTTCCTCCCTCATTTTCCCTCTCCCTCCTCACTTCCTCCCCCATCCCCCCTCCCTCATCTCTCCTCACCGTCTTCACTTTCTCCCTCATTTCTCCTCTCCCTCCTCTCTCCTCACCGTCCTCACTTTCCCCCTCCTCTCTCCTCACCGTCCTCACTTTCTCCCTCATCTCTCATCTCCCTCCTCCCTCTCTCATCTCTCCTCACCGTCCTCACTTCCTCCCTCATCTTTCCTTCTCCCTCCTCACCCCCTCTCTCATGTCTCCTCTCCCTCCTCACCCCCTCTCTCATGTCTCCTCTCCCTCCTCACTTCCTTCTTCATTTCTCATCTCCCTCCTCTCTCCTCCCTCATCTCTCCTCCCCGTCCTCACTTCCTCCCTCATCTCTTCTCACCCGCCTCACTTCCTCCCTAATCTTTCCTCCTCCCTCCTCACCCCCTCTCTCATCTCTCCTCTC
>NW_028234413.1:11629613-11639613 GCF_977035675.1 Penaeus japonicus
TTATCTATCTCTTCCCTTCCACCCTAAATTCCTCCACCCACTTCTACCCTTATGTCTTACGTCTTACTGGTTGCAAAGTCATCTCCCCTCCCATCTCTCCCCTCCCTCCCCACTCCTCCTCCCTCTCTCCTTTTCTCCTCCCTCTCTCCTTCTCTTCTTCTCTCCTCCCTCCCATCTCCTTCACTCTTCTCCTTCTCCTCCCTTCCCTCTCCTCCTCCTCCTCCTCCTCCCTTTCCTCTCCTCCTCCTCCTCCTCCTTCTTCTTCACCTCCCTTCCCTCTCCTTCACTCTCTTCCTTCTCCTCCCTCCCATCTCCTTCACTCTCCTCCTCCTCCTCCTCCTCCTCCTCCTCCTCCTCCTCCTCCTCCTCCTCCTCCTCCTCCTCCTCCTCCTCCTCCTATCTTCCCCTCCCTCCTCTCCCCATTTCTCTCGTTGATCAATAGGACGCAAGATGATACTCTCTTAAAACTTGGTTGATATTTGTGGCGTTTGTCTTCCCTGTGAGTCTTAGGCATCTCCGAAAGTCGATCTTGGAGGGCACTTACGCGGACCGAGTATCCCTCTCCATCGTTCTTGTTCTTCCTCTTCCTCTTCCTCTTTTCTTTTTCTTTTTCTTTTTTCTCGTTCTCTTTTCCTCCTCCTTCTCTTATTTATTTTGCTATCTGTTTGTCTCCTCTCTTTTTTTTCTTCCTTTCTTCTTCTTTCGTTTTTACTTCTTCTTGTTTTCGTTTTGTTTGATTTTGTTTTACTTTCGTACATACTTATTCTTATTTTGCTTTTGTATCTATGTCTAACCTCAAGATATTCCATGTTACTCTGTTTTTCACATTGTTCTTGTTTTTGTTGTTATACTTACTAACTATTAATATTTTTATTATCATTATTATTATTATTGTTGTTGTTGTTGTTAATGATATTATTATTATTGATATTGATATCATCATCATCATCATCATCATCATCATCATTACCGATACTATCTTTATCATTATCATTATTATTATCATTATTATTATTATTATTGATTTTATTATCATTATTGTTACTATTATTATTGTAGTTATTATGATTATTATTATTGGTAATGGTATTACCGTCAGTATATTATTATTTTTGTTATCATCCTCATTTTATATGTTATTATTATTGTTGATGTTATTATTGTGTTTTATCATTCATTGTAGTAGTAGCAGTATTGTTATTGTATTATCCTAATTGTTATTGTTGTTATTGTTGTTGTCTCCAAACAACATATGCCCCCCCCCCTATCATCAATTTACTTTCTTTCTTCGTTAATTACCTTTTTCAATCCCTCCAAGATGAGGAAATGAAATGGAGTGAAACAGAGACTAGTAGACAGACAGACAAGGAGAGCTAGGCAGGTAGCCAGCTGTAAACAGAATGATGGAGAGAGAGAGAGAGAGAGAGAGAGAGAGAGAGAGAGAGAGAAAGAGAGAGAGAGAAAGAGAGAGAGAGAAAGAAAGAAAGAAAGAAAGAAAGAGAGAGAGAGAGAGAGAGAGATGGAAACAAAGGCCTTTGCAAATTTGCCTGTACGTACCTACACCTAACATAGTTGATTAGTTGAATGGATTTTCCTTGTCAACATTAAGGGGAGATCAAATAGTTCCCATCTACGTCATGCTTGCAACGGCAGCGACGAGAACTGGAGAGCTATGCCAACATGATCAGACCTTGCAGTGAAAGGGTACCTTGATATGATTTCCTTTTTTTAATATTGAGCGAAAGAAGAGAGAAAGAGAAAGTGAGAGATATCGAGAGATAGATAGATATAGATAAAGATATAGCGATAGTGAGTGAGTGAGTGAGTGTGTTTTTTTTTCTTTTGTGTGTGTGTGTGTATGTGTGTGTGTGTGTGTGTGTGTGTGTGTGTGTGTGTGTGTGTGTGTGAGAGAGAGAGAGAGAGAGAGATAGAGATAGAGTGAGTCAGTGAGTGAGTGAGTGAGTGAGTGAACTGAGTGAGTGAGTGAGTGAGTGAGAGGGGGAGAGACAAAGGGAGAGCGAGAATATTGTATTCAGTTATATACTTTCTTGGGTAAGAAACTAGATAAATGAAAGTACAGTATAGACTACTTTGCATAACAATATTTTTATGGCTGATTAAAACGGTCATGCTAGATTATATATATATTTTTTTTTGAGTGGGGGTGGGGGGGGGTTCTATATTGTAAGTTAGTGTTCTACAAGACGCTCGCTCTTCTAGTTCTAGTATCTCTAAACTCATCTTTAAAGTGTTTTTTTCCAAACATTGTATTCGGCCGAGTAAGTGAAATATGATTTTTTGTGCCGTAGAGTGAATAGGTGGTGACAGAGGGTTCCCCCGTTGTAAATCAATTTAATGGGATCCCATGGCCCCCTTGAGAATCAGGTGACGCAATATCCCGAGATGCAGGTCGTTTGCAGGATAAACGACCGTTTTGTTGTCTTCTTTTTTTCTTTCTTTCTTTCTTTTTTCATTGTAGGGGTATGGGGGGAGGGGGCGTAACACCAAAAGAAAACAAGCAGACGGGCGTGCATGGCCATGTTTGTCTTGATGGGCGGGGCTACGGGGATCAGGTTTTCCGGAAATTCCTTGTCTTTTTCACGGACGTAATGTGCCGAGCTGGGAAGGGGGAGGTGCTTTAGGGCCCGGGGGTGGGGGGTGGGGGGGTGGGGGGTTCCTTGATATACTGTTTTAATTTTGGCGGAAGGAAATCGTCCCGGAGTCCCTAGGGGGGAAGTTAACTCGACCGAGTCTTGCTTTTGACTCTTGCTTGCTTTCCTCACTTTCTCTCTTCTTCTTTGGTATGGTCTTTGACTGTCTGATATATATTTTTTTCTTCTGTTTCTTTTTAATGTTTTTTTAATTAGTTGAGATTTATTGCTCATATGTCAGAACAGGATTTTTTTTTTCCTTTGCTTGCGTTTTTGCTTTAGTTTTCTTGTTTATCTTTTCTCTCTTATCGTCGTTTCTTCTGTAAAATGATTCGTTAATTATCTGTTTCATCCTCCAATAATTAGGGCCTGACCTTGCATTATGCTTCGACAACAGGAATCTGAATCCTTAAATTGTTGTTAATTTTCTCATTTTTTTCGTGGCTGCTATATGCCCTTTTCGTTTTGTTTTTTTAATATGGATCACGGTTTTAAATACTACTGAGATCAAGCTGAAAATACAGTAACTATCACAAAGTCAAGCGAGTCTCTTCAGATGATAGTTTGAGGAAAACAACAATAATCCACACTAGGATAACGTTCTGGTCAATCCTCAGCATACATGATGAAGGCAAAGTTAGTCATCACCATCAACAAAAACAACAACAACAATAACATCATAAACCTCACCATCATCATCATTCACGTTTTTACTTTTCAGTATCATCACCATCATTTCCAGTATCTAACTCATCAATACCTCGTTGATATGCAACACAGCACAAACTCTACATAGCCGAAGTACACACACAACTCAAGTAGGCAGCCACATATACATTGCATATGACACGGAAATATGATAGCGCCTAACAAGCACTGACTTTGATGTGCCACAAAGCCCCGTTTGACAGCATGTTGGACACTAGTGTGTACACAGTTGTGAATATATGAATGCTCACGCTGCCACAGACGTTGCACTTGTGGTATCAGGTAACCGAAAGGGGGGAAAGAGAGGAGGGGAGATAAAGAGAGGAAGGGGAGAAAAAAAAAAGGGGGGGGGGAGAAAGGACGAGGGAAGTGTTTATAGGAGTATATCTGGGAGGTGTTTATTGTATGGGATGGGTAGATATAACGAGATACAGAAAGAGAGAGGGAGACAGAGACAGAAATAGAAACAGAGACAGAGACAGAGACAGAGACAGAGACAGAGATAGAGATAGAGACAGAGACAGAGACAGAGACAGAGACAGAGACGGAGACGGAGACGGAGACGGAGACGGAGACGGAGACGGAGACGGAGACGGAGACGGAGACGGAGACGGAGACAGAGTTAGAAGCATACACAGAGATAGAGACAATGGCATAGGAGGAGAGGGAGCAAAGAGATAGAAAGAGAGATATCAGGCTGTCCTTTCCATGCGACAAGGGTAGGGTCTCATTATGGTAGTAATGGGATATGCTACGCGATTGAATGCAGGGCTCGTGGAGGGGAGAACACGGGCACATAGGACACGAGTGGGCAGTTATTGTTTGTATGGTGAGGGTGGTGTGGGTGGGGAGGAAGTCTCGTTTGGTTTGTTTTGCTTGCGTTCGGGTTGAGTGTTTGGGTTGTGGTGTATGAGAGAGAACGAGAGGGAAAGAGAGAGAGAAAGAGAAAGAGAAAGAGAAAGAGAGAGAGAGAGAGAGAGAGAGAGCGAGAGCGAGAGCGAGAGCGAGAGCGAGAGCGAGAGCGAGAGAGAGAGAGAGAGAAAGAGAAAGAGAGAGAGAGAGAGGATGAAAGGGTGTTGTGAGAAAGAGGAGCTGTGGGAGAAAGAGAGAGTGTGAGGGTGGAGGGGAGAGAGAGAGGGGGGAGTAAAAGAGAAGGTGAAACAAAGAGAGAGGGAGAGATAGGGAAATAGGCGGGAAGGAGATGAGGAGAGGGAGGGGGAGAAGGAGAAGGAATGAGAAAAATATAAATATGAAAGGAAATGAAGGTAGATATGAGAGTAATGGAAACGGAGAGAGAGAGAGAGAGAGAGAGAGAGAGAGAGAGAGAGAGAGAGAGAGAGAGAGAGAGAGAGAGAGAGAGAGAGAGAGAGAGAGAACGTGAGAGGGACATCCACCACCACAACAAAAAAGAAAGGGAAAACAAAGAGAGACACCATATACCACAAACAATATTCTAACCACCACCACCGTTCCCCTCTCCCCATTTTCCTCCTCCAACCCCCCCCATTCCCCTCCCCCAACCCCCCTATTTCCCTGCCCCGACCCCCCATACCCCTCAAGGCACACGGCACAGGCATCTGCAAGTAATGAATAAACAAGTGTCGTAGAAGCGGCAGAGGGGGAGGGGGGTACCAGGCTCAGGGGACCCGTGTTAGAGCCTCGTTAACTCCACATTATCAGAGCAGCGCAAAGTCACGCGGTGAAATTAACGCGAGCGTGAAAGCGAGTGAAACTCTTTAATGGGTTCGGGTTTGTTGCTGAATCTCCTGAAGGCTGGGAGAGGAAGTGGTAATTTTTGAATTGTTTTTTTTTCTGTTTTTCATTTTTTTTTTGTTACTAAACTTTTTTTTTTACAACTTTGATTTTTATTTTGTTATAATCATTATTGTTGTGATTGTTGTATGAGTTTTCCTACCTTCATAAATGCGTTGGCATTGAACTCTTCCTCCTCCTGGATTTCCCCCCCTTCTCCTTATTTTTTCTTCTTCTTCTTCCTCTTCTTCTTCTTCTTCTTCTTCCTCCTCCTCCTCCTCCTCCTCCTCCTCCTCCTCCTCCTCCTCCTCCTCTTCCTCTTCCTCCTCCTCCACCACCTCCACCACCTCCTCCTCCCCCTCCTCCTCCTCCACCTGTTCCTCTTCCTCTTCCTCCCCATTCCCCTCGTCCCTCCCCACCTCCACCTCCTACAACGCACATCGATGTCAGCCTCTTTAAGATCCCAAGACGTTGCCTTTCCCGCCGACCAAAACAATCAAGGTAATAGCCCAGTCACACACACAAACCCCTTCTCGTCTCATCCGTTCACGTAGCACCTTCTGCCTCTACTACTCTTTCTATGGGAGGGCCGTGTTGTGATAGCGGTTGGAGAGAGAGAAGGGGAGAGGGGGATAGGGGGAGATGTAGAGAGGGAGAGAGGGAGAGGTGAAGAGAGGGAGATGGGGAGATAGTGAGAGTGATAGCGGTTGGAGAGAGAGGGTGAGAGGGGGAGAGGGGGATAGGGTGAGATGTAGAGAGAGGGGGAGAGGGAGAGTGAGAGGGGGAGAGAGGGAGAGGGAGAGTGAGAGGGTGAGAGTGAGAGAGGAGGGGAGAGTGAAAGGGGGAGAGAATCAGAGAGGGGGGGGCAGGAGGGAGAGAGGGAGAGAGGGAGAGAGGGAGAGAGGGAGAGGGGTGAGAAGAAGATAGGGTGAGGGGGAGAGATGAAGAAAGAGATAGAGAGAACGTTCAGTTTATTTATTTTTTTAAGGAGGATGCACCACCATCTTCTGATTGCACATTTACCATTGTTTTTTTAAGAGCTGAGTGTGATGTCTTTTTTTCTTTCTTTTTCTATAGATGTCGATACTCGTTGGTTTAAGTGACATTTTGTGACATATTCCCTTACATTTATTCATACTCTCTCTCTCTCTCTCTCTCTCTCTCTCTCTCTCTCTCTCTCTCTCTCTCTCTCTCTCTCTCTCTCTCTCTCTCTCTCTCTCTCTCCCTCTCCCTCCCTCCCTCTCTCTCCCTCTCTGTCTCTCTTTCTCTCTCTCTCTCACTCCCTTTTTGTTTCTCTCTTCCTCACTCCTTCCCTCTTTCCCTTCTTCCCTCCCTCCTTCTCTCCCTTCCTACCTCCTTCGCACGCTCCCTCCTTCTCTCCCTCCCTCCCTCCCTCCCTCCCTCTCTTTGGTACACAACAAAAGGAAAGCAACTCCTTATTTGCAAATCCCATATTTTTTCATGAGTAATTTATTTGAAAGAAAAAAAGATGGAAAAAGAAAGGGGACGTATGAAATATTTAACTCTTAAATATCATTTATCAGCCCAAAAGAAACAACTCTCTCTCTCTCTCTCTCTCTCTCTCTCTCTCTCTCTCTCTCTCTCTCTCTCTCTCTCTCTCTCTCTCTCTCTCTCTCTATTTAATGAAGAAGCAACTAAGAAAAAAAGAAGTAAGAAAAAATAGACAATGAATTCTTTAGATGGTATGAATGATTAATCAGATAAATAGCTAATTAGACGAGAGAATATACACAGGGAGAACAGCTTCACTAATTTGCATAATGGAAATTAATGAGGATTATCATGCGAACAACTGGAGGAAGAAAGAAGGCTAAAGCAAGTAGGAACGTGTGTTGATAAAGAAGAAAAAGTAAAAAGGAAGGAAGATAAACGTATGTGTTGTCATTGTTTTTTCGGTTTCTTTTGTTCATGTTTCAATATTTTTGTTGTATATGTTATTTTTATTGTTATTATTATCATTATTATCATTTTTTTTCACTATCGTTATTATTATCACTATTAGTATCATTATTATCATAACTGTTATTTTTATTGTTACTATTGATATTGTTACTAATATCTTAATCATCACCATCGTCCTCATCATTATTTTTATTATCATTTGTATCATTATTATAATTTTTTTTCTTACTGTTATTATCATTATTATTATTATTATTATTATTGTTGTTATTATTATTATTATTATTATTGTTATTATTATTATTATTATCATTATTATCATCATCACTGTTGTTGTTGTTATCATTATTAATCTACAATTGATATATTGTCATTATTACTATTTCTATCATAATATATATATTGTTATCATTATAATTTATATCATTATAATTTATAATTATCCTTTTATTTTTACCATTATTCTGTTTGCTGTTGATTTGGTTTATACTGCTACTACTAATACGAAACGAATGGAACAGAAGTGGCAAGGAGTGAAGGAACGAGAAAGAGAGAGAGAAAAAAAAAATTGAGATAAAGAAGTAGCAAGGAAAGTGAAGAGACAAGAACAATGGGAGATAAAGAAATCTCCGCCCCCCCCCCCTCCCCATGAAAACAAAAAAGCAAGGAACAAGCTCTTTGCATAATGAGAAAGGGATGTGACGTGACGCCTTGTGACGGAAGATGGTGCGCACTTTTCCCGATTTGCGCTTCTGTCTGGGCGTGGGGCGGATGTGGCCGGGGTGTGAGATGAGGGAAGAGGGGAAGAGGTTGGGGGGGGGCAGGTGGAGTGGGGAAGATATATGGGGTGGGGGGAGGAGCGGAGGGACAGGGGAAGAGATAGGGGGACTTTGCTGTGAAGGAGGAAGGAGGGACGGGGTAAAAAGGAAGAGGTGGGGGAGGAGGGAGGAATAGGGACAGGGGGAGAGGGGAAGAGATGGGTTGGGGGGGGGGGTAAGGAGGAAAATAGAGGGACAGGGGGAGTGGGGGAGAAAGGTGAGAAGGATATGGGAGGTACAAAGAATGGATAGGAAGTGGATTAGGGGAGAGGGGGGAGGGGGGAGGGAAAAAGAGAGGAAGGATGGGGGCTGAGAGGGAGGGAGAAGGGAAGAGAGGAATAGAGAATGGGGGAGGAGAAAGGGGGAGAGGGAGAAGAAGAGGAGTAGCGGAGATAGAGAAGGAGGATAGAAAGATGAAGAAAGGGGATAGGAGAGGAGAGGAGAAAAGAAGGAAAGACAGAGGAGAGGAAATAGTTACAAGAGAGCGATGAAAAGGAGGGTTGAGAGAAGAGAGGGAAGGATAGACAGGAGAGAGAAAGAAAGGTGACGAGAGGGAGGGAGGGGAGGGAAGAGAGGGTAAAAGGGAGGGAAAGGGAGAGAGAAACTTTCAGAGAAATGTATATTTTTTCATACAATTGTTGTAAACCCATAAAAGACTAATAGCGTCTGATTTTTTTTTTTTTTTTTTTTTTTTGGCCGTGACCTGAGTATGAAATATCACAGATTTTATTCACTACATATGACACTCCCTGTTCCATTTGTTCGCAATAAAAGCTGTTATTCGTTATAAAGTGAAAGGATCCTATTGCAAATTGGATAAAACTTACGCACACTCAAAAACGCACATATACGCCTAAGCAAATACACAAGTACCACACACACAAATACACACACAAACACACACACACACGCACACGCACACGCACACACGCACACACGCACACGCACACGCACACGCACACGCACACGCACACGCACACGCACACGCACACGCACACGCACACGCACGCACACACACACACACACACACACACACACACACACACACACACACACACACACACACACACACACACACACACCGCGCTTCCCCAAACCCTCGACCTCATAAAGCAAATGGCCATCTATCAGTTAGGCCATAAAACAAGAGCACATTCCCTTCAGGCCAAAACATACCCCCCACCCCCCACCCCATACCCCCGATATCTTCCTCTTCTTCCCACCTTTTTCCTACCTTCTCTCTCTCTCTCTCTCTCTCTCTCTCTCTCTCTATCTCTCTCTCTCTCTCTCTCTCTCTCTCTCTCTCTTTTTCTCCTTCTCTTTCTCTCGCTCTTTTTTTTCTCTCTCTCCCCTCTCTCTCTTTCTCTATCTATCTACCCATCCATCTATCTATCTATCTATCTATCTATCTATCTATCTATCTATCTATCTATCTATCTATCTATCTATCTATCTCACTCCCTCCCTGCCTCCCTCCCTCCTCATTCTCCCTAATCGTTATCCCTCTCCTTCATCACTGCTCCCGATTCCTCCACTTTGCCTAAGTTCTCTTCTTCAATGGTCCCACTCCATAGCTGTCTTTCTTTTTCCCCGTTTTTTCCTCTCTTCTGAACTCTTTTCCTCCACCCCTTGCCCCGCCCCCTACTCCCTTCCTCCCTACTTTATATCCTTATCTTACACTCTGCCATTTCCCTCCTTCTTCCTCTTCCGCCTCCTTTCTTCTTACCACGTCTCCCTCTTCCCTACCACCTTCCCTCCTCCCTACCACCACCCCGTCCCATCCTACCATTTCCTTCCTCCCTCCTACCTCTCCTCTCCCCTCATCCCTTCCCTTCCTCCTCCGACTCCCCGTCTCTTCCCGTCTCCACCTTCCCCTACCACCCTCCTCCTATTTCCTACCCCTCCCAACACCACCCTCCTTCCTCTGTGTCCCCCTCCCTCCGTCTCCTCCTCCCCCTACCCTCCTCCTGTTTCCTACCCCTCCCAACACCACCCTCCTTCCTCCCTCCGTCTACACCTCCCCCTACCACCCTCCTCCTGTTTCCTACCCCTCCCAACACTACCCTTCTTCCTCCTTCCGTCTCCCCTTCCCTCCGTCTCCTCCTCCCCCTACCACCCTCCTCCTGTTTCCTACCCCTCCCAACACCA
>NW_028234413.1:11652113-11654613 GCF_977035675.1 Penaeus japonicus
TTCCTAGAGTTGGGACGAATGTGGAAAGTAGAAAGACTGGTTTTAATGAAAGGTTGGAAACTAAATGAGAATAAAGTCATTACAGACTAATGAGAGATCGTATTAACTTTCTGCGTGGAGAGATTTATGAAAATTTTGTCATTTTACTATCTTTTGATTTAAAAGATAGAAATGAAGTCCTCCCTTTTGATTTGAATGATAGAATCATATTTTTTCTGTCATTGTAACGATGTCAGTGACTTTAAAGTCATTTAAGAATTTTGTGGAAAAAAAACGTAGTTCGACATGTTTGTGTTATTCGGTTTAAGCAACACATTCTAGTCACTTCTTCATTTTTAGTTATACTCATTTTGCATATTTTCACTTGATCCTTTTGATTGACACCTGAATGGTATTTCCTATATATATTTGTTTATTATTATTTCTTTTTTTATCATACAGTTTTAGTAAGACAAAATAGAACATCTCTTATTACTCGTTCAGTTGTTATCGTCACTTGAGAAGTATCAATACCAATGAACCGATACCAATTTTACGAAATCGGGCCGATACCGATACTATTATAGATACTGATGCCGATACCAAAACCCTGAAAACCAGTCAATTAAAATGTTGAATATATGTTTGACTTTTTCTGAGTTTGTCATTAAATTTACGACGCATAAACCATTGGGACGCTTTCGTAAGCTGAAAAATACGTATCAGAAAGATTCTCGATTTCAAAATTTGAAATACTGAAAAAAGTGTTTTATGTTTCAAAACAAGAGATTTTATTTATTCTATTATCATACTTTTAAATTTAGAGTATAAACACAATATCTAGAGTTTAATTCAAGTTTCAAAGGATAGTGTTTACTATATTCTCAGGTATCAGAATTCGAAATATATTGGAAATCATTTCAGGTTTCAAATAATGAAAAATGTTTATATTCTTCTAGATTCAGAATATCTTGGCAAAGTGTAGAATTGTAATTAATACACAGGTACAGCCTACTACTCAAGAACAACAAACGAAAATTTCAATGGTACAGTGTCTTAAAACTATGAAGAAAAAAAATCTTAGACCAAAAATTCTTATAAGTATCAAGAAAACAAGAAAAAATATAAAAGCTTGGAAACAATAACACGTGCAGCAGACTGCAATGTCTCCTACACTTGCACGGGAACAGATGTAGCTCATTACATTTTTTTAAAAATTACTAGATACCGTGTACGCAAAATGATGATACTAGATGATTTAGTAATACCAATAGTTCATCTATCGTCTCTATCCAAGCATCCAATTTCTGCATCACGAAATAATTTACGAGTATAATGCAACGTACTTTTTTTTTTCAGTATCGGTGTAAAGGCAGTAAATCGGCCTATACCGATGCCCGTATTCTAAAAAAAATAACCGATGCTGCCTTTACCGATATCGGGTCACTGGCACATCCCTGATTATCACATAATATCTTAAAGAAATGTCATTTTGACGTTCTCCTCTCCTTCATTTCAACTTTGCTAGTATCTTTGAAATCATTACCGATTGATAAAAAGAAATCATATTTCGACTGGTTGATCTCTCATGGAAAAAATAAAACAATTGGCGGAGCAGTGACCTTTCAAGAACTCCATATTCAGACGACAGATTCACATCTTCCCTTTATCATAAACTTGGCAAGAAAAGTGGGACATCTCTTCACTGATTTGCCAGGAAGTGCAAAGTTAGCCAAAACCGAGGCGTCAGATCAGTTCATGGTGGGTTGCCGATTAGGGAATTTGTGCGTCGTTCTGGGTCGCATTGGGTTGAGTCAGTGATTTTTTTTAATTATTTTTTTATGATGGGGGATTTTCACAATTTCTGAACATAAAAGGCTTGATATCATTTTTTTTTCTTATTTTATCATGAGAGGATAATTAGATGTCACCTCCGTTATGTAGTAATTCCTATGTTATAAACGAGGTACAAATGAAATTTTTCTAATGAGTGTAGGAAGAAATGTGATAATTTTTCAAGAAAATATAAGAGATCTCCAAAAGATTAATATAGTTTATATATATATATATATATGTGTATAATTTTCAACCTTATCATACATCCTGAGATTGCATGTATCCATACTCCTATTGATTTTCTACTTCAAACTTGTGAAAAGAAAAAAGGAAAAACAGAAATAAAAAATCTAGAACTCTAATTAAGTAACACAACTAACATAATTGAAGGAAAGGAAAGTAAAAAATGAAAATAAAAAAGATTCTTTTTTTCCTTTGTCGTACAGAAATTCGACGATAAGGTATTTTCTCCTCCAGGCAGAATAGTTTGTTAATTTCACTTCCATCCAGCTTCATTAGGACAAGTTCTCGAAGTTATGTTTCCCCTCCTTCCTCCCCTTCCTCTCTTGCCTCCTCCATATCCCCCCTTCCTCGCTTACACTCCCCGATTCTCCTTCCTCTCTAACCTCCTACCCCTCCCCCTTCCTCTGTTGTCTCTTTCCCCTCCCCCTTCCTATATTGTCTC
>NW_028234413.1:11664613-11677113 GCF_977035675.1 Penaeus japonicus
TATATTCTACCGAGATAGAACTTCTGTTGGTTCCTTATTTGATGGTAAACAGTCAGGGATTGTCTTCAATAATTTGATATACAAAGTTTAATTTGCTATATCTGGCATCCACCTCACTGGGTTAAATGTAACACAACATATTGATTGTCATCTAGATCTTTATTATTAGCAACAGATTTGTCATAGTGACAAGTATAAAGTAGTCTATCTAACGACTCTATCAATTGGTAACAAGAAAAAGTTTCAATGATTTGTGTATATATATATATTGAGAGAGAAAGAGATAACTAAACAGATAGATGAATAGAAACATAGATAGATAAGTAGGTAGATACAGATATTCCGGTGGCAGTCTTCATCAACCCTAATCAGCTTTATACGTAATCCTCTTACATCCCTCCTGAACACCAATTAACTCTGTAAATTCCTCATTGAATTGTACATCTTCCCTAGTGTTCCTCCCATTACCCTCTCTCTTGTTCTGCAGGAGAGGAGGAGAGCAAGCGCCCTGGCAGGATGCAGCAGAGCCTGAACAGTGAACTCATCATGCCCAAGGAACAGCTCTTTGACATGTTCCAGCAGATCCTCTCCCTGAAGAAGTTTGAACATCAGTTACTCTTCAATGCCATGCAGGTTTGGCTGCTAGTTTTCATTCTGACTTTTTTTTCTTTCACAACAACAGTTTATTTCTTCATTTATTGATTAATTTGAGATTAGTAATCGAGTTTGTGTCATTTTGTTATTTGTATTATTGTATTGTAATATTCTTAAATTAGGTCATGTGATTTTCATTACTATGTTAACATTTACTTTTCTCCCTTTTAAGTTACAGTAATCTTACACATGAGGATAATTATGAAAGTGGCATATCTAATAATAATAAGGAATTCAGATGTGGCTACACTTAATTCATTGTTTTCACTTAATAGTGTATATACTGCATGAATAGAATGCAATTTTACAGAATTTGTTAAATTATTCTTAAACAGGGACAGTAATGTATATAACTCTGGATATTATTTTCTCAGTAAGTACATACATACAAGGTCTATTTTTGTCACCATACAACAATTAGAGCATCATTTTTACCATCATTATCATTTTTATGTTTGTTTGATCTCTAGCTTGTTATCTCATCTTTGTAAATGTCTGCTTAATGATTAATACCTTTCATTCCTTTTTGATAGCATAATAACCAAAATGTAGAAACCCAAATTCAAGTTTGACAATATGTGTAGTGACAATTTATTTAAAACACATACATATCACCACCAAAACACCTTAGATCTGCATCTACTATTTATCTTCCTCAGCTGGACAGCCAGGATGAACAAGCAGCAGCCATTCGCCGAGAATTGGACGGCAGGATGCAGAAAGTTGCGGAACTAGAGAGGGTGAGTTGTCAAACCTATTTTCATGGCTCATGTCCTGTGCTCACGTCCATTGCTTTCATTGTTTCCAGTGTGGTCTTTTCTTTTCCTTTTTTTTTTCTTTGTTTTATTCTTTTCAAATGTTAAATTTCATCTTAAGTTCTAATTCAGGAGTTAATTATATTATGGAAATTCATGCATAAAATGGTAATTTGTGATGCAGATGTTAACTACACATCTATGAAAAAAATATCTATGCAAAATGTCTTCATGATGTATATTTCCTTTTCTTTTCTGTCCTTGTTTTTCCTCTATTCTTTTCTATTTTTGGTAGTGTCATTTAGCTGTTCAAGACTCCTGATGTCGTAAAACAGATTTTATACTATTTTCAGTTTTCTCCAAATGATATCCCCCAGTAACATATTTTCGTATGAAAAATGGTATATCAGTGGAGAAATAAATATATTTTCCCTCAATCTTAATTTGAAATTTGAATGAAAAAATGACTTCATTTAATTTTATGTTTACAAATTTTGATGGAAGCAAATCAAACCGGAATATGCATTTAAGAAACTAGGGCCTTTGTTCTGTTTAGATAAAAAAAAAAAAATAATAATAAAAACAAATTCAGAAGCATGCTAGAAAAGAAAAAGAACAATCTTGTGCTGTATTAAAAGACCAACATGTTACAAAACACATTCAGTATTATCATATGGTAGGACTATCTTTGCAAATGGGTCTTATCTATCACTACTCCCAACATGAGACTTCTGTTGAGTGTGTCTAGGCTTTATAATAACTGTGCATTTATAATGAAGCATCATTTTTTAAGATTTTCATCTTCCTCTTTTGTGGGGTCAGAAAATATTCATGCATGATAAGTCTTGCTGTAATAAGCAATAATCCTCATACATACTTGTCAGTATCATACATGTTTATTCACATGTTTCCTTGTTTCCATGTTGGATTCAAGAAAAATGTTAAGCTAGATGTTAAAAAGGACTCATTTGATGATAAGAAGAATTTCCTTATAAATAGGATTGGTCTGAAATGAATGATTAGTCAACCATTAATGAGAAGAATAGATACTTTCACGATCAGATCCATGAAATTTGTACAAAGACACATCTGTATGATACATAGTCAGAATATTTTTTTATGTTAGCTCTTTAAATTTTACAGTAACATGTTTTGTTTTTATTTTTTCTTGTAAGCCTATTTAACAAACGTGATATATAGATTGTACTCTAGTGTTTTATTTCCTTCACTTTGGTTGGAGTTCATGTCTTGAATCCTTTCCCAATGCATCCCTCATTAAGCCATGATATTATTACACTGCACAATTTGCATTAAAGAAAGGCTGCTTATGATTTATTAATGATATCTTATTGATGAAATACAATCAGTAATCATCTGTTATTGTCATGTTAAAATCAAGTCTACATTTTGCATACAAGTGCAGTATTAGTTCAAAACCATTAATACTGGGTTCAGTTAACTAAACTTTGTTTTTCTTTTTTCTTGAGATTTCAATAAGCAAGATAATATTTTTATGATGATAGCTCTTCGTACATACCTTTTTAATGCAAAGATTATTTGATAATAGTAATGTTAATGATATCTCTATCAGTTTTCACTAATAAGAATCTTTCAATTTAAACATTTCTAACAGGTGAAAAAAAGATAGTCAGTATCAAAACAAAGTAAGGATATAGAGCAAGAGAAAGTCAATATTTGCTGAGCTCTTACTAATCTTTGTTTAGAGTTACAGTTCTCAGATGACTGTCACAGGCAACATTGCTCTCAAAATGCTCACTTCTTGGCAGATATTACATACCCTGTCATCACCACCCCCTTTGCCATTCTATATACAATTTTTGTTGAACCACCAAATCCTTTCTTATTTTTTCTTATTTCCACGTCTTTGAAAAAGGAGTTAGAGGGTCTTAAGAGAGATCCAGAAGTAAGTTTGATTATGAAAATTATCCTAGAGGCCTCAGTAAGCCATAGGTTTGCATTTCTCTTAGTAGATCTAGAACATAGAGATTGGATGAAGGCTGTGGGTAAAATTATGGATATATTTATTATTCATATTAAGACATTGTAAAATATGTGTCTTTTTTTTCTTTTTTTGACAAGTGGCATGTATTCCATATATATATTTCTGTATATATATAAATATATATACATATGATATATATTCTCTGATGTTCTTAGATACTATTCTGAGATCACTTGTAATTAGAAATGTCTTTTGTAGCTTTGCTCTGTGGCACAGTTCTCAGCAATGACTTTATTATATGTAATATATGCCCCGTTATGATATTTTTAGGCAAAAGGATTGGTTCTGTGCACCACGAGAAAAAAAAAAACTTGCTACTTGCCCCTATAGTAAAACAATGGGCAAAATAATTTGCATTTATATTTAACCTAGGCTATATAATTGATTGAAAATGAAAGTGAATGATGATAAAATGTTACAACATACATCTACTCCGATTTTTGTAGTTTGCTCTTAGTAAGGGCCATAACTATTGAATCTTGGTCTTGATGGATGATAAAATTCTTATGATCATGCATTTATGATTTTATAATTTATCATAAACTTGTGTTTGATGTCTTTTGATCTTCAATGGTTTTCAAAGTTTTATAGACTATTCTATGCCCATGCTGTGTAAACACTGCAAAATATGGTGTCGTAGAAATGATCATTCTCCGTCTTGCTCCATGGCACAAACTTGAGGTGCTTGATTTGCTTCTTTTTTGCATTTCTTAGTTCTTGCATCTGAAACTTGCAACTCTAGATGATTTTCTGGAATTGTTATGCTACTTACAGCCTGGGATTTACTTTTAAGTATTATTATGCATTTCCTGTTTGAAACTATTGTGAATAATAACTCATTCTATTATACCTTTTCCACTAGATTTTAAATTATATTTTTTCCAACCTTGTATTGCTTACATCTCCTTGCTAATAGATGATATATGTATATACAATGTAACATTAATCTGCATTGATTTTTAATGCTTCTGCACTCAGGTGTTGCAGAGTACAACATAGTGTAAAGTTGCAATTGAAAAAAGGGGGCATTACCCAATCCATATGCATATTTTTTATGCACTTTTTGAAGTGTATCCCTCTTCTGTACAAAGTGTATTAGCAAATTCAGTTATTAGTAACCCATGAAAAAAAAATATATATATTGTTCACTTAGAAGGAAAGAATGTGAAATGTGTATAGTTCACTTTTACATGGTCAGCAAATTATAGATAATATCAAACTTTGACTTTATTATTATTATCTGTACAAATTGAGAAGAAAACAATACTAACCTTAGTCTTTTGGTCAAACCAGAACCGCAAGTTGATGCCCAAGTTTGTAGTGAAGGAGATGGAGTCCTTGTACCTCGAAGAACTCAAGACCTCGATCAATCTCCTGATGGCTAACCTTGAGAGCCTCCCAGTCTCCAAATGCTCACAAGAAGGCAAATATGGCTTGAAAACTCTTAGAAAATACAATCACAGGTAAGGCATTTCAAAATGATGTCACTTTTTCTCCTTTTTCTTTTATCACTTTCATAACTACTACTAATGTTTTTATTATTCCCACTATCATTAAATGTCTTACTAAAGCATTGTACCCCAACATTGGGTTCATTGCCTGGACCATTATTGCTTGTCTCTCTTTCTCTCTATCTCTTTCTCTCTTCTCAGCCTCTGTATGGTCTACAAATGTATGCCTTATGCTTTTATTCTTTATATTTCATACTCTGTGTATTAATTTTCATGCTATTGTTTCAGCTGATTTTTTTTTTCCTTTTTTTTTTCTTTTTTTTCTTTTTTTATCTCATGTTGCAGTCAATTTCATTACATTTAAGCTAGTTAGTGCATATGCCATTGTTGCACTGCAAGATTTGGTCTTTCAGTATTTTCTTTTTGCTGTTGCATTATTTTGTTCTCTTTACTTATCAGTGGACTTGAATATTGGACGTGATATCAAGATACTTCATGCTTATTTATAGATATAATTATTTTAGACTGTTTTTGGTTAATTGATTTATGTGTTATAAATCCTTGTTAACCTGTCTTCATTGATGTATTAAATCAGACTGATTTTATGAAATCCCGGATAGAAAATGCATTAATGTATTTTTTTTTTATCTTGTTGTGTATACATAAACACATGCACTCACACACACACACAAACACAAACATTCATTTACTCATTCACTTATTATCTCACTCACTCATAAAGAAACACCTGCAGAATTTTACAATCAGTGTCCTTTTATTTTATACCTGGAGAACACACACAAACACAAAAAACAAACAAACAAACACATACACACACACACACACACATAGATACTCACACATACACAACCCCACACACACACACACACACACACGCACACACACACACACACACGCACAACCACACACACACACACAACCACACACACACACACAACCACACACACACACACACACACACACAATCACACACACACACACACTCAAACATACACATACACTCATACACTCTCACATACTCACTCACTCACTCATTCACTTCCTCACTCACTCACTCACCCACCCACCCACCCACCCACTCACTCACTCACTCTCTCACTCATTCACAGAGTAGCACCTGCAGAATTTTGCTATTCATTTGTCATTTTATCATTTCCTTAGAGAACAAGGAAACAAGAGTTGATTAAGGCCAAATCAATTTTATTTCTATATTTGAAATTTAGTTTTCTGAATATCAATTTTATTCCTTCCTGGGCTCAGACTTGATGTTAAGCCTGTTGGATTGAACTGAATCACCCATGCCTTGGGAGGTGTTATTGCCATAAATTGATAGCTTTTGATATTGTGACATTTCCCATCCCTACTGTGGATGCTACTGTATACACATAATTATACCGTAGACTCCTTGATTTACCTAGTAACTAAAGTCATGCTATGAAAATTTCATGCACTCATAATTCTAAAAAACAGTTATATTTTTCCAGTTTTATATGTTACTGAACAAAGGAAGTTTTAGTTGTATGCAATCAGGAGTTTCTCAGCTACTGGGAGCCTGTCTTTGTCAAAGAAATTGATTCTAATATTTTCTATAGAAAAATGCTGTTAAAAAATTATAAAAAAATCGTGGGTACAGTTTATTTGAAGAAAATTTTAAATGGAAAACCTTTTTTGATGAATTTACAAACTGTATGGGTGGAGTTAGATAGACTTGTAACATAAGAAGGTGATATATTGGTATGAAGAAGTTATAAAAAGTGTAATCTCAGAAGGAGATGTCTGTGTGATAAATATTTTAGGGAATAAAAAAAAGGACAATGATACAGGGGCAAACTGTGTAAATCAGAGAGTCTACTAATATTTTACACTTGAAAGATACATTATACCAGTAGCATGAAATTCCCATTAATATTTCAGTATTATGTATATTTTTTTCATTTTCTTTTATTGTTCTTTGATTTCAGATTTTTTATCATTTTTTGCACTAAATGTGTTTCAATGTGACATTGATGTACTACAATGTTATTTTCATTTTTCCCCAACTGGTGACCCTAATGTTAAATTTTCCTTTTATAATTTGTGGTCTTTATTTCTGGTAAAGTTCATTTATATGTGTTTAAACTTTTTATTTCTTGAACTCTGTGTACGATTTATTGCTAGAATTAGCCTGAGAGGATCTTTTCATCTCAGCAGTAACGAGGTATATTTAACTAAATCTATGTTTAAATGCCTTTTTTTGTCCAAATGCAACTATATCAGGAAAAGCAAAAGGTATCAGACAAACTTGAGACTCCTTGAATACTTTCCTCACACTTGCTTTCATGATTTTTTCTTGCATGTTGTGAACACTACTTATGTATGGTGTTTCTTTCATAATTCATGCATTTGCCCTGATTTTATTTCATTCTCTTTTTTCCTGATTACTGAAGTTTATAGCCTAAAGGCATTTTCAGTTTTTTTGTTCTCATGAGCCAAAGCATAAGGATGAACTCTTTTTAGCAGCATATTGATTAACACTGTGATAACATTGGAAATCAGATAATGTCATTCATATTGTTTGACAAGTATTTCATTCACAACTTGAATTAAAATGTCTGAAATTGTACATATGCATATAGATTGGTCTCAACATATATGTTTATAGATATACAGACGTGTGTGTGTGTGTGCGTGTGTGTACCTGTGCATGTGGGCGTGCGTAAGTGTGCGTGCGTGAGTGTGTGTGTGTGTGTGTGTGTGTGTGTGTGTGTGTGTGTGTGTGTGTGTGTGTGTGTGTGTGTGTGTGTGTGTGTGTGTGTGTGTGTGTGTGTGTTATGTGATATGTGTATGTGATATGTGTATGTGATGTATGTGTGTGTGTGGGGGGGGGTATGTGATGTTTGACTATGTATATGTGGAGGGGGGGAGGAGTGTATGTGCATGTGTTTGTGTGCATATCTGTGGCTGTGTATGTGAGGGGTGTTAGTGTGTATGTATATGTATATGTGTGTGTGAGTCTGCGTGTGAGTTTGTTTCTGTGTGTGTGTGTGTGTGTGTCTGAGCGTGTGTCTGTGTGTGTTTGTGTGTGTCTGTGTTTACATATACATATACATACACACGCACACACATGCACACACACACACACATATATATATATATATATACATATGTATGTATGTATGTGTATACATATGTATGTATATGTATGTACATTTGCACACACACACACACACACACACACACACACACACACACACACACACACACACACACACACACACACACATGTACACACACACACACATATACACATACACATACATACACCTACACACACTCATACACACACTCATACACACACACAAACACACATACATACACACACACACACACACACACACACACACACACACACACACACACACACACACACACACACACACACACACACACACACACACACACACACACACAAATAGTAGCCATAAACATTCTCACACACATACAGTGTTCCAGCTTGAAACCTCTCAGGTTGTCTTACAATTTAATGAGGAATGGCACTTATGCATGCTTGCATTCCATGTGTTTTATATGAAAAGCAGCACATGCACATGTATGCCCCTCTCCTCTCCCTGTCATATATTGTTAATGATTTACTGAAAAGAGCTCTACTGTTTTCATGATAAAACTGAGCATCATATATCATCTTCTCTTAACTTGAAAAGATTGCTCAGATTTCATTCAGGATTATACAGTATAAACATATCTCATTTGGTCTACATTCAGTAATATAAATTTCATGTTTTTTTTTTACTCAGTCATAAACAACAGATGTAAGATACAGGTTTTCTCTACATTATTATCTGTCTTTGATAATTTTCCCCCCCACAGCAGGAGATATATAGATACACAGTGCTCAAGATGTTAAAAAGTACATACTACTGACAAACACCATTCTCTTTTCAACTCAGTTAATGACTGGTCATACCAGTTGTACAGAATACAGGTGGGCTCCACAAGTGTCATCTTTTTATTTTGTTCACATTATGCAGAGTGACACAGGGTACCTGGATGTGTTGTGGTATTTCTTTTTTGTTAAGCCTTCTCTGGTAATTGGGACAGAGTATTGCTATGAGCATTTCCAAGTTTAGATATTCATTTTGCAGCTGATTTTTTTTTTCTGATGGAAGGACAGTTTATGTACAAAGCTGGAATACTGATATATGACTTATGCATCTGTATTTATATGTGTGTTTTATATTATGCTCGTTTGTATATTTACAAATATATGAATTATATTGACAAATATATGAACATGACTTCACACACATGTATGCATATGTAAGTGCTGATAGATATACTTTCAAACACAAACACACATGCAGACGTAAATGCACATGTATATATGTATGCACTCACAGATACACACACACAGATGTAAATGCACATGTATATATTATGTATGCACACACACACACACACACACACACACACACACACACACACACTCACACTCACACTCACACTCACACTCACACACACACACTCACACTCACACTCACACTCACACTCACACTCACACTCACACACACACACACACACACACACACACATACACACACACACACACATACACACACACACACACAACACAAACACAACACACACACACATACACACACACTCACACACACATACACAACACACAACACACACACACACACACACACACACACACACACACACACACACACACACACACACACACACACACACACACACACACAAACTCACTAAAAAAAAATATATATATATGAATATATATATATATATATATATATATATATGTATATATATGTATATATATGTATATATATGTATATATATATATATATATATATATATATATATATATATGTCTGTACATATATATAAAAACATATATAAACATATATAAACATATAAATATAAACATAATATAAACAAACACATTCACATGCACACACAGTATGTACATTTGTATCTATACAATAAACACAAAATCTATTTATTAATGTAAATATAGATGTACATTCCCATGTATACACACACACGCACATATACATATATATATATATGTAATGTATATATCAGCACCAGTATTCAGCTTAGCCAAGGCTGATAAACTTGGCTGAAAGCTGATACGAATTTGGCTAATTATCAAAGAACCAAGTTCTTTTTTCAGTTTTGTGCAAATTATCATTATTAAACATTTATACCATACCCATTATGTAATGATACTCATCACAATTGTATGAATTTTTTGTCCTTTAAATCATCTGACATTAAATTATCATCCATCTTTGTATTATTTTGTTTGTATTGCAGTGAATAAATTGTTTCCATTTTGTCTAAATCCCATCACATAGGTTAGCCACATCTGGTAATATATACATTTTTCCTTCATCTTTTAGTTTCATCAAACTGGATACATAGCATAGCATATTTTCTGTGTTGTCTCATCCCTTGTTAGTGATTTTTTTGGTTACTTTGGTCTTTTTTGACATATATACCTTGTATTATTTTTTTTTCTTTCTTTCTTTTTTGCTGTAGGTGAGGTTGCATGGTTTGGTCTTTTCAATTAAAGTGCTGTTCTATTTTTGTATGACGATTTTTGAAATTATTTTTGCTTTGGCTGGATAATTGATTCCAGTGATGTTTGTCTATTTAGCTATTTTTTCTAGAAAGTGTCAGATTAGAAGCAAAGAGAAAAAAAATGAGATGAATTTGATGTGGTCAACTTTTTAAGATTTTTTTCAAGAGATTTTTCATTTCAATATAAAAATAGTATTTAATTAGCCAGTTGAATTTCCTTTCATTGGCTAAACAATATTTGATAGCTTGCTGACTCTTTTAAGTATTGTTATTAGGTTGTCAAATCTATCAAATTAAATCATATAAAATTTCAAGGAAAAGAAAAAGAATTTATATAACTGTTGTTTTTTACTACTTTGCTGTTGCTTGAAATTTAAGTAAAAAATGAAAATACTACACTTGTGTATATACATATTAAAAGAAAAGTTCTATAAATAGTTCAATATAATACTTGATCAAGAATGATTAAAAAAAATAGTAATGTTAACTTTGGTAGCTGACATTTTAGGTTTACAGTCTTTTTGGCGTTTTCTTTTCTTTTTTTTTTCCTCTCGGATCAGCAGGTTGCTTTTGTTCCGACTTTTCATTTTCAGATGGGCTCCCAAAATTCTGCCCCCAGTGCTAGAGTTTCTTGTAGGGATCTTCGCCACGATTGGCTGCCCCTCACTTATAACAAACGTAGCGGCCTTTTGGTATACTTTCAAAAATTTCTAGTCAATGTTTTAATACCCTTTTTCAGTCCAGTTGTGTCGTTTTCATATGGCTGAAGTTAACATATATATTATTATTATCAATTATTATTATTATGATGATTGTGAAGATCCCACCATCCCATTGATGTTATTGATTTGAATGATTCATGCTGTTAATGCAGAGTTTTTGCCATTATAGTTTTGCATGGATTTACTGATTATGACAGAGTTTGCCCCTGTGATTTTTCCTCAGGTTTATATTTCTGTCTTTATACTCTCTCTCTCTCGTGCCCTCTCTTCTTTGCAATATCTTTTTATCAGATCTATGATTCACTTTTACCAGCTTGGGTTGCAATTGCTGCTTCAGGCTCTTTTGTGCATATTGCATTGGAAGTTGCAGCCGTTGATTTCGTTACTTTAGATTGTCATGTCAGACTGAGCCGTATTTTCGAGGGCTTATTGTGAAAGGGCAAGGGTATACAGATCTTGTTACATAATGGTTAAAATTTTTTTTTTTTTTCTTTCTTTTTGCTAATTTTATAAAGTGAAAATTTAAGTTTTCTTGTACAAGTTTTTTTTCTTGCTCTTTTTTGTCTTTTTTAACATCACAGTATAAACATTTTTGTTTGTTTTTATCTTTTTAGATCCAGTGTCGCACAAAGAGAAATGAATTAAGATTACAAAAAAATGCAATCAATAGAAAAATTATTATCAGTTTATGGATATATAAAAAGTTAGAGCACACGTATTGTGTTTTCTGGGTCTGTGCAATTTTGTTGATGAATCGATACTGCTCATTATTTTGGTTCTAAAATCTTATTACATAGACTTCATGTGGGTGTTTGTGTGCATGAAAGACATTTTTTAGTATGTTCAAATAATACAAAAAAAGAAGTGTATTTCTTGTAGTTGTGCTTTGTATGTATGTTATTACATGTTGTGTAATGCTTGACTCTTCAGTCTACTGATATTAGCATAAATTACAAATGATAACTACACCTGATGCATTTCATATCAATAATTCCTGTTCATGAATTTCTGTATGGAATATTATTAATCTACTTGTCACATATATATGCATATATATATATATATGCATGTATATACATGTATATTTTGTATATATATATATTTTGTATATATATATACATATATATATACAAATATATATATATGTATATGTATATATATATATATATATATATATATATATATATATATATATATATATATATATATATATATATATATATATGTATATATATATATATATTTATATATATATGTGTGTGTG
>NW_028234413.1:11712113-11714613 GCF_977035675.1 Penaeus japonicus
GTAGTGTTAATGTATTACCTTTGGCGATTGTAGGAGATCATAAGTGAAAAATGAAAAAAAGTGAAAAATGAAAAAAAAAGAAAAAAAGAAAAGAGAAGACTGAAAATGGCAAAAACTGAATGATATTATGGACTTTTATTTTTAGACTATGATATAGGATTGGAAATAGCTTGTGATAGAACAGTCCTTATTTAAAATATCTCAAATAAGAATAAATAATTGTCATCAATAAGGATAATGATTATGTGGCATCCTCACTGCCCATAAAATTTATGGCATAGATTAGCATGATGAGTAGCAAATCAAACTGACATAGTATGATCATAATGCAATCTGGAATATTGAAAGTATAGCTTCAATTCTTATCTAAAGGAGTTTACTTGAACCTTGCATTCCTTAACTCCCTGTCTCTCCTTTTCTCTCTCTCCACAGACACTTATACGCCTTAGGAAAAAGCTGCTGGAAAAAGTGGAAGAAGCGATATTTCTGTTTGGTACAAGTGTCACAGTATACATTTGCCATGTGCAGCTATCGGGAGAGGAAGAGTGAGCCAACAGAGATGATGCAGCTTGATGGGTATACTGTTGACTACATTGAGGCTGTGTCAGGTAAATTGAATGTATTTTTCTCGCTCTACTTATTTATTTGTCCATTACCTGTGAAGTTGTATTTAGGCTAAGATTGAACTAGGATTTCTTTTCTAGTGTGTATATATTTACTGATTCACTGGATTTAAAATCTGAGTTTACATTTTGGTAAGTTGTTTTTCTCTACATGGAGGAATTTCCACTGGCTTGTTAATGAGATTAATTTTTGTCATTCAGTCAACTTATTTTCAGCTGAAAGAAAAGCCTGGGATAGAAAAATTGTCTTTGTATGATTAGGTTTGATTAGAATGTTTATTTAGATGTGATTATACAAGATCAAAAAAGTATTGCTGGTCTGGGAGTCCATTTCATACAGTAAACATTCACTGTTGTTGGAAAATTAGCATGCCTGCTAATTTGCTTCTTAATTTTCACTTTTCTTTTATCTGTAGTACCATAATGTTCCTGGCATATTGTGTACTAATACATTTTCACATGGAGATAACTGAGATTTATTAGGAACCCGAGACAAATGTTTTGCAATTAATAATGATTCCAGAACTATTTGATGCTACCTTAAAGATTTTTTTTTTCTTTTTTTTCTGAACTCACACCACAAATGGACCTATCTTTATCCAATATATTTCATCATTTATGGTTTAAGAGAAATATATAGGAGATAGTGTTCAGGAAATTATTAATTGGAAAGAGTAAGATACCTCAAGGTTTTAGATTTTAAAATTGTTTTTGTATCATTACAGCACAACTTATGGTTGGAATGGGTAAGTAAAAAGTGGTAAAACTAATGTGAATGCTTTTAGAACTAGTTTTAAACTGTATTTTTATTATTACTTCTTATTTAACTACAATTTTCTTACTGTAAATGTATATGATTTTTAGACCTATCCTTTTCCTGTTGCATTTTAACTATTTTATTTTCTTTTTGCCATCAATATTGAGAAGCCTATTGTTAATGATTTTGTCATTGTTTATTTCATCACAATAAAAGCCTAAACACTGAAATATACATTTTTGGCATGACAGTTCTGATTTTCATAATGCAAGAATTGTAGTACTTTCTATAGCTGATTCCCTTATAACTCTTCTCGAGAATATGAATGCTATCAACTTCTTATTAATAATTTGTTTATTTTATAGTCTGTTTCTTTCTATTATGGATACATTTTATTGGACACTTTACATCTTATGTTATAGATGAAAAGGTTTTCTATATACTTTTTGTGAACAAGTTAATGCACATTTATACTGTTTCGTTCTTTCAGTAATGTACTGATATACTATTCTAGTTAAAGTCTTAAAAATGTATGAAGTACATATCCATATTTATCTATCTGTCTCACTCTTTTTATGTATATATACACAGACATCAATGTATCTATCTATATTTATCTATATCTATCTAATTATATTTTTGACTAATTATCTGCTTATTTGTATATCTATCTATACTTATCTTCCTATCTGTATATCTGCCTGTCTCTAGATCTATTTATCTAAAATGTCATTCTTTCTATCTATATATCTATATATTTATTTATCTATCTATCTATCTATCTATCTATCTATCTATCTCCATATACCTACATTTATTTATACATTTACTTATATGTATGAATATATTTACAAATACATTTTTATATATATGTATATATATATATATATATATATATATATATATATATATATATATATATATATATATATATATATACACACACATGAAGTAATATATATGAAATTTTTAATAGAAGAAATTGAAATTCATAACATTATATTAAATAACCCTACAGACCTGGAAGGTGGCAGATTTTTCTTCAATGCTGTAAGAGAAGGAGAGTCAATTCTCTTTGCAACGGAGGATGAGAATGAGTCCCATCAGTGGGTGACAGCAT
>NW_028234413.1:11724613-11729613 GCF_977035675.1 Penaeus japonicus
TTCCATTTCCAACAAGGTTTGTTACAGAACGATGTAGTATAGAACATTGATTCTTATGGTAACTTGACTAGAACAATCTTTCTCGTTTACATAGATGCTAGAAATACATAATACATTTTTGGGGGTTTTGTACTGATATTGGGGCTCCATATATATATTTATATATATAGAATGCAACTTATTTTTTCTAATATTCTCATGGTTACCAATGGAAAAAAGTGCTTTAACATGATAAGCATCTCACTATATTTTTTTTGTCTTTTTTAAAATCATCTTTTTTCACCATTCACTCTTGCCTTGTGCACCAGTAACTTGTAATGTTGTGTAGAGTAATAACTTCTTCAGTGGAGGAGAACCATGGATTATTTCCATCCATGCTTCTCCTCTGAGATGTAGTTAATGAAAAAAAAAGCAAAAGAAGAAAATAATAGTAATAAAAGAAATGATAGTAATGATGATAAGAATGCTAAGAAAAAAATGGAAATTAATCTAGTGTTGTAGTTGGCAATTTAAGTGAAGCATCTCCATTTTTTTCCTTTGAGTACCAAAAAAGTTTCTTTAGGACTTATCCTCTCTCTGATGTGGAATGTTTTCACCATTCCAAGTTACTACCTATTTGAAACTTACTGCGCGTCATTATAAGCATCTTGAGAGTGTGCATGGTAGTGTGGTATCCTATTCTCCTTCCCCCTCCCCCCCTTCTCTTTGGCAGACTAGTCATCTATCCCAGCATTCTCTATATTTTGTTGCTCATACTGGAGCAGAATTTTGCCCATTTACTCTTTTTTTCTGTATATCATCAATTGAAAGAAAAATACTAAACTTATGTCTGTGAATATTTTCATTGATATTTATTTTATATTCTCCAAGCACTGAAATAACACTCAAGTCTATTTTCTACTCTCAGACTTTAAACATTCCAAACATAGAACACATGAACAGGATTTTAGATTATAAAGAATAATGATAACAGATTTGAAAGATATATGTATGTGGAAAATGTATGAACATGATCAAAGTGAAATTACGTTTGTGTGGATATGTTAATAAAGACATGAAATTATGGTCTAATAATGAGGATAAAGCTAATTATTATGTTTATGCAAAACCAAGAAGAGAAAAGTGAATATTATATTGCATTTACATGAAATACAAAGTGACAATATATCTGTATAGATGTCTTTTTTGTCATCTAACAGTAGACTTGACCATAAAAAGGTAAAGGTTTTTAGGATCCTTCTATTCCTCCTTAATCCATTATCCATGCCTGTGTGCAACCCTTACTCCTCATCCTATATCCCCTTGTATCTCACACTCTTCAGGCATGAGAAAAAAAAAAAATCAAAGAAATAAAAAGAATAAGAATAGTAAGACTAGTGTACCAACACCACAAAAGAAATCTCCATCAGACCACACTCCTCTCTGAAAACGCTCCTCCTGGTGAGTGATAGGTTGAGGCCCTTTGCCGCTCCTCAAACCACCGCCAATGACACATGTCCCGGGTACTCGTGATTTCTTTTGTGCGTGAGCGGGTCCCAGTTCCCCTTGCGTCGCCGTCCCCCCCGACTCGATGGACAGAGGCACGGGTGGCCCACACCATGCGGCGGCGCTTGTTGTGATGGTGATGATTGGTTGTGATGATTACGGAGGGTGGGTCAACACCTCTGAGACTGGGTCGCTCACCTTCCCCCACATATTATTGAGGCCGTCGTACATGGGGAGGGATGACCTCATGGCAGGCTCCATGCCCTAACAAGAGCCTGAACACAGAGGTGGACAGATGTTGCTTTTGTATGGAAAGGCAGTAAAACTTATTGAAAGTTTGATTGTTATTATAAAAGAAGAAAAAATCATATTAAAACTTGTTCTTTGGGATCATTAAAACTTGTTTTTTGTCATTACTAAAGAAAATATACTTCCAGGATGAATATTTGAATCCTTATGCAGAGCCCCCATCCCTGTGTTCAGGTTTTTTGGCTCTCCTCTTGTAATGGTTTCATCTTTATTCATTTTTTGGATGCATTAGAAACTTGTCAATATCCAGAATGAAGCTTTGCAAGAATCATTATTACTGCATGGCAGAAATTTGCACAGAGTGAATCAGACATGTTCACATGGTTCTATATTTATTAATTTTTTTGCTTGGTGCATCTGTCTTTGTAAACAGTATTTGTAATCATATGACATTTAGATTAAGTTGCTGAAATACTGAACAAATTCCACATCGCAGCACAGTAAGCTAGCTGCACTGTAGGAAATTGTTATAGAAATTACAGTAATCTTTTGTGAACAAATAATGTAGTACAGTACATCCTCCTTTGAAATTAATTTGTAAGTAAAAAAAAAAAAGAATCTCATAAATAGATTAGATGTATCTACATGACAAACCATTATGTTTGCCATACAGTACTGTGATCCCCCTTACGTTACCATTCATTTTTGTATTTTAGATATATAGGCTGATATCTGAGTGACCAGTAAGTAATAAAAATAAGTAGATGTGAGACATATGACAAAAGTTTGGAAATGAATAGCTTGTCTTCCTGTCTCTTTATTTGATTTACCATTATAACACTCTTGTCTCTGAATATGGTAGCACCATTTAAATATCCTCTAAACTACAACATGCACATATATGATTGTTTATGTGTATGAAGACTGCCTCTTGTTTCTTAAGTACTGTTATAATATCTCCCTCTTTTTTTATTTGCTCTCTCCCACTCATATTCTCTTCAAAGGCTCAAGATATGAGAAGGTCACTCAGATGGATGCCCTTAATCTGAGCTCTTATATAATTTGACCCTTTGACACAGACCGGATGGAGTGGGAACCGTCCTAGCTGAAGAGAAGGAGCGCTTCCAGGCCATCAAGGAAAGGTTAAGAGTCTTACTTGAACACCAGATTACCAACTTCATGTAAGTGCTTGTGTCTCCCTTTTCTTTGTTTTCAGCAGTATCACTTTATGGAAGGAATGTTGCTTTTGCTTTTGTTATAAAGAAATATTTTTATTTGGTAGTTTCTACGAGTTTATTATTGCAAAGAGGCCTTTTTGATACAATGATTGATCTATTGTACTATGTTAATGATATACCTAAGGTGAGTTAAACAAAGAATGCATATTGTATTTTCATTGACAGAAAATTAAATATTACACTACTGAAAAATAGTACACAAAATACTTACCTGAATTTTATAATCATCCATTTATTTACATATTCTATAGCAAGGGATACCCCTTTTATATCATTCAAAAAGTATAAAAATATGGTAGGAGATGTTGGAACCGAGACTGTTTTGGTGTGTTTGTTCTGATAACATCATGAGATCTATTCATTGACAGGTATTGCTTCCCATTTGGTCGACCAGAAGGTGCCCTGAAAGCCACACTGTCTTTACTTGAACGGGTAAGTGAATAGCAAATCATTTGTTTCTGCACAAAATTTTAAATTTCCTTTATTTCATTCTGTTTTTTAATCAGCCTCTCTCTCTCTCTCTCTCTCTCTCTCTCTCTCTCTCTCTCTCTCTCTCTCTCTCTCTCTCTCTCTCTCTCTCTCTCTCTCTCTCTCTCTCTCTCTCTCTCTCTCTCTCTCTCTCTCTCTCTCTCTCTCTCTCTCTCTCTCTCTCTCTCTCTCTCTCTCTCTCTCTCTCTCTCTCTCTCTCTCTCTCTCTCTCTCTCTCTCTCTCTCTCTCTCCTTCACTTCTATCCACCATATATCTCTAGTAGAATGATAGAATGATTATGCAAAAAATGTCCAGTGCAATTCAGTTTAATCTATTTTATGCAGGTAATGATGAAAGACATAGCAACTCCAGTGCCCCCTGATGAGGTGAGAGGCATGATTAAGAAGTGCCTAGAGAATGCCGCTCTCTTAAACTATACCCGTCTGTCGGCTGAAACAAAGATTGAAGGTGAGTAGAGGTGAAAGGTAGTTTGTAGGATAGGTGGTAATAAGATTTTTAAAGGGATTGGTAAAAGTATAGTTGTTATTAGGGATGCTGGTGATTAACATTGTATTTGTCATCATTATGATTACTATTATAATTTTTTATGTGTGTGTGTGTGTGTTATGGTATAATTTTTTTTCCCCCTTAATAAAATGTCATAGTTATTATAGTAATTTCTTTAAACTACTTTCAAGTCTGTCTATATCAGTACTATGCATTTCAATTCATTTATTTACTATGTTATTAAATTTAGTACACAAAACGATAATGGAGAACTCTTCAGGTGCATTTGTAGATGAGGACATGAGGACATTGTTTAAGAGATTTGTTTTATTCATTCCAAAAGTGTAGTAACCCTTTAGTAAATTAATTACAATGAATAACAAGATAAGTTGAAGTTAGATGTCAATATCAAATTGTGCAAATGGATCAACAACAAGATTATCTCTGATTGGGTATTTAGTAATATAATTTGATTTTGTCTGTGTTCCATAGGTGGAGACACCACTCTACAAGGTATTTATTAACCACATTAGATTGATCAATTATTGAGGCATGATGGACATTGTAACAAATGTTGACTACTGTATGTTGATGTATGCTGTTACTGTATCTTAGGACTAGGTTTTAGGTTTGCTTAGTAATTTTGTTTTAGTTTCCTGTGTCATTATATTTTGTATTTTTATTTTGTGATAACTAATTTAAGCATGAGATAATAAAAAAAAATGATTTTTAGAAATTTAGATGCAGTGATAGTTGTAGTTATATGTTTATATTTTCACTGATAAATGTCTTTATAACTTTTCTTTTGCTTGTATTCACATTCTATAGTAACACATCAATGTTTATTATATGTGCTTCTTTATTAGTATCTTTATAATAATGCCTATCACAGAGCAACCCACAGAGTAAACAAAGGTAGATTTGCTGTTTCTCAGTAAGCATTGCATGGACTCCTCATTAAAGTCTTAACTGAGGAAATTCACTTTTTTTCTTCTTCTTCTTCCCTTTTTTCTTTCTTTTTATTAAATATATTATGGTGTTTCTGTGTACAT
>NW_028234413.1:11774613-11777113 GCF_977035675.1 Penaeus japonicus
TTGCAACAACAGAAAATCTACACTGACTTTGAACTCCAAGGCGTAATGGAGGAGAAGCTGAACACCAAGACGTATCAGACCATAAGCCAGCGTATGGCTACTGAGGAGGCAGCCTGTGCTCTCATGGAGGGCAGCCGACGTGCCGCAGGAGATGATGAGTGAGTATTCCATCCTCATAGGCCTAGGTTTTTCATGCATGTGAATCACAAGGGGAGCAGGTGGAGTCTGATCTCCAAGGGCGATCAGATGACGTCTTTGAGTTTTCATTCACTATCATCTAAGTTTTGACTTGGGACATGGGAAGTATATGTTTAATAAGGACTGAAAGAAGAATAGAAAGGGATTAAAAAGGATCATATCCAGTGTTTAGGAATGTATTTAATATTTGTTGTATATACAGTATTTGTGGTAATGTAGTAGTGAATGGGATTAGATTTTTAAAAAGGGTGATAGATAACAGTGATGTGTTTATTTAAAATATAAGGTGTATGGAGCTTGGGTGCATTGTTTAGATATGTAAAATTATGTTCAGTCTTTCTTTGATGTTCCTTTTCACCTTCACTGGTAGTGATATAATGCATGGATATGTGTTGAATTTTGTCTTTACTGTACACTGCAGTGTTTGATTATAAGTTGAAAAAGGCATAGCCATCATACATGTAAAAAAGAAAAAAAAATGTTTTGCATAATGGTTTGAAGAAACAGCAGTTTATTAAAGTTTGTTCTTATATGTATATTTTATTTTCTGCTGTTAATTTGGAATTCAGTCAGAACATTTAATGTCTATTGGCTGTTGACAAACTAAATGTTCTCTTTTTCCTTTTTTTCTAAATACAAAATTTTGCAAACTTATTGTTCTTGGAACTATTCTGAAATTACAGATGGATTACACGAATTATACTGATTAAGTAAATATCTAGCAAAAAATATAATAAAGAATAAAAGAAAAACTTTTCACTCTTCACAATGTCCTGTTCAGGATATTCACTCTCCTTAACCTCTCTTTACCTACTATAACCTCATAGAATTGAATCAAGGTAAAACAAACTCTCCTATTATAAGAATCAGTGCAATTTATTACATGCTTAGCATAGTTTATTAGATCTCAATGCTTGTTGCTAGTGCCAGCTTCACAAGAAAAAGGAACACAGGCTATATTAGATTTGCTGTGTTTAGTAACTTTTTTTTATTCATGTTAGTTCAATGACATATTTATATATGAAAGCATGAATAGTTTAAACTCTATAAAGACTTTTGATCAAGAAGGAATTTGCTGTCATTTTATGTAAGTTGAACGTAATATAATGTTTAAGAATATGTTTTTTAATGGCACTGTTTAAATACTGTAGACAGAATAAGTGCTAATTCTTTGGAATAGTTATCAAAAGTACATTTGATTGAAAGATTGAGAATGCCAATTTCTGCTTTTTGTCTGCCTTGAAAGAGGCATTGAAGAAAGGCAGGTATACTATTAATGAATAGAGTCTTTATTACTAACAATATCTTCTTAATTGCTTTTCTTTGTATCTATTGGTCACTATCTCTGGACAGCTGTTTAGGATGAACATCTGTGAAAACATGTCACCTTGGTATTAATTGATGGTTAATTCCCTTCAGAATTTTTACATTTTGTAAAGAAAACCAACAAAAGCTTGACAGGTTGTAAAAGGAAACTAAAATCAGATTGAGAACATCAATCCAAGTTTTAATTATGCTCCTATAATTGTTCACCCCAGACAGTTCAAGTAAAAAAAAAAACAGAGAGAAAAAAGAAAAACATCATTATGATGTGTGTAATAACTTTGAATAATTCCGCTCATTTAGTATTCTGTAAACAGAGGGGAAAATATACATATTTCAACTGTGAATATATACTATGACCGTTAATTTCAAACTTCCTCTTCCCCCTCCCTGCATGCCATGCACAGTAACCAGTCGTATGTATCTGTCCACATCTATTAACACTGGCTTTTTGGTAGCATGTTTCTAGCACTAGATTCCTCCTATAGATACCAGATTGAGAACTGAAAGACTGATGAATATCGCCTAGTGAATGGATAGATATTTTCACCATAGGACCAATAGTGGTTTGGCTCTTCTTTACATCATAAGGAAAAACTAATGATAAGACTGATTTGAGATCTTACAGTCTCTTTCTTTACTATATGTGTAGATTCAGGAAAGCTTTTCTTTAGGGGTGTATTTTAATTTTCAGGTTATACAGCTTAGCCCTAAGATTTGCCCTTTTTTTTAGTTAGCTATACATCACTTAGAAATAGGGAATGACGGAAGTTCATTTTCACTTTGGTTCCAGTGTATGAATATGCACTGGAAAGAATGCATGTAAATACTTCACCTGGATTTCATGATTTACATTTACCAGCATATAAAATGTACTTTATTTTTGTGCCAAATGTACATTATTCAATATTATCTATATGCATTTAATTTTCATACTCACAACAATCTTGTATACATATATTAAGTCATCATCATTCTT
>NW_028234413.1:11784613-11787113 GCF_977035675.1 Penaeus japonicus
GCAATGTTTTTGGTGGTCTCAGCAAAGGCATTGGGGGGATCACAGGTAAATTTGGAGGTGGAGGTTTCTTCTAAGAATGGAAAGAAAAGAAGAAAAGAAAAGGAAAAGGAAGGACAAAGAAAGCACAGATGATCCACAGGAGTCTATTTCAACTTCAACCCTTCTTCAATCTTTCATTGGTCTTGGAAGGCATTTGTTAAGGAACGATTCTCTTTGGTATTTCTTTTCCACAATTTCACAAGAAGTTTGTCACTAATGACAGTGTTGTTTATATTACTGTATAATCTGGAGGATGTGATTATATTCCTCATTGGTTTTACTTTACTTTTCTCTACTATTATTATTTTTTTATATAAGTATTTAGAGGAAGTTAGAAATAAAGAGAAAAGCAACAGCTTAAAAACAAAATAAAAAACAATGGCATGAATCAAAAAAAAAAAGAAACAATATGATAATTTTACTGACGATAAATACATAGATATATAAACAGATTAAAGAGATTTTAGGAGCTTGACGCAAAACAACAGCAGCATAGAAGAAATACACAACTGTGAAGTGAAAAAGGAACTTGTCTTTTATACTAAGTCAGGCAATCCATTCATGCAGTTCTCTTTTCTCTGTTCAATTTCTTAACCTATAGATGTCTCTTCACTGCTTGAAAGTATACATTATGATTAAGACAGCTTTACAGACAATCTCCACTGGAAGCAACAGGCATGAAGAACATAGTTTGCTATGTGTGAAATAGATGAGGAGAGCAGTTTGGTTACATGTACTGTCCTAATTTTGGAAAATTTTTGTTTCATTTTTTGTCACTGTATATAATAAATTACACAGAATAAGAAAAAAAAAAATTGAATAATACATTCCCAGTAAGTTTTGTAATAATTTTGATGATTATGAACATTACAGAATGTAACTAATTACAATTATAGCTATCATATTAGAAGGAAGAAAAGGGCTGGAATAATTAACACACCTTGTATAACCGCATAGCAACTGAAATGATCCATAAAAAAGTCTCTAAATAGCTTTACAAGTATAACAAAATAAAATACTCATTAATATTTTAATATTCAGTGCAAGTTAAAAGGTAACTGCATGAATACCTTTTGAGAAATACATTGCATATATAGTATAAACAAAGAAAAAACATTTTCATATACTGTGCAAAACATTTTAAAAAGTTCAAGGTAACATGTGCATATTCAGTTACTATGGTGTTACAATTGTTAAGTTATTCTCACAAATTTAAAGTTATTACTTATTAGTTGTTTAATGTTGCAGATGCCAGGACTACCAAAGGATAATTTACATAGTTATTTATATATTTAATTGAACATATAGGTGTGAGCTTACATGGAAAACACATGTATTTCATAGTATTATAAAATAAATGAAAAGAGCATATTTAAAGCCAATATCAATATATTCAGGTTTGTTTTTATTTCTTTTATATTACACTTACTTGTGTTTGTGATGTAACTGATAATTCCTGAGTCACACAGATTTATAGCTTTCATGAAAGACATGATGTTCACGTACCATTTGTATGCTTTTAAGCCAGAAAAGATTTCAATACTGTACAGTCTGTTGAGAAATATGAATATATTACTGAAGTGTTTTTTTTTTAATGGTGGGAATGCACTAGAAACTTCTAGAAGGAAATTAACTGACATTTCCCAAGAAGCAGCCTTTACAGTTGGTTTCACACTTGCAGTATTTTTCCCCCGTCTCTCATTTCTAACTTACAAATAAGACTTTATCCCTACTCTATTCTGGTTACGATGCTGTTACATCTTTACTTTTTTTTCTGTGTGTCTGTTTATCCTGTTCTTTTCTTGTCTGCTGTTATTTTCTGGTGCCATACTGAGGAATGTACAGCTACCTGAGGTGGTTTCTGTTGCCCTCAACAGGTCTGGCAATTAACACACATGCCACAGTTGGTCTCACTCTTGTTAAATTTGTGTTACCTACGATTCTGCTATAAACTTTTTTATACTGACTGTAGCATATGATCACCCTGAGAATATATCAGAAGTGAGTGCAAAGTGAAAAGTGAACCACTGGGTTGTGTGTTTTTTCGGCAGACCTTGTCTTGTTGACCACTTTTGTGTATTATAAAAGTTCTTGTTGCTATGTTATGGATATGAAATATAGCAAATTATGATTAAACAATAGTCTAGGCAAAATACTTTTATATATTAGCTATGCATACATGTTAAGAACATTTAATATTAAATGGCATGTGGGTGGCAAGTTCCATAGCTGCTACAGGTTGGCAATATATTCCTAAATTCTCTTTATCTATACTTCAATGTCTCTTTTTTCCTTTTTAGATGACATGAGTTCACTTTGGTCCCATATGAAGCCAATGACCCAGCTTGCAATGCCAATTTCTCCCTCTTCACCAACTTCCTCCATCTATAATCTCAAATAGATATATCCCAAAATTACCCATCCACCATATATTGTATATCTTGCCTTATCATTGATTAGT
>NW_028234413.1:11827113-11837982 GCF_977035675.1 Penaeus japonicus
GCAGGTCCTTGAGCCCCCGTTATGTAGGTCTTCCGCTTGTGTCTCCGCCCCCACCTCCCTTGCTCGGGGATCTGTCCAGTGCTGTCGCCGGGATCGGCCAGTGCCTTACCTGCTGTTATCCAGTGCGTGGCGGTGCGGTGATAACAGCCCCCGATTCCGTGAGCTGGATTGTCCGCTCCTTAGCGAAACGTACGAAATGTTTGGAAAGAGTGAAGCTTTGCCCTGTTGGCCTAGACCTTGCTAGCTCCAACCCCGCTATACCGCACGGTTTGGCGGCAACCTCATTGTAAGGAAACCCCGCGGCAGATCATAGGTTATCTGGTCGTGAAGCATCACAGGGTTCTCGCCTGGAGGAGTGTGTTCAGGCGTTCGTGGGCTCTTTCATAGCCATATCATCCAAGCTGCACTGCAAGCTTAAGCATTTTCTGCAGGGTCACTGTAGCACTGCATATCCACTTGTATTAGACAAGGACAGTAAATGTCAGAATGCACGGGACATATTTTGTAAAAGATCTTGCAAACATCTACCTCATACCGCCATTATTGCTATCATACAATGATGTCCATGACTAAAGGCCACAAAAGGTGTAGAATTTAACTAGAACGTAACAAGTTGCGACAAAATCGTTTTAGAGAGTAAAAGAAAAAAAGTTAGTCAACGGGATATGCAGCAAGGAGTCATAGTTCGAGCGGAGATGTTTTGTCTGGGGAGACAGTGCCTTTGGGATAAAGAGGGAGAGAGAGGTAGAAGGAAGAGGGATAACCCGAATTCATGAAGACAAGGGAATAATGAGAGATGACGGGAAAGTTGCAGAGGCAGGGAGAACGCGGGCAGGGGGAGGGAGAGGGGGAGAGGAGGGGGGAGTATATTAGGGAGAAATTGGACTTATAGATTCCAAAAGCATTTTTTCAATAGCAAAACAGTGATAAAAATACGAATTTAGAAAGAGGGAAGGAAGAAAGAAGAACAGAAAAAATAATACCCTTTCTATACTAAGAAATGTCAAAGAGAAGCCTAATATTCCAGTGATAATATGAGACTAGACAAGATGATTTTTCTAAAGGAAATGAAAGCCCCAAAAGTGCTATGGAGACGATGTTAGACCACCAGAAACGGAGTGTATACAGTGAGTGTGTGTGTGTCTTCGTGTGTGTGCGGACGATAAGAAAAACGAAACGAGCTCCGGTAAAGAACCGTAACCATTTTTTAGCGCATTAACGCGTCACGCTTTATCAAGCCGAGAGAACCCTTCAGTCAAACGCCTTGAGTCGGGCAATCTGTAAGGTATTTGTGTGGCCTGAGCCTTCTGTGTTTTAACTGTGACTGCGGGGTGGTAGTCCGTCTTGCTTGGATGGAGTGTGGTAATAACATGCAGTGTTATATGCATCTGTTGGTTACATGAGACCTCGTGCTACCAAGCGAGGCCAGTGTCTCTTTAAAATACGTTTCTTTTTATTCGTTAAACTATTTCGTTTATCTATATCATTATATGTTATCATCATGTTTTTTGTTTTTCTTCTTCTTAAAAACAGGTTGTTCGTTGGTGTCATATATCTGAATAATTAACAAAGTGATCATGTGTTACTTGTGTATCGAAAATCGGGAAATATTAACTGTGGATGATGTGTCGGTGAATGTAGGGATGGAAAAAGAAAAGGTGTGAAGGCGACTTCCAAGGGGAGAGATTATTCTCAATTCCTCGTAATACAAAACATTGTGAGAACATTGATTGTGAGAACGATGCTATTTTTAAAGGGGGGATGGGGTGTGGGAGGAATTATTTTCGCTTTTTTGTTTTTCTTTACAAACAAACGCTTGCTGGAAAAAGAGACTTACTGTGATAACAATAAAACGGTGATAGTTCAATCTATAATTTATCATGAGTGTTTGTTTTGATATTCGAAAATGCAAAAAAGAAAAAAAAAATAATGAGAGAGACCTTTTTGACGGTAAGAGAAAGTCGTGTTACGATACTAAATAAAGGCAAAATAAACACAATGCTAACCACGAGAATTGCATATTAGCAAGAAGAGTAGTTGCTAACGAGACAATTGCACAATGTTCTCAGACAAAATGAGGTTTATTTAGGAAAATGTTTAAATGCGTTTTGCAATGACGAATAATTGCACATATCATCAAAGAGAGTTTTTGTTAACAGGAAAAAAGTACATTTTAGCTCAAAGACTATACATATCAACAGCGTCGGTGTTGATTACGTTCTTGCTATGTGAATGCAACATAAATTTGTCAAGCTGACGATGTGTTAGTGTGTTAATGATAGTTATATCTAATGGTGAGAACATCTGCGTGATATCATTGTTAGTGCGTTAAAGATTCGAATGTGCTCGTGTGTTTACAGGGTCTGCTTGCGATGAAGTCTTTCAAAGGAGTAATGCTTAGAGCTATTTGTATTAGCGAAGGGAACCCCTTTCACTGATGGATGTAAATACTTGAGAAAGGAAATGTGTCTTTTATTTGATCTGTATACAAAATGGAGCTAGGAATATGGGTGTATGGATTTAGATTTACTCGTGAGGGGAGTGCGGTATTGTATTGATAACAGAAGATTGATTATACTTAGAGGAATTATTCATAAGTGTCAAAAGATGGCGTATGTAAGGTGGATGGAGGTTTCGTCAGTAATCAATATCAGTTGACAAATCTCTTACTGAAATATCTTTATTTATGGTTTATCTTAGTGAAAAAAACGAGAAAAATAAATAATTCATTTTAGAACAATTCACCATTCGCCATTACTTTGAAAACAACCTCACATTCAAGCAGTACTGTTTCTATACATTCGTTAGGACGCCACACGCTATGTTACATTATGTTGACGTGTAGGATATGCTGTAGGTCGATACGAATAGAGGAGAATAAACGTTATTTTACTTGCTAGTGAAGAAAGGGAATGATTTTAATGTTATTCGATCCCTTGTTTTGAACTAAGTGAACTTAGTTAATGTGGTTTTAACATTTTTATTATTATTTGTTATTTGTTTTTCGTAGTGATGAATTCGTTACTAAATTGTATGTTTTTTAGTAGATATATGAAAATATAGGTAAAGTGATTGCTTATACCCTTCAGGGGTATTTTGTATCGAAATATCTCACAGGCATTGTATTTAATGTATTGAGGCATTCTTTTG
This sequence comes from Penaeus japonicus, assembly GCF_977035675.1. Classification (NCBI taxonomy): domain Eukaryota; kingdom Metazoa; phylum Arthropoda; class Malacostraca; order Decapoda; family Penaeidae; genus Penaeus; species Penaeus japonicus. The sequence continues at coordinate 11,830,264 of NW_028234413.1, forward strand.
TATTTCATTCGTTTTATTCTGTTGAATGATGTATTTTTTCTGAGATGATGTGGCCTTTTGATACCTATACATCTCAACATCCTTCTTTTATTTTTCCAATTTTCTTCCTTTTTTTTAGCACACATGAAAACGTCATCAACTCTATACCATATTATATATTTTTTTAAATAGAATTTGCATAGTATTTCTGGAATAGCTGCGTGTCCATTCACCCCCTTTCTCCCAAACCTCTATATGTTAACAAGTGTAGAACATTGTCCCTTCAGCTCCCCCCCCTTCTTCCCGCATAGCCTATGGAGCAGGGGGTATGTGCCCCCCCCTCCCCTTCCATGATAGTGTACGTGTAAAGCAACATAAATACCTTCATGTTGTCCTTCTGCCCCCCCCCCCTTCTGATAGCACGTCTGGGGCAGCCTAGATAGCATCATGTTACTCCCCCCCTCCCCCCCCTACTGTGTTCAGCACGTGTGAAATCTAAATAGCATCATGCTGTTGCCCCCCCCCTCCCCCCCTCTCCATGCTCCACCCCCTACCTGCCCTTCCCCCTGTGACAGCCCATGTTAGAACTGCTTAAATGGCCTTATATTGTCCCTGCCCCCTCCCCATCTCCCCCCCTCCCTGTGCTAACCACGTGTAATGTAGCCAAAATAGCACCATGGTGTTGTCTCAGCTCTCTCATTCCTCCCCCTGTATTACCACGTGTTAAAACAGCATGACCAGTATCATGCTCTCCTCCCCCTCCCCCTCTCCCCCTCCTTTCAATGCTTTCACGGGTAGCGTAGCACCATCTTGTTCTTCCCCCCTCCCCCTCGGCCATTTTTGTCCCCCCTGCCCTGCCCCCCTTCACTTCTTCTCCCCTCGTCCATTTCCCTTCCCTACCCCCCTCTCCTTGATATGCCTCCTTCACCTCCCCCTGCCCTGCCCCCTCCACTCCCCACTGTCCTACTCTGATCCCTTCCCCGTCCACTCCCCTCCCTTCCCCCACCTCCTTTTCCTCGTTTCCCCCCTCCCCTTTCCCCTCGCCCACCTTCCTCTCCCCTCCCTTTTCCGCTCTCCCCCCATCCCCTCGCCCATCTTCCTCCTCCTCCCATCCCCTCGCCCATCTCCCTCTCCTTGTCTTCTCCCCTCCTCTCTCTCCTCGCCTATCTTCCTCCCCCCTCTACTTTCCCATCGCCCCCCTTCCCCCCCCCTTGCCCACTTCGCTCCCGCCACCCTACCCCTACCCCCCTATCACCGTCCCTCAATCCTGCCCCCCCTCTCCCCTCCCCCCCCTACGCCCGCCCGTCCGCGCCGCTGCCACACCAAAGGCGCTCTCATTAGTCACCGAGAGCGGGCGTGGTGTTCCGCCTCCGATATAATCTCCACTTATATCATAATAGGCAACTCTTCACGCTAACGCTCACTTTTCAACAATAAGGCTTTTAATTCTAACGCGACCCCGGGCCACTTCCGTCGCGACCCCGATAAGAAGGACCTTCCTCTGCTCGCTTCCTTCTGCTCTTCTTTTCTTTCTTCTTCTGCTCATTATTCTCATTTTCGTTCTTATTCTCATTGTCATTCTCATTCTTACTCTCATCTCTGTTCTTATTCTGTATCTTCATATTTGTTTTTTTGTTCTTATTATTCGTCTTTTCGTTTTCTTCTTCATTCACTTCATTTTATCATTGTTATCATTATCATTTCTTCTTACTCTTATCCTAATTCTTTTTCTTATTCTTATAATAGTATCAATATTAGTTATGTTGTTTTCATTATTATCATTGTTATTATTATTATTATCATTATTATTGTTATTACCAATATTGTCATTGTTGTTTTTGTCAATATCATAATTATCATTATTCAACTCATTCTCATCCTCATCATTATCATCTTCATAACCATCATCATCTATATTTCGTTTCCTTTTTTCCCTTCCTTCTATACATCAAACCCCGTTTCTTATTCCTCCTCTACCTCTCTCCTTCTCTTCCCCAAACATTTTCCTCCTCTCCTCCTTCTTCTTCTTCCTCTTTTTCATTACCATTATTATTATCATTGTTATCATTATTATTATTGTTATTGCTATCATTATTGTTATCATTAACTTACTGTTATTATCATTACCATTATTGTTATCATTACCTTACTGTTATTATCATTACCATTATTGTTATCATTAACTTACTGTTATTATCATTACCTTTATTATCATATAATTATCATTATCAGTATTATTATTATCATTAACAGTGCCATTTTAATCAATATTGTTACTACTATTGTTATTATTTTTATTACAATTATTATCATCTTTCTCTTCTTATGATTATTATCATTATAATCATCATCTTTCTATTTTCCCCTCTCCTCCACCATCCCACTTCCGTTCATACACGCATTTCCCTCCATCCCTATCCCACTAACATCCCTCCCTCCCTCCCTATCCCTATCCCTCTCCATCTCCCCTTACCTCCTCCCTCCCTACCCCTTCTCTACCCCTCTTCCTTCGTCCTCTCTTTCCCTATCCCCCTTCCTTCCTCCTCTCCCTCCCTCCCTGCCCCATCTCCCTCCCTCCCTATCCCTATCCCTCTCCATCTCCCCTTACCTCCTCCCTCCCTACCCCTTCTCTACCCCTCTTCCTTCGTCCTCTCTTTCCCTATCCCCCTTCCTTCCTCCTCTCCCTCCCTCCCTGCCCCATCTCCCTCCCTCCCTAACCCCTCCTTCCTCCTCTGCCTCTTTTCCAACTCCCTTTCTATCCTCCTTCCTCCCTATCCTCTCTCTATGCCCCTTCCTTCCTTCTCTCCCTTCCTCCTTGTCCCCTCCATAGACGCCCCCACCCCTTCCTTCTTTCCTTCCTCTCCCCCCCCTCCTTCTCTCTCCCCCCCCCTTGTGGCATCGGAAACAAATAAACAAATAAAATCCGTCCCGTTGCTTCTCCTCGCGTACATAGTGTAGAGTGTTGTCCGCAAGCGATGACTCAGCAACAAGAGAAGGAGGTAGAACAAGAAGAAGAAGAAGAGGAATAGAAGGAAGAGGAGGAGTAGAGGAGGAAACAGTGAGGTGTTGGAGGAAGAGAGTGGGGATGGGGAGGTGGGGGATAGGGCCAAGCGGAGCAGAGGGGAGATAGGTTAGGGGAGGAGGAGGGAGAAGGGAGGGGAGGAGGGAAGGAGGGGGAGGGGAGGAGGGAAGGAGGGGGAGAGGGACGGGAAGATGGGGAGAGGAGGACGGGGTAGGGGGGACTAAACTCGTCGCCGCCGCCGCTGTTAGTCAGTCACAATAGTCACATTACGCGATAATGCAACTTTAATATCACACGTCATCAAAACGAACAACAATCACTACCTTTTTTCTTTCTTTTCATAAATATCTGTCTGTCTGCCCGCTAGTCTGCCCACTTGCCAGCCTACTTACCTGCCTGCCTGTCTGACTGCACGCATGCATACTTGCTTGCATGCCTGCCTGGCTCGTTAGCTGTCTGGGGAGCTGACTGTCTGACTGGCCGCCTGCCTATGCCCGCTTGCCCAATCGTTCCATCTAGCGACAGTGATATACAACAGCCACTATAAAGGCATTGCAGAAGAGACCATAAACAAGTATTAAGGTTTCGAGCAACGCGTCGGTATTACAGAACTTGCGCTGTAGCTCCTACTCTTCACAATGGACGAGGGTGTTGGCTGGTTGCTGCGCTTGTTGGTTGTGACTCGAGGTGTGTGTGTGCGGAGAAGTTATTCGTTAAGGAACATGGTCGTTGGGTGATTGTGAAGAGGAGACTGTTGTGAGTATGAGGGCATAGTTTGTGGTTACGAGGCGACGGTTTTATGAGGAATCTATGGGGATTATGAGGTGGTAGGTATGTGGCGATAGGTGTGGTTATGAGGAGGCCTGCTTTGATTACGAGGACATACTTGTGGTTCTATTGCCATAGTTGTTGTTATGAGACACTTGTTGTGACCAAGAAGAGATAATTTTAGCTAGCTGTGATGAAAAGGAGACAATTGTGCCTGTAAGGAGACAATTTTCGGTATGATTTGATAGTTGTAGTCATGAGGCGGTATCTATGACATTGAAGGAAAGAATATCCTTTTTTCTTACTATCGTCATTAAGGACTATGTACTTACCTATCCATTATCAAGGAAGATTTGATCTTTCGAGTCATATATTAAGAGGAGTTATTGATATTGACATTGCTATTATTATCAATATTGTTGTTCATATAATTATTATTATTATTACAGTTGGTATTATTATCATTATTGTAATTATTATTGTTATTATTATCATTATTGTGGTTGTTGTTATTATATTTTACATATTTTTCGTCGGCATTTGCTAGAATCCGCCACTGCGACCAAAGGCCCGTAGCAAAGGGGAGGATGTTGCTTGTTGTTTAGCTCTGTATTCCTGCATAAAAGTGATAATCAAACAGAGAGATCCTTCCGAGGAATGAGTTGTGCTGTTTACATTTATTTACTTTTGTATTTTTTGTATTTCGTGCAGGTTGAGTTTTCCCATTACTTTTTTAAAGGGGATTTATTGCGTCTTCTTTTACCAGGCCTAATGCGCCGACAACTACAGGCACTGCGGTGGTTTTCATATGACACATTCTTTCAATTTCAATCTGAAGGTCTTTGAACTCTCTGTCTGTAGGAACTGCCATGTTAATCAAAAGGGTTTTTTCTTTTCATTTCTTTTCTTTTCTTTGTGGTCTTTAACTACGGGCCTGTTTGCTTGTATGGTTCTGTGGGTTTTGACGTTGAAGTCTTATAGGAGAGTTACATGTGGCGGTTTGTTTTCGTACCTTTTGCCAACAGCTTCGGCGCCATAATGGCATGTCTTCCAGTGGATGCATTGTCCTACTCTATCGTACTTATCTTTGTATTCATTAGGTGTTCGTACATTCTTTGTTTCTATTATTATTCTTGTCATCATTATTATCAATATCATTATTATTATTCTTATTGTTGGTATAATCATTTTCGTTATCATCATTATTATTACCATCATCATCACATCCTTTGCTTTTCTCTTCATTCTTTCCTTCTCATTCTCTCATCAGAATTACACATTCATCATCTCCTCATTATCATCCTCATCATCACAACCTATGCATTTCTCATCCACTCATCAGAATTACACATTCATCATCTCCTCATTATCATCCTCATCATCACAACCTATGCATTTCTCATTCACTCATCAGAATTACACATTCATCATCTCCTCATTATCATCATCATCATCATCATTCTTTCTCACAGAAATCGTGTTTAGTAGGACAAGGGAGCCTTCGGAGCGACAAGAATGAGGTTCGGTAGTGGTGAAAGTATTCTTAGTAGGACAAGGCTGTGGCGAGGAACTTCATGCTAATTTTATGTTGTATACTGGGCTAGAGTTGTGCTTATATGGCAGGTTTTGGATAGTGATAACAGATTTTTTTTTCTTCGGGGGGCTGAGAGGGTGAGAGAGGGGGAAGGAAGGAGGGAAGGAGGGAGGGGGAGGGAGGGAAGGAAGGAAGGAGGGATAATCGGAGTAAGGGATGGAGGGAAGGAGGGAGGGAGAGATGGAGGGAAGGAGGGAGAGCAAAGGAAGAAGATAGGGGGATTGATTTTGAGATCTTTAGAGAGAGAGAATCAAGTAATTATATCTGCATGCAACCAAACAAAGAACCTGATGATATATATATATATATATATATATATATATATATATATATATATATATATATATTAAAAGTCTTACTTATAAAGAATATCGCAGTTTTAGTTTGCTTGCTCAAAGTTGCATACTATTAGAATGATAATGAGGATTTTAATAATAATGATGATGATAATTATGATGGTGGCAAAGGTAATAACGTCTAATAGTGCTGAACAAACGATGATAATAACAATAGTAATAATAATTATAATGCTATTATGTAATTGTGTAATGATGATAATGATAACAAGATAATAACTGTAAAAGGTGATGATAATGATAATTGTGATAACAATAGTTCTAGGAATAGTAGGAATAGTACTACTAGTAGAAAGTGATATAAATAATCCCAACGCTGAATAAGACATAAATGCTATCAAACAAACACACAAACCACATCAAGAACGATGATATTCTATAGGTATATTAACACGTAAATCATAGGAAAAGATTGTCTATAATATTCCGGGATTTCTAAATTGTGAATTCGATCAAATATTCGAAGTCAATTCTATTCAAATTCAGATTTAATCTTATGGGATTTAATTTGATGTTCAAAGTCACTTAAGTTCAAAATCAAATTCAGTCTCAGGGTAAAGACAATTCCACTCAAAATTATATTGTCACAGGTCATTCAGTCTAATATTCAAAGTGAGGTCAAAATCAAATTCAATCTCAGGTCGGTCAGTCTAATGTTCAAAGTCATTTCAATTTTCAAATTTAATCTCAGGACATTCAATCTGATGTTCAAAGTCAGTTCAAATTCAAACTAATGCTCAAAGTCAATTCACTTTCACCTAAAATCCCAAGGCATTCAGTCTAATGTATTTTCTAGTCAAAGGAAGAGTGATAGGAGCCAAGGGGCCAAGTTATGTAATACGGGCTGGAAGGAGAAGACGCTTGACCAGAGCTATCGACAGTTCACTCACCTTCGCTTCTGCTCCACCCCCTACCCCCAGCCTCTCCCTCCCTTCTCCTCCCCACCTTTCCACCACCCCTATTCACTTCCCCTATTTTCTCCCTCTTCTAACTCATTCCCTCTTTGTTGTCTTCTACTCCCATTCCTCCTCTCCCCTCACCTCCTCCTCCCTTCATATCCTCCTCATCCCACTTCTATCCAGCTCTGCTTTCTTACTCGTCCTTCCCTACCCTCCCTCACCATCTCCACTCCTCACTCCCCCTCTCCCATCACCTCCTCTTACCTCCTCTCCCTCCTCCTCCCGCTCCCCTTACTCCCCCTCCCATTTTACTCCCACTCCTCTCTACTCCCCCCCACCTCTCTCACTTACCATACTTTCCCACTAACTCTTCCTATCCCTCCACCCACCCATCCCCTTCCCACCCGTTCTTCATCCTTTCGACCTTCCTCTCCTCCCCACCATCTCGCCCCACTCCCCTGTATTCTCCCCCCACCCTCCCTCCCTCCCTACTCCCCTGTATTCCCTCCTCCCTCCCTACGCCCCTGTATTCCCCCTCCCTCCCTCCCCCCCCCCGTCTTGAGCCCCCCCCCTCCCTCGAACCCCTCCTCCCTACTTACTCCCCCGTTTTCTCCCCTCTCCTCCCTCCCCCTCCCCTGCCCCCTCCCAACCCTCCCTCCCCTGCCCCCTCCCTCCCAAAATAAAAAAAAGGAAGAGCGAACATGGCGGTGTTCATATTCACAAGTTCACACAATTACTCGAAATGGCGGATACGCCGTTGATCGTCGCGGACAAGATCGCACAGAAAATGACGTACTTATCTGCATGTCGGACAATTTCCTCTCGCCGGCGTTCTGTTTTGCAGGCGATGACTGCATGAGGCCGGAGACAGACACGCATGTCCTGTGCATGGCGCTGGTGCATGATCGGGCGACAGGAAGTGCATGCGACGAGGTGGGGGGAGGGGGGTGGGTGGGAATGGAGGGGTTGGGGTATAAGGAGGGTTTTTTTTATTTGTGGAGTGTGGGGGGGGAGGGGTGAGACTTGTGGGGTGAAGGAGGAGTTGGGGAGTTGGGAGGGGGGGGGGTTGCTGAAAGAAGGATAAGAATTTGAAGATGTCTG
>NW_028234413.1:11840582-11843082 GCF_977035675.1 Penaeus japonicus
TATTTCAGATAGAGAATTAAGAACGTTATAACAATTTCGTGTTATACTGAAAGGCTCGTTATCGGATTTTTTTTTCTTCATATAAATATATCGCAACTTTCGTCAAGACGATAATCCATCCCTTTACAAGAAACCGGAAATATAAGTTGGAATTATCTGTTAGCTACGCATTGTTATGATTTTTCTTGTTACTTCCTCAACAACGAAATTCTTACCAAACGATTTTTTCCTGATCCTTTTATATGAAAAAAAAAGAGTAACGGCTCTTGGCAGAACGCAACCTAGTTGTTTCGTTTACGGATTTTTACCGCGAAAAAGGAGAGTAATGCGCACTATAAACGCATGACCACCTCGTATAGAATCGCTTCCTTCCGGTGTAATGTCTTACGATCAGTCTTATGTCTCTCTTTTTTTTCTCTCTTTTTTTCTTCTTAATTGTGCACGTTATGCGCCTCGTCTATCTATTTTGCCTTTCGACTACTACAGTTAGGTAGAAGCAATGCGGTTAGTAGAGTAGTAATAAGCGGTTGCGACAGGTCTCTCATTCATACAGCAAATGAAAGGTGTCTGGGATATAATGGCGGTGATAACCCTGTCAAGTGATTGCATACTGGTCTTGATGTGTTAAGGTTTTTGTTGCATCCGGCCCCCTGCGGTCACCGTGAGCTCGATCGTTAGGCCAGGAGGGAGGAGGAGAGGGGGCGGGGTCGAGAGGAGAGGGAGAGGGTGGAGGGGGAAGAGGGAAGAGGGAGAGGGAGGACAGGTAAGAGGGAGTGGGTAGAGGGATGGAGGGAGGGAGGGAGAGCCAATTCGTCTCATGGCGGTGGGAATTTCGATGCGTGTTGACAGCCCTTTCATAAAGGATCGAAGGATTGGGAGACTCACCAGGAGAGGGCTCTTCCCTCTTCGACGGCCCGGTTCCTGAAAGTCTTTGTGATGGAGGATCGAGCTGGAGCAACAGCGGCGGCCGTCGTGATGGGAATGTGCTTTGTCTCTAGCCCTCTTTTCGATGCTGTTGCCCTCCTCTTCTACCTCTCTACCTCGTCCATTTCTTTCTCCTCTTCGTCGTCCTCCCCATCCTCTTTTCCTCTTTTAACCACTCCCCCCATCCTTCATGTTCTTCACCTTCCCGTTCATTTTCTTCCTATCCGCGTTATCGACCACCTTTTCCTCGTCCTCGTCCTTCTCCTCGTCATCTTCCTCTTCCTTTCCTTCATCCCCGTTTCCCCCTTTATCTCGCCTTCGTCCTCGTCAACATCCTTGTCCCTGCTCCCTCCCTGCACCTCGTCCTCATCATTGTCATTCTCCTTTCCCTCTCGTCCTCGTCTTTGTCATCTTCCTCCTCCTGAATTGAAAGACGATTGCTGTTTCATCTCCTCCGTCTGGGCGATCGAGGAGGCTGCGAAGGGGAAGCGACCGTCGATTCCTCGTCTCGGCGTCGATCGGGTGTCTGGATTTCACCGGAAAGTGTAACCGCTGATCAAGGACCGTAAAATCAAATATTAATGACCAGGAGGAAATAAACTTTAAGTATCTCGTAGCATAATCATCAGGAGTCGAATTTACCGCCTTTTATAATAACATTCAGAGTAAGGATCATGTAGCCTTTGCGTGCGCTACGCCAACTCCTCGACCATAAAGAAGCGTGTTAACTCGTCTGTAAAAGAATGGGAAAAAAAAAAATAAATGCCGAAGAGAAAACAAAGAGTCAGCTTCGCACATCTCAAATTCCATCTCGCCACGCGGAACATTTTCCTCCTTCGACTCCGTTGCGCAATCGAATGAAGGAAACCCGGTGTCAAGAGCTCTTCATGAACCGCGAGGTGTGACACCGATTCCCGACCGACCAACCCCCACGAGCGAACATGGCAACGCTAATCTAATTGTGGCGTGCAAGCAGAGCGATCGCTACCGACGCGTAAATCCGTCACGGGCGATCTAGACCATGTGATTATTTCTCGTTACAGTGACTTTTAATAACCCTTCGGACTGTTCTTTGACATCGTAGACTCCACAATCTAACTATATTGTAACGACCGTTGAGCAAACGAGAGACGATAAGGGCAATTTTGGACGATCACTCCGTCCCTTTCGGTGAGCCACCGGCCATCGCCACTTCCAAGCACTGCGATTCAGAGCGCTAAATCGCATTGCCATTTCATCAACCTGATACAATAAGCGGCGGCTAATCATATGGAATGTGAAGATAGGGACCGGCAATAAGTATAATCTGAATGCTGCCGTGCAATTAACTGATACAATATTATGGGCTGAGTGGGAGGAGGAGGAGGAGGAGGAGGAGGAGGAGGAGGAGGAGGAGGAGGAGGAGGAGGAACAGGAGCAGGAGCAGGAGCAGGAGCAGGAGTAGGAGCAGGAGTAGGAGTAGAGTGTAGGAGTAGTAGTAGTAGTAGTAGTAGTAGTAGTAGTAGAAGGAGGGGGGGGGGAGGAGAAGGGGAAGAGGAAGACGATGACAAACAGGTAGAGGGGGAAGAGGAAGACG
>NW_028234413.1:11858082-11860582 GCF_977035675.1 Penaeus japonicus
TTGTTTTCAATCTACATTGATGATAAAACAAATGTTTTTTACTAAATCAAAAAGTATCTTATTTGCTGATGATATAACACTATACGATGTATCTGCCCTAAGTCCAGAACATATAATTATAACTGCTAACCAAGAATTAAAGCAACTATATCAACTATAACAAATTACGTAAGGCTACTTGGTTTTACTTTTGATGAATCTATGACCTTTGAATATCACATAGCTTATATTACCCTGAAAATATAAAGACATCGGTCTTTTTTCTTTTCTCTTTTTCAAGGTGTGAGATTGGGCGTACGTAAGAACCCCCTCCTTAACCCCCTCTACTGTCTATCTCGTTTGAAACTATTATGGATTGGTTATGAATAAATTTTATAGATTAAACATTGTTTTCATATCAAACTACAATAAATAACCTCTCTATCCTCGTCTAAAGTCCACTTATTATACACCCTAGTTTTTTTTCGATAGTAATTCTTGTATTGAATTTTATATCGCTGATGATATGACATTAATCATATCTGGTCCAAGTCCAGAATAACTAATTGTCACTTATAACCAAGAATTAGAGCAACTATATCAATTGTAGAAAGTATTTTTTCTTGATAATTTAGTTTTTTGCCTGAAAAGCTCCTCTTCAAATAGGCTAGCTAAAAGATTGATATGTATTCTTAACACCTTGTAAATAATGTACTTTGTTTGCATTAAATTTTGGCTATTAATAAATGTTTCAAATGTTTCAATCGTAAAGTTTATGTTCCAGCGACGATCTGTCACTGTTGACTGGTGACCAAAGGGACTCCTTACCCTACACATTCCTTCCACCTATATAAACCGAACTTTGTTTCGACCTAGCTATCAAACTAAAACGAATAGACTTAAAGTAATAGTACTGATAATAATGATAATCATTATATTTTTATCATAAAAATAATAACGAAGAAGACAAAGGAAATAAGGCTAATAACAGCAATGATAGCGACAAAACTAAAGAATCACATAAGCATTCCCAACACCTTTTATAAAGAGTTCAATCTTTCTCGAGGAGGCCTGGATCGGGGATGTAGTACTATCACCCATACGTAAACACTTCAAACACCATTTCCAAACGCTGGAACTAGCATGGACGACCTTAACCTTCCACAATGCCTCTTTTCTCCGTTTCCATGACTACAGGCAATACTAGGAATGCGGTTGGACAGGGATGGTAATACAAAAAAAAAAGTACATGCGTGTGTATCCGACTGTGAGTTCCGAAAGAATGTTGAAAAATATGTGCGTAGGTTTTATGGTGCGAGGGCAAAAACGGATGCATCGGAATATTGTGTGTGACGCTTTGTGATTGATTGGCGGCACTGACAGGCTCGCCGCTTTTGTACGGTTTTGTTTTTTGAGACGGTCCTTTCGGGCGGGTTGCGATGGAGTCACCCCGTTTCTTTCTTGCATTTGCTTTTCGGGAGATGTAGGTATGAGGCATTTGCTGATACCCAAGAAGAAGCAGGCCATTACGAAAGTATATTTAATATTAACAATAACAGCAACAACAACAAGGGTAAGAAAGGTATGTACGAGTGTTGATATCGGTCCGACTGAACTCGGTGCAAGCTTTTATTAGATTTATATATTTCGAAAACTTTGTGATTGAAAATGGTGCCATATGGTGCAGTGAGGGCAACAATCATAAAAGTTTCTCAAAATGTCAATATAAAATCTTAAACACAAAGGGAAATACTCATTTGAGACAAACCAGCCTATCAGAATGTCTAAGATCAATCAAGAACTTGCAAATCTCGTCCGTGCACTAACCAAGCTTGTAACTTAGTCACCCTGTCTGACCTCTTGTTACCTGTGAATGAAACGGAATTGAGCTAAAGAGAGAGAGAGAGAGAGAGATTGAACGAGAGAGAGAGAGAGAGAGAGAGAGAGAGAGAGAGAGAGAGAGAGAGAGAGAGAGAGAGAGATTGAATGAGAGAGAGTAGGAGAGGGAAATGAAGAAAGAGGAAAGGGGGACAGAGAAAGATGGAGAGGGAGGGGGTAAGAAGGAAGGGAGGAGAGGAGAGAGAGAGAGGTGGAGAGAAGGGACACAGAGAGACAAAAAAAGACAGACAGAAGTGAGAGAGAGACGAAAAGAGAAATAGGACAAGAGAGAAAGATAGTGATGGAGACACACAAACACACACACACACACACACACACATACAGAGAGAGAGAGAGAGAGAGAGAGAGAGAGAGACGAAGAGAGGAATATAACAAGAGGAACAGAGAGAGAGAGAGAGACGAAGAGAGGAATATAACAAGATATACAGAGAGAGAGAGAGAGAAAGAGAGAGACGAAGAGAGGAATATAACAAGAGATACAGAGAGAGAAAGAGTGAGAGAGAGAGAGAGAATAGTATGAGATGCAGGTAACGAAAGGGAGAGAAAGAGAGATGGTGGAGGGAGCAGAGACAGAGGGAGAGGGACAGATACACAGAGAGAGACAGAGATGAGAGAGAGAGAC
>NW_028234413.1:11865582-11870582 GCF_977035675.1 Penaeus japonicus
TATATATAATATATGTTGTGTGTGTGTAGTGTGTATGGGGCTTTATATATATATATATATAAACTATATATTATATATATTATATATAAATATATATATACATATATATGCATATAGGTATATATATTTATATATATAGAATTTTATATATATTTTATATATTATATATAATATATATATATATAAATATAAATGTGTGTGCGGTGTGTGCGTGTTGTGTTAGTGTGTGTGTTTGTGTATATATATATATATACACTCACCAACACGCACACACACACACACTCACACACACACACACGCCACACACACACACACACACACACACACACAACATATATATATATTTATATTATTATTATATATATATATATAGATATATATATATATATATATAATATATATAAAAAATATATATACACATTATACATATATATATATATATATATATATATATTCTTATATATATATATATTATATACTTCTTATAAGTAATAGATATATATGTGGGGCTATATATATATATATATATTTATGTATATATATATTATATATAATTATATATATATCCCCCATATATATACATATCAATATATATATATACATATATATATATATATAATGTGTGTGTGTGGTGTGTGTGTGTGTGTGTGTGTGGGATGCTGTACAGTGTCGTGTGTCTGTATTAGTGTTAAGTGTACATATATATATATAAGATAGATATATATTACACACCACACACACACACACACACACACACACATATATAAGTATATATATATATATATATTTATATATATGTATATATTCAGCATCTATTTATATATATGTATATCTTCCTCTCTCTCTCTTCTCTCTCTCCTCTTATCTCTTATCTCGCGCATCTCTACTCCTTCTCTCGCCTCTCTATTCTCTCATATTTATATATATATCTCCCTCTCTCATATCTCTCTCTATATCTCAAATATATATATAATAATATATATATTATATAATAATATTTATATATATTATATACATTTATACATTATAGGTGTGTGTGTGTGTGTGTTGTGTGTGTGTGTGATCGTGTGTGTGTGTGGGTGGTGTGTGTATGTGTGTATACACATATATAAAATATAATTATATATATATATACACATATATATAGCTATATATATATATATATATATTATATGTATAGGTATATATATATACATACATATATATGTAGGTATCTTTCCTCTCTCTCTCCCTCTCTCTCTCTCTCTCTCTCTCTCTTCTCTCTCTCTCTCTCTCTCTCTATCTCTCTCTCTCTCTCTCTCTATCTCTCTGTGTGTGTATATATATATATATATATATATTCAATAATCATTATATACATATATACATATATATGCGGTGTGTGTATTATTTATATATACAGTATATATATAATATATAAATTATATATATATATATTTATATATATATTCTTATATATATATATATATTATATATATAATATATATATAGATATATGTATATTATATTATATCCATATATATATATATACATACATATCTATATATATATATAATAGCTAGGTATATATATAATGAATTATAACTAAAAGACTATATATATATCATACTATATATATATATATATATATTATATATATGATACATATATATATATATTACAGTGTATATATATATATATATATCTATATATATGCAGATTGTATATGTATGTGGATAATGAATATATACTTTTACATACATTCCAATATATATATATAGTATAGACATAAATATATATATATATATATATATCATATATACTATCAATATATATATATATAATTATATAATTCATATATATATATATATATATATATGCCCACACACACATATATGTACAAATGTATATATATATACATATTATATATATATATATATTTGATATATATATAGTTTATATATATATACAATATATACATATCCATCATATATAATATCCATATTTATACTTATGTATATTTATATATATCATATCAAATTATATATAACACGACACACAAACTAATATATATATAAATATATATACACAAACACACCCCCACACACACCCACACACGCACACCACCCCCCTCCACAACAGACACCCCACCACAATACACATATATATATAATATATACAATATATATATATATATATATAATGTATGTGTGTGTGTGTGTGTGTGCGTGTGTGTGTGTGTGAGTGTGTATGTGTGTGTATGTATAAATATATGTGCATATATATATATATATATATATATATATATATATATATATATAAATATATATTACACAACACACACACACACCAACACAACACCACACACAACAACATACACACACATAAATATCTATATATATACATATATAATATTTATATATATATACATATACGTATATATATATATATATCACATATGTGTGTGTGTGTACCTCTACTATAATATGATATATGATGTAAATAAGTGTGCGTCTGTGTGTGTACACCCACACACACACGCACTGTGTACAAACATACATTATATATATATATATATATTATATATATACAATATATATATATATATATATATAGGTATTACACACCATATATCAAAAACACACCACACACACAACACACACAATTATCAATATATATATATATCTATATATATATATATATATTATATATAAATACCTATATCATATATATACTGTTATATATAAATATTATATATATATATATATAATTATATATATAATAAATATATATATATAAATATATCAAAAAATCTATACTGTATATATATATATTTATATAAATATATATATATATATATATATATATATATATATATATATATATATATACATATCTACACGCATTCATGTTAAACTTTCTCTCTCTGCATGTCTAACTATATTTTCTGTCTTTCTTTACAATTTATTGTAATTCTCGAATGCAATAATCACAAGTGTTATTTTTTGTGTAACACTCATCATTATTTTCTGCACAGATGACAGGTCACAAAAGAGCGAAATTAAAAATCCAAATTAAGCTTACGTCATTAAAACGCACGAAATTATTGAAAGAAAAAAATACAAGAAAGACAGCAAAAGGAACAAAGTTCCACAGCGAAACTAAGCCGCCAGAGGAAGGAAGCATCAATGGCGGCGCTACGTAACCCGGTCAGGGGGCAACCACAAACCGTAGGTTGCTCCACACTTTCCTACTGATTATGCACCCTCTGTTACCGTCATTATACCTCACACGACTATTCAATAAGCCTTAACGTAACGGCACACGCCCATTATCGGGTTCCTTCATCCGGAAGAGACGGACGCACACGTTGAGAAGTCGGGAAGCTGGGGAAGTGAGGCAGTCGTGCGTGTCAGGCGGGAGAGAAGCGGCAGCCGAGCCTTGTCGCAGTGCAAGAGGGTGACGGCGTATGACAGGCAAGCGTGCGATGAAAGATAAACGTGTTGTTAAAAAAAGAGCGATTGGGGAAAAAAGAGAAGACGAAAGAGAGCCTGTAGAGAAAAAAAGGGGAGGGGGATGGGTGAGAAACAAGAGGAAATGGAGATATGCAAAGATTATAAACAGAGAGATGGTTAATGTGAGGGTAATGGAAGAGGTGCGATTGTGTTTTGTTTTTTTTCCATCTAGACAAAACTGCATAAAGTATACCTCGGCGTCATGTTGTGTTGACGAAAAGAAAATCTATTTGTTCCAAGTGGTTTCGTTGCCTAGAGATTTCTACAGGACAGTGTGTAGTGTTCCTAGTAAAATAAGGAAATAGAAAAGCAGGTACATCATAAGTGCTCATCATAGCTGCGCATTTCTTTGTCACCGAGAAAGCGAAGACGCGTTCACACAGTCGTATCAATAGAAGATAAGTACGCAGCAAATACGATTGTATGATATGAAATTAACATAAGTTTACGATACATATATTTTGGCTGCAAGAACTAATCGTAAAGGGGATAGTCATCATTGTTGCTATGCTATTTGCAATAACATGCTTTGCTTATTTTATCGATGTTTTTTTTAATCAAAATTATCAGCCTTTAGCAGTGCTATCATTGTAGTAGCGATAATAGATATAGTTCCTAGTTATTTTTGATAAATGTTCTCAATAGGCTGTTGTTATCGATTTAGCTTTTGTTAGTAAGCTATTCTTTAATTTTGTTGTAATTTTTACTATTGCTGTTGTCATTTTTTTGTATTAGCCTTATTATTATTGTTATTACTATCATTTTTATCACAACTACTTTTATTATTACTATGAGTAGCAGTAGTAGGAGTATTATTGTTATTATCATCGCTTTTATCATTGTTGTTGTTATTGTTAATACTATTATCACTACTTTTGTTACTATTATCATCCTTATCATGAATATCATTTCGTTAAGATTATTATTATAATTAGCATCAAAACATTATTATTGTTGTAATCATTGTTACTATCATTATCATCATCATTACTATTTCTATGATCATCATTATCACTATTATCATTTCCATCTTTATAATGATCAAGTTCACTCAATCTATGATTTTTATTATATATCTAAAATTGCTGTTGCCACCATTTTTTTTTTTTTTTTTTTTTTTTTTGTAATGGAGTCTCTCATCTAATAATCATTAACAATAAGTACCATTATCTGAATACCCTCACATGTTATGCAAGAACCATGTTGGTTTATCTTACTTTTATGTGGGCTTATCCTGGTGATACGTATGCTTATTTCAGTGCAATGTTAGCTTTTCCCAGTGTAATGTAGGCTTATTGCAATTCCATGTAGACTTCTCATAGTGTTACGTAGGCCTACCACAGTGCTAAACAGGTCTATATATGTGCTCTGTAGGCTTATGCCGGTGCTGTATAGACCTAGTTCACTTTTGCGTAGGAAGCTATTGAGTGCTATTGACTATCAAGCAACATTTTTCATCACAGCCCCCACCTCCTTCCTATAACTATGTCAAAGTCCCTGTGTAAA
>NW_028234413.1:11925127-11927627 GCF_977035675.1 Penaeus japonicus
GCTAAGCACGGCCTTCCTGGAGAACACGTCTGAGCCCTGCTTGCCGAGGCGCCGGGACTTCAGCTGACGGCTCGCGGGACCCAGCTGGAGGGAGAGTCGAGTTTATTCACTTGCGAACGAATTGAAATGTAGTGAAGATAATTGCAGAAATAATAATCATCGTTGATATGACAAAAGTAATGCTATTAATGATCATTATTATGATAATAATCATGATGTTAGTAGTAGTGATATTGATGGTGATATCAATGATAATAATGATGATGAGGATAATATTGATAGTGATAATGATGATGATGATAATGATAATGATTGTGATAATGATAAGGATGATGATAATGATAATGATGATGACGATAATCATAATTATAATGTGATGATGATGATGATAATGATAGTGATAATGATAATTATAATAATAATGATAATGATGATGATGATGGTGGGGATGATGATGGTGATGATGATAATGATAATCATAATGTGTTGATGATAATGATAATGATGATAATGATGATGATAATAATAATAGTAATAATAATAAAAATGATCATAATAACAATGATAATGATAATCACAGTGATAATAACAATGACAATAAAAATAATACGATGCTGCTACTAATCCAAACGAAAGGAAAAACAAAGATAATAGCCCAACAAAGGGTAAAATCCACACAAAATTAAACTCCAGATTTCGCAAAGCGCAAATGAATGAGCGTCTGGAGGTCGACCACGGAATACCCCCACCCCCAAGCCTTCCACCCCACCCCACCCCACCCGCCCCCCCTCACCTTGTTCTCCAGGAGGTGATCCAGGCCGGGCAGCGCCTTGGCGTGGTGCTGCCCCGAGAAGAGCGAAGACGATCTGGCAGCAGGCAGCCACGGGAACTTAGGCTCGTCTTCGGTGTAGTCATCTGTCAGGGCCGGCGTTGGGAAGGAACGGTAAGGCTTTTGGATTTGGATATGTGTTGGTGTACGTGTGGATATACGTGAGGATATACGCATATACGGGCGTATATGCACACACACAATCAGCTTCTCCCTAACTGATATATGCATACATATTGTACCTTAACCTTTTTACACACACACATACACATGCTCAAACCCTATACATACACACACACACACACACACACACACACACACACACACACCCATACACACACACACACACACACTCACACACACACACACCACCCCAACACACATAACGTACCGACTCCCCACACCATACCCACTCCCACCCTCCCTACACCCTCCCCACACCCCAATCTACCCACACCCTCCCCACACCATACCCACTTCCCACCCTCCCCACACCCCTACACCCCCCTCTACAACCAACCAACCCACCTGAATCCCCAATGAGGAAATCGTTATCGCTGATTCGTGGGCGTGAGGGCGGGGCATTCCGAAGGACGAAAGGATTATTGGGCGTGAATCCCCCCCTGCGGAGTTTGTTCAGCACGGGGGTCACGGGGCCGTCTCTGTACAGGGATGAAGGCCAGGCGGACGCTCCTCTGGAAAGGGGGGGGGGAGGGGGGTTATTCTTGTTATCATTAGTGGTGGTAGATATTGTACTTATTATCGACTTTGTCATTATTGTTATGGTTATCTTTATTGTTATCATAATTTTCAGTATCATTGTTATTATCATTATCGTTGCTATTATCATAGTCATTATTATTATTACCATGATCATTATCACTATCTTTATTGTTTTCACTATCATGATCATTATCATCAATATCATTATTATCGTTACTATGATTATCATTAATATTATCATTATTCGTAGTAGTATTAGTAACATCGTTATTATTATCATTGTTACAATAATTGTTATTGTCATCCTCATCATTATTATTATCATCGATATCATTATCTTTATCACCATTGTCATCATTATCATTATCATAATTATGATATCATTATTATTATTGTCATTACTATCCTTTTTCTTATTGTTCTTTTTATCACTAATATCCTCTTATTTTCGTCATTATTATTATTATCATTATCATAATCATCATAAAAATCATCACGGTTATTATCATTATCATGATAATTTTCATGTTATTCTTATTTCCGTTATCAATATTATAAGTTTTTACATTATTGTCATGATCATTCATCAACATTACATCTAATTTCTATCATTATACTCTTTTCTACCATCATCGACATACATTTAATCCAAACAAATGCAAAATGAAACATAACCTAAATCAAAAAGAATACATATTCAACACATAAAAAATCAGTATCAAAAAATCATATCAGTAGCGGTAGTAATACAAGTAGTAATGTGGTGATAGTGATAGGAGCGTCTTCAATAGCAGGAGTGGTTGTGGTGGTAATTGTGGCAAAGTATTGAGTGTTGTCTTCATCGCCATTTCTAATGTTGCATTAGCTGTTGCAACGAATAGTGTATTTACTATATTTTGATGTCAGTTATTATCATCAGTATTGATTTAAACAGTATGATACTATAGT
>NW_028234413.1:11937627-11942627 GCF_977035675.1 Penaeus japonicus
TATATATATTATATATAATATATTTAGTATAGAATATATAGATATATGCAATATATTACATATATATATTTATATATTTATATTTATAGATATAGTATATATTTATATATTTATAAGATATATAACATTCACAACAAAAACACAACACTCACTCACACACGACACACAAATAGATATATATAAGATATATATAGATATTATTATATATATATTATATATATATATTATAATATATATATTACAAATATATTATATATACATATAGCGTATCTACTATCGCTACTTACATCTTCTATCTTGATATCTATCTATCTATCATCTATCAAGCTATCTATATATATATATATATAATATAAATATAGTATATATAGATATATATATTTATATATATTTTACAACATACACACACACACACACTCAACACATAAATATATATTATATATATATATATATATAAAAATATATATATAATAGATATATATATATATATACCTTAAAGATATATATATATATATATAAGATAATATATTTAATATATAATAATATAGATTTATATATATGTATATAAATATAAACATATATATATCTTTCTATCTACCTATCTATCTATCTATCTATATATATATATAAAATATATTATATATATATATATATATAATATATTTTTATATATATATATAAGTATATATATATATATATATAATTACATAGTATATATATATATATATATATATATATACACACACACACACACAAACACACTCAATCACACACACACACACACAATCCCCACCCAACACACACACACACACAACAAAACACACATTTCACACCCGAACACACATAGTATTATTATAATATATGATATAAAATAATAATATATAATATAAATTAAAAAAAATACCTTGATCTAACTATCTATCTAGTCTTTCTATTTTATATATATATATATATATATAATATATATATATAGTAGTATATGATTAATATAAACGTATAGGTATAATATATATATAGTAGTATAAATGATATATATATAAATATAAATATACGTATATACATATATATATATATATATATATGATATATATATATATATAGTATATATAATAAGAAAAATAACGTAATAGGTAAATAACTAGATAGTATAAATATAAATATATATAAAATTATATAATATACACACAACACCACTCACATACCAACACACACACACCCACACACGACACACTTACACCCACAAACACAAACACGTGCACACCCACACCCCCACACACACACCACACAAGCACACACACACACAACAACACACACACTCACACACACACACACACCTATATAGTAATCTTATATATATATAGTATATATCTATATATATATAAATGTATATATATAATATTTAAGTAACTATATTACATTCTATATATATATTTATCTATCTATCTTCAATTAACATCTATCTATCGATATTATATATATAAAAATATATATATAGTAAATAAATATAAATAGTAATATTATATAATATATTATATATGTATTTGACTATTATGTATGTATGAGAGTTATGTATGTATAGTGAAAGTCTTAATGTTGTATGTATAGTGTAAGTAATGTATGTATGTATGTATGTATGTAAGTATGTATGTACGTATGTATATATGTATGTATGTATGTATGTATGTATGTATGCACGTACATACGTATGTATGATCCTTAACAAATCAATCTGTACATATATATGTATACAGACTTGTATGTACAGTATGTCTACCAAGTCCCTCTGTCTATCCGTCTCTCCGTCCAGCTAGACTGTCAGCCTGTCTGTGTGTCTGTGTGTGCGTGTGTGTGTGTGTGTTCGGCCTGTTCCCCGGCCGGGCCATCCATCACACAAATCACCACGTGTCTGACAGGTCGCGTGTGTGTCTTCGCTTGTTTGAGTGCCCAGAGCGACATAATTCTACCTTAGAGTCGTTTCGCTCACGTTCGATTCTTTTTTTTTGTGGGGGATGTGGGGAGTAGGAGAAGATGGAAAATGGTACAATTAATAGGTGGAAGATGGTCATGAGGGGGGGGTAATAAGTAGGGGATAAAAAGGAGTGGATGTAAGGGAGGGGACAAGTGTATATTAGGGACGAAGGGGGAGGAAAGGGTTAGTGTAGGGGTAGAGGGAAGGAAGGGGATAGGACAAAGGGTGTTATGAGAAATGGAAGAGGTGTGGTGAGGGATTTCGGTATAGGGAAGGAATACTGAAAACGGAAGACAAAAGAGCAACATGGCAAGAGGGAGAGATGATGGGAGTGGTAGATAGAGAGGGGAGGGGTGAAAAGCAAAGAGAGAAAGATATGAAGAGTATGATGATTCGCCCCATGAGAAAAACGCTAATGAGAGAGAGAAGAGAGAGGAGAAGATGAGTGATGAGTGAGTGAGTGATGAATGTATAGTAGTGAGAAGAAGAGAGAAGAACGAAAAGAGAAAAAAAGAGAGAGAGAAAAGAGAGAGAGAGAGAGAGAGAAGAGGGGGGGGAATGTGAGTGTGAGTGATAGTGATGATTGAGTGAGTGATAGAGAGAGAGGGGGAGAGAGAGAGAGAGAGAGGAGAAAGGAGAATAGAAGAGAGAGAAGAGAAAGAGAGAGAGCGAATCGAGAGATAGAGAAGAGAGAAAGAAGAGAAGAAAGTGAGTGAATAAAAGAGAGAGAGAGAGAGAGAGAGAGAGAGAGAGAAAAGAGAGAAGAGAGAGTGAGAGAGATAGAGAGAAGGAGATAGAGAGAGAGTGAGAGATGAGAGAGGAGGAGACGAGAGAGAAGAGAAGAGAAATAGAGAAGAAGAGAGAGAGAGTTGAAGTGAGAGTGTAGAGAGAAGAAGAGAGTAGAGAGAGAGTAGAGAGAGATAGAGAGGGGAGAGTAAGAGAAGATAAGAGAAATAGAGTGGTCGGAGGGCGACAGCCATTGCATCGCTACAACGAAGCGCACCCTAGGACTTAAAAGGACCCGTGCTGAGGCCCTCATCCACCTCTTTCTCCTCCCCTCATCCCACCCTCCCTTCCTCTTCTCTCTTCCTCCCCTATTGTTCTTTGCGCTCCACCCTTCGCTTTCTTTGCTTCCCTCGTCTTATTCCTATTCCTTCTTTTTTTCTCATCCTCTTTCTCTTTTTTCCCCCTCAACTTTTCCTCCCAGATTCTCCTCTTCCTTCCCCTTACACTTCCTTTCACTTCCTCCTATCCTTTCATTTCACAAACCCTCTTTTCCTTCCTTCTCTCCTACTCCTTCTTTTTCTCTTTCCCGCTCCCCTTCTCTCCCCCTCCTCCTTCTTGTTCCTTCTCCTCGCCTCTTTTTCCTTTTTGTTCCCTCGCTCCAAAAACCGACCATTTACTTTCCAGCTTTACCCTTCCTCTTTTTTCCTGGCTTGTATTGCATTTCCTTCTTATCTCGTGCTCATTCTCCTTCGTCCCCCAGACCTCATGACATGTCCTTTCCTTCGATCCCCCCCTTTTCTTCTTCTTCACTCAACTTTTCCCCTCCGCCTCCTCTATATTTATTTAAATCCCTAATTCCAACCCCTCCCCCCGACTTTTTTTATTTTCTTTTATTTATTTATTTTTTATTTTTTATTTTTTTTTTTTTATTATTATTATTTTTTTTTTTTTTTGATAATTCGCGTCCTCTTCCTGTTCAAATTTCTCCTTGTCTTCTTTTTTCTTCCTTCTTTTCGTCTTTCTTTGATTGAACCTTAACCTTCCTCATTCTATTTCCTCTTTCACGATTTGTTCCTTGATCGTACTATGCTCCTCTTATTTATTTCTTTTTCTTTTTTATCATGGTTTTCTTCCCTTGCTGGCTGCATCGCTCTTCCCTTCCCTCCACCTTTTTGTTTCTTTTCTTTCTCGTTCCCCTTTTAATCCTATTCCCTGATCCTTTGCGTTCTTCTTTTTCTTTTCATCCCCTTTGCTCACCTTTCTTTATCTTCGTCCTCCTCTTAACTTTTCCCCCTCCACCCCCCCAGTCTCTTCTCCCCTCCTCCTCGTCCTCCTCCTATTCTCTTCCACCTTCTCCTCTTCGTTCCCATTCCCACTACTACTACTCCACCTCCTCCTCCTCCTCCTCCTCTACCTCTTCCTCTCTATCACATGCCTTTTTTTTTTTTCTACGAACTATCTTTCTTCTTCCCTATTCCTCTTATTTTTCTCACCACCTCGTAACCCTCTCCCTTCCTTCACATTTATATCCTCCTTTCTTTCACATACGACTCTTTTTATTCCATTCTCTCTTGCTCTTCGTCTACTCTCCCCTCTTTCCTGCCTGCCTCCTTCCTCATCAACCCGCTGCAGCCTTCCACTCGCTACTTCACTTCCCGATCTCCCTCCCTTGACTTCCCTCCCTGCCCTCCGCTCGCCATCCTCCTCCTCCTCCTCCTCCTCTTCCTGCTCCTATTCCTCCTCCCCTTTTCCTCTTCCTCCTTCTCCTCTATCTCTTCTTCTCTTATTTATCTTCCGTGCTCCTGCTTCCATTCCCCCCCTCCTTCCCTTTCCCCCCTCCCTTCTTCTTCCTCCAATCCTTCACCATTTCCCCTCCCCTCCCCGTCCCTATTCTCCTACCACCCCCCCCCCCAGCGCGAATTCCACACCCACCACCCCCGCCACCCCCCCCATTCACCTTCCTAACCAACCAACACCCCCCCCCTCCATCCATGCCTCCCTCCTCATCCCTCCATGCCTCCTCCTGTCACCACCACCCCTCCCCCTACAGACCTTTCCTCACTACCCCCACCCTGCCTCACCTTCTTCCTTCCCCTCCCTCCCTCCCAGCCCCTCCGCCTCCCCCTCCCAGGGCCCATCCTTCTCCCGTCTCCCCACTCATGACCTATCCTCCCGACGTCCCCAACCTGCTGAATGTGATTCGCTGTATTCAATTGGTATAAAGGTCGATCTGCTCCCCTCTGACCGATCTTATTAATAGATCTCAATTGGCCTTGTCCACAATTATTACTGTTCTGTCTTGTAA
>NW_028234413.1:11985127-11987627 GCF_977035675.1 Penaeus japonicus
AGAGAGAATGAAGAGTTAGAATGAGAGTGAGTGAGTGAGTGAGAATGAAAGAGAGAGTGAGAGAGATAGATAGATAGAGAAAGAAGGAAAGAAAGAAAGAAAGAAAGAGAGAATGAAAAGGGGGAGGGGGAGAAAGAGGAGAGAGAGAATGGGAGAGAGAGTTAGAGTGAGAGTGAGTGAATAAGTGAGAGAGAAAGAGAGAAAGAGAGAGAGAGAGAGAGAGAGAGAGAGAGAGAGAGAGAGAGAGAGAGAGAGAGAGAGAGAGAGAGAGAGAGAGAGAGAGAAAGAGAAAGAGAGAGAGAAAAAGTGAGAGAGAGAGAGAGAGACAGAGAGAGAGAGAGAAAGAAAGAGAGAGAGAGAGAGAGATTTTATTTGATTTTGATATGAGAGAGAGAGAGAGAAGAAAAAGAGTGAGAGAGACAGAGAGAGAGAAATACAATGAGACAAAGAAACAGAGACAGATAGATAGAGACAGAGAAAAAGACAGATACAGAGAGAAAGAGACAGAGAAAAAGACAGATACAGAGATAAAGAGACAGAGAAAAAGACAGAGACAGACACAACAAAAAGAGACAGACAGACAGAACAGAGCTTACCTGAATTATCCTTATCAATTAACCTGAAGATCGTCTCTAGACTGCTCTTGTGTCTATAAAGAGCTTCCACCACTGTAGGTCCTCCCTGTAAGATGAAGAGACAAATGGATCACTTTGTTTAATGAATGGTTACTTGTAGATAAAATCTTCATTTGTATTTCTTCATGTATGTGTTTTGTTTTATAATTGTTTTTTATTATTTTTTTATTGTAGGGAAATGTGTTCAATGAAATGTTTTTATGATCATTATTACCATCTTTATTTGTAATATCATGATTATTTTTATTATCATGATTATCATTGTCATCAGGATTGCTATCATTATGATAATGCTATAATTATAGTTGTTGCATTCCTTTAATTTCCATTATCATCATCAGGACTACTATTGTGTTTTCTGCTACATTATTTTTATCATATTTTAGCTTATCAGTATCATAATTCTAAACCACTATTGCAACTATTATAATAATTTTTGATTTGCGGCTGTTATTATCTTCATCAACATTTTCATCAACATAATTTTCATGTCTAATCTTACGTTTATCCTTCTTATCATAATGACCATCATCACCAGTAACCGTCACCAAACTCAGTTAACAGCATTCACACAACTATAACATCGCTCTTACCCGCCCTATACCTCATATCATCACCATTAATCACCACAAACAAACACCTCACCTTCACAGCCAAATTCTTCTTAAAGGATTCTTCGCTAAAAGTACTCCTATAATCGACCATGTCTGTGATAGGATGGAGCGTCACCAGCTTCTCTCTCAACACACGCCATGGTAGATTGAGGTGGCTCTCTCTCTCCATCACTTCCACCCAGTCGTTTACGGTGATGTAGCCTGAAAGGAGAAGAAGAAAGAAGTAAAGAGTAGCGATGGATGATTAATAAAGGGGGGGGGGGTATGTAATGAATAAAGACTATGGGAGTTATGCAATGGTTTGAGAATTGGGGGAGGGTATGTAATGGATATAGAATATAGAATTATAATAAATTATTTGAAAAGACGAAGGGAAATTGGTGGATTATCAAAAAATAACAATTCGTTGAAGTTGGGTATTGCATTAGGGTTTTGTCATGGTAACTCATGGTAGACTGAAATAAGATGAAAAGAATCAGAAGATACTTAAAAAAAGAAGTATGGAAAATCAGGAATTATATAAGATATGAAGCGTCATTAGATTTATTGATAAACTTACAATAAGACGATGAATAGTGGATAGTGGGTTATATAAAGAGGTTAAATTTGACTAGGAAAATTATCAGTTTTAATTGCTTCATATCTCTCTCCCCCGAACTTGCAACCCAACCTACATGAAATAACATGAAAAGAAAGAGGAAGATTCAATAATGAATTAGTTAAGAAATGATGTGTTAGTTTTAGTATTATGTTTTGTTTTGGCTTTTGCTCTATATGACTTTTCACCCGGCTGCTAGGGATGATGCATCCTTAAAAGCTGAAGAAAGAAATAGGCATTTGAGAAGAAATAAGATGGTTTATTAATGAAAAGATGAGATATTTCTAGGTAGATTTTCTCATAAATGTTTACTGTCCCGTTTATTTTTTACCGATATCTGCTCAGGCCATCCAGTGGCCTGAAATTAAGAATTAATTTAGATCAGAAGAGGGAGAGAAGTTCTTTAAGAAATAATGAGAACTGTCTAAGTCATGTTTCCCTTCGTGAGAGTTTTAATTTATGCTACCTGAGAAGAAAACCAAGGGATAATTTTTCTTTGTAAAAAAAACATCGTTGTATGGGGCGATATATTAGTGTGAAAAAAGAGGAAGATGAAATAATTACTAAAAGGTGTTGTATTTATGGGCATTTTCCTTTTCGTCTTTTGTTTTTTATTAGTATTATTGACCACATCACTTTTCCTCTCATTTTTA
>NW_028234413.1:11992627-11995127 GCF_977035675.1 Penaeus japonicus
TATGTATTTATATATGTATATATATAATATATATATATATATATATTTATATATATATATATATAAATATACACATATATACATATATATATATATATATATATATATATATATATATATATATATATACATACATACTCACAAGAATTACATATAAACCATATAAAACCGCAAAGGGGACAAAAATTAAATCATCCTATTCTCTCTATCGACTTATCTATCTATCCTTTTCTATCTCCATAGCTTGACTATTCTCTCACTTTGCTCCTGTCAGCTGTTGCCATCCACTTGAGGTCCGTGTCGAGGGAGATGCCGCCATGGACCACCAGCACCTTGTTGTCGATGATGGTGGCGAGGGGCAGCCAGCGATACACCTCCTCCAGAAGCCGTAAGATCCTTGGGCCGTGGGGAGCCTGCGGGGGAGGGGGGGGGGGAGGAGGAGAAAGATAAGACGGGTAGGTTGTGAGAAAGTGGGTTAGGTCTGTTTGTTTCGTTTCAGATTCTCTGTTGTTGTTGTTATTGTGTGATTTTGTTTCTTTGTCGCTGTGCTAGCCAGTTTCTCAAATTGGTCTTTCTTTCTCTCTTTATCTCGGCCTCTCTTTCTCTCTTTCTCTCTCTCTCTCTCTCTCTCTCTCTCTCTCTCTCTCTCTCTCTCTCTCTCTCTCTCTCATCATACGACCGCCTCACTCTAACTCTCATCGAACTCGCAGTCTCTCTCTCACTCTCTCCACTCAATCTACCTTCATGCAACTCTCTCTCTCTCTCTCTCCTTCTCTTCTCTCATTCTCTCTCTCTCTTTATTTATATAGATTTATTGTGTCTATCTCTCTCTCTACTCTTATACCTCTCTCCTCTCTCTATCTCTCTTCTCTACCTTCCTCTCCTCTCTCCTCTCACCTCATCGCGCTCTCTCAGATCATCTTATCGATCTCTCGCTCTCTCTCCTCTCTCTCTCGACTCTCACTCTCCTCTCTTCTCTCTCCTCTCTCTCATCTCTGCTTTCTCTCTCTCTCTCTCTTTATTTATTTATTTATTTGTTCTATCTATCCATCTCTCTCTCTCACACTCTCTTCTCCATCTCTCACATCTCTCTCTCTCTCGTCTCATCTCTCTCATCTTCTCTCTCCGTTTCTCTCTCATAGGGACTCATCGTCATCATCTCTTTCTCTCTTATCTATATCAAGCTATCGCATATCCTACTTCTCTCACTCTTGCTCGCTCCCTTGCTTTCTCTCTCATTTACACATGCGAACCATAACGTCCGTGGTATATCAATGGGCATCTATTATATCAAACTTAACATCCTTTTCCTTCTGTTTGTACTAAAACTGTGATTTATTATGTCAATAAACAAAATGAATAGGATTATTGATTATTACAAGACGGATAGATAATTTGTATTAAATATTCATTGAAAAATATGGCACACGATAACGAATCTTACCTTATATTTCCGGCTTAATTCCTTGCAAAAACCGTACCTGTAATATCAATATTGATGTCAGAATTTGCATGACATTGAATTACGTAATGCATTATTATGTTAGCAGGCATGAGAAAATTTAGTGATATTGGAAAGAAGCAAAATACGGAACTACAGATGTTTCTTTTTTATCTATATAAGGAAATCTCATCATATAAATTGAAATACCGTTTGTGTCAAAGCGCCGGCGTTAGAGACATTTCGAGGTAGAATAGGGGATAGACAGTAAGAAAGAAAGAGAGAGAGAGAGAGAGAGAGAGAGAGAGAGAAGAGAAGAGAGAGAGAGAGACAGAGAGAGAGAGAGAGAGAGAGAGAGAGAGAGAGAGAGAGAGAGAGAGAGAGAGAGAGAGAGAGAGAGAGAGAGAGAGAGAGAGAGAGAGAGAGAGAGAGAGAGAGAGAGAGAGAGAGACAGAGAGAGAGACAGAGAGAGAGAGAGGGGTATATGAAATATGTTAAATATCTATACGTAAAATTTAATATATCAATACGGCTACATTACATGATATCTATTCTCGCAGTGAAGCATTAGGCTAAGTCACGTTATGCCTCATGAGACTGATAATTGTTTTACTTGATTATCATCTAATCACCTTGACCCGCAACAGAGCTGCCATCTCCTGATTACTATCCCCTCCCCATGCCCACGTACCTACCCCTGAGTACGTGCTGAGGGGAAGACCTTTCTATGAAGAAAGCATATTAGGCCCTCTGATGTGGAACATCTATCTCGAGGATTTGCTTACTCCATCCTCGAAGCCAAAGCCATTGCAGACGATGACACAATATCCATTAGCAATGAACCCACAAATACATACATATATATAAAAATATATATATATATATTATATAATATAAATATATATATATGATGTGTTATATATATATTATTAACATATACTAGGATATATATATATTATATAATATATACCATCATGCTATCATATTCTAAATATATATATATATATAGGCATATATAAAATATAGAAGATATATATATAATATATTAATAATATATAT
>NW_028234413.1:12037627-12045127 GCF_977035675.1 Penaeus japonicus
CACACAGCACGGAGGTGTGCCTCAAAGCACACAAGGATGGCAAGCGGGACACTACTGCCAAGTGTCCCAACTGCCACAAAAAGCACCATGCCTGGAGCCTCGGATGTTCCGTCAGGAAGGAAGAGGCTCTACGGCGACAAGAGGTCGTTGCAAAACGACCGGACTTTGTTCCTGCCCCTCCAGGCACTTACGTCTGGGGGCAAAACAAAGGGGTAAGGGCTCCCCCCCCTCCTAAGAGGAAGGAAGCACCGCCCAAAACAAAACCACCACCGGACACCTCCAACACAAAGGAGTTTCCGGCCCTGGTGGGTGTTCCAAGACGGAAACAGACCCGGAAGGGGTCTGGGAACACACCAAAGGCCAACCCAAGAGCGGAGAGTCAAACTCTGTTTACGGAGAATGACTTGACGCTCCTGCTGACGGCAGTTGTCACAGCAGTTGCGTCAGCATTGGGACGGACCAGTGAAGAGACGGAGAAGGCGGTCGAGGTCGCCGTCACGGCAATGACCCAGACTGTCGCTGCCCTGAAGGAAAGGGATGTAAGGCCCAAGGCCTCTACACCCAATCCAACTCAGGGCGAGACTCCTCTCCCCACAAACCCTCAGGGCGAGACTTGTCTCCCCACCCAACCCGCGGCCAAGACCACACTGGCAGAGCCTGAACCCAGACCCCAAAGGGCGAGGAAGCCACGACCATCCAGAGTGAAGGTCAAGGCGACCAGGGGTTCTCCACCTCCCAGGAGACCCAGCCCTTCTAATGGCTCGACCTGTCCTGACGACAGTGACGAGTCCAGTGAGGAAATCACGATCAGTGAGGAACTCACCAAGGAGTTGTCAGACTCCGAAATGTCTGACGTTACCCACACTGGGGCGTCAGACACTGAGACCGATTATGTCGACGTCATTGACGACGCAGACTTAATGGACTCAGATTAGCACAATGGCTCCTAATCTAAGCATACTGCAGTGGAATATCAACAGCTTTTCCCGGAGGAATGCCCTTCTCCACGCGATCGTGCGATCTCGGAACATTGACATTGTCATGCTCCAGGAGACTTTAACAGGAGACACTGTTCGCTTCTCAGGATATCATCCCTTTGTGTTGCCCTCTAATGAAGGCACGAAAGGTTTGATTACCCTCGTGAAGTCGAATATTCCCTGCTCCCTGATTGCCGATCCTGTGCAGTGTGGAGAAGGAGTTGAACTCCTAGCAGTTGAGATCCATATGGCTGGGGGTCCCCTCAAGCTGTACAATGTGTACAGCAGGCCAACCTGTAGGAGCTTAGATATTAGTGAAGTCTGTGCTGCTGCGGCACACGAGCCAATTCTCATAGGGGGAGACTTCAATGCCCACCACCCCATCCTGGCTCCCACGCGGAACCGGGATGCGGCAGGCTATCACATAGCCGCGGTGCTTGAGTCATGCCCCGAGATTGCTCTCCTCAACAACCAGGAGCCTACGCACGTTGGCGGGGGGGTCCTTGACCTTACCTTTGTCACTGCGGCCTTGGTCGAGAGGATTCGTTGGTCTGTGGACAACACTGCCACGAGCGATCACTATGGGATAGTCACCACCATCTTGGATGCTGGCCCAGCCCCTGTGCCCCAGCACAATCCTCGATGGAAGGTGGACAGGGCCAACTGGAAAGCTTTCCAGGAGGCCCTGGCCAGGTGCCTCAGAACCAGTGAATTCTCACATAATGATAATGTGGATACACTTGAGGCAAGACTAGTTAATGCCATAGACGAGGCAGCCTCAGAGACCATTCCAAAACTCGTCCGTGGTCCAGGTGTTTTAAAGACGCCTGGTACTACAATGATGAGGTGAAGGAGGTCAACCACAGAATCAATATGTGCAGAAGACACTTCCGCAGACAGAGAACCCCTGAGAACCACGCTCTTTTGAGAGAGGCTCTCAGGGATGCTCAGGAAACTGCTAAGAGGGTAAAGCAGGAAAAGTGGCTGGAGTGGTGTGAGTCCTTTGGCCACCAAACCTCCCTTACAGAGCTGTGGAACCGCATCAGACGGGCCACAAATCGCTCAGCCCCCAGAATGACCCACCATGACCCGCGGTCGGAGGCGGAGAGACTGGCACTCGAGTTCTCTGCAAGAACAAGTAGCGCCGGTCTACCAGCAGAGTTGAGGGCATGCCAAGAGGAACTGCTTCCAGGCAGGCATGCCCTCATCAGAGAAAAGGCGGTCGAGCCTGATGATGCCGATGCCATGTTCTCTCTGAGGGAACTAAGGCGAACATATAAGACCAGTTCGCGGTCAGCCCGTGGGTGTGATGGGATCTCCTACCCCATCATTTCCCACCTAGGACTTGAAGGTGAGCTTGCACTCTTGCATCTTATCAACAGGTCCTGGGAGACCTCCTCACTACCACAGTGCTGGAAGAGGGCTGACATAGTTCCCATCCCTAAACCAAAGGAGCCGGGTCGGTACCGCCCCATCTCTCTACTCAGCTGTCTGGGAAAGACGGCAGAGAGAATGGTACTGAACCGGCTCCAATGGAAGCTGGGACCTCCACATGAACACCTACATGGGTTCACAAGGGGTAAGAGCACTGCTCACAGTATAGCCACTTTACTGAGCACTGTCAGCAAAACCAGATCTGTCATTGTTTTCCTGGACCTGGAGAAGGCCTTTGAACTGGCGAGCCCATTTGCCATTCAAGAGGTCCTGATCCGTAAAGGAATCAAGGGCAGACTGCTTGCCTGGATTGGTGACTACTTTCGGGACAGAACTGCCAGAGTGAAGTTCCAAGGTCACCTTTCCAGGCATCTACCCCTGGAGAATGGCACTCCACAAGGGGGGGTCCTCAGCCCGGCTCTGTTTAACACCCTCATGTTAAGCATCCTCGACATTCCACTCCCAGCGGGGTGCAAGATCATCTCATATGCAGATGATCTGGCAATTATCTCTGTTGGGAGGAAGAATGAGAATTTAATCAGAAAGACCCAGCGTTGTCTGGATCTAATGTCTGAGGAATGCCGCAGAGTCGGGCTTAAGATCTCAGCAGCCAAATCGAAGGCAATGGCGCTGAAACAGGATGTCCGAGACCAAAGGCTGCGAGTCCAAGGGTTAGAGCTAGAGTGGGTTCATGTCTTCCAATACCTGGGTGTATGGGTTGACAGTAAGCTCACTTTCCGCTCGGAGGTTCAATATCTCCTAGAACGGACCAAGGCAAGACTCTCTGTCATGAGAGCTCTGTCAGGGCGGCGCTTAGGGGCTGGGCACCGTGTACTAAGATCCTTCTATGTGCACGCTGTCCGTCCCATTGTGGACTACGCCTCCGTCGCCCTGATTACGGTCAAGCCTGGACTACGGCAAAGGCTTGACGTCATGCAAAACGATGCCGCCAGGATCATTCTGGGTGCTCCTATATGGGCTAAGGTTGCTAACCTACTCTTGGAGGCCAACCTTTTCCCTCTGGACATCCGGATCGATCAGATGGCGGCTCAGTTTCTTGCCAAAGTCTTACAGTCCCCGTCGGACTCGCAGCTAAGACAAAAAGTGCAGCGTCGGCTCGTACAGAACCATGAACTCTTTGCCAACAACTCCTGGCTGTCTCATACAGCCAGGGTGTTTGATACGCTTTGAGCTCAAGGAGACTCTGTTGGTCAAGGGCATGGACCTCCCCCACCCTGACTATGCCACAGCCCCGCCGTGGGCAAGATCCTTGATAGAGTATTCTGTCATGAACCTGTCAAGGAGAAAGACTCAGTACTCTCCGTCTCTTTTGAAGGCTGAGGCGGAGAGGAACATTGCAGAAATCACTCCACCAGGTAGTAAAACCTACTTCACGGATGGTTCTGTAGACCCCATTTCCCACACTGCAGGCGCCGGCTTTGCAGCAAGGGACGTAGCACAAGCTATGCGGGTGTCCGACAATGCCTCCTCGCTCCAAGCAGAGGCTGTCGCTATTATGGGAGCCCTAGCCCATGCAGCCCAGACGGACGGGCATGTTGTCATACATACAGACTCTAGGGCCGCCATTGACAGCCTGCAGCAAAGCACGCCCCTTGATAACGTTTACCTTCTGACCACGATTCTCACTATTGCTCAGAGAATCCTGGATCAGGGTAGACGCATTATCATCAACTGGATTCCAAGCCATGTTGGTATTAAAGGGAACGATGTAGCTGACAGGCTAGCGGAGGAAGGCAGGAAAAAACCCTTGAGTAATCTTGTGGTGCATCCTAGCCGAGAACTGCTAAGGCGTAGGTTGATGGCTGCAGGGCAGGTCGGTGCCCTGCAGCGCCACAGAGAGGAAGCGAGAACCTCCCCCTCGGCCAGCTGGTACTCAGACGCCACAGGCTATGAGTCGCTGATACTCTCTAACAGAATACCAAGGCGAGCCGAAGTCAGTCTTCACAGACTGAGATTAGGCTACCCTTGTGCGTGGCAAATCATACCCACCATTGGGCATG
Organism: Penaeus japonicus; assembly: GCF_977035675.1. Lineage (NCBI taxonomy): Eukaryota > Metazoa > Arthropoda > Malacostraca > Decapoda > Penaeidae > Penaeus > Penaeus japonicus. Next base: position 12,042,060 of record NW_028234413.1, read on the forward strand.
ATGAGCGACGCTGCAGCCATTGTGGCGCGCCGGACGCCAATTTAGAGCACTATCTGATGGAATGCGAGCACACTCGCTTCCTCAGGCAGGGCCCTGAGACGACAGCCGCCGGGTTGGTAAGGCGGCTATGCCTATTGCTTTCCCCGTGGCAACTGGAGCGCCTTCAGGCAATCCAACCGCCACGGTAAGCATTCAGTTATGATGATCAGATGAGTCAGCACTTATAGCTGGCAGAGGCCGGGCCGCCTCGTGCATATAGCCCGGGCGAAGGAAAGCCTTCGCAAATCTCTCTGAACTGAACTGAACATTCGTAGAAATAAACTTCTTTTCCCTCCTCCCTTTTGACATTCCAAAGAGGGTATTTCCAAACAAAAATCTCGAAGGTTAATACTAAAGACTGTCAGAAAACTTCCTTTCCAAACATGGCCGAAATCTGCGTTTTTCTTTTGTTTTGTTTACTTCTTGATACTGATACTTTTTGTATGGTATTATTCTGATCGTTCTTTTTTATAAATGATCTTTTTGTTATTTTTCTATTCATTTTTTTGTATTTATATATTTTGATATCTAATATTGTATTTAGTAATGTTATCACTATTGTAGTTATCATCATTATTAATTTCCTCGTGTCACTCTTGTTGATACTTTTCATATCACTATATTCGATAGTGTTATATGAATCATAATCGTCATCATCATTTTTTTTAAATTGGTGTTAATAACATTAGTATTCTCAATAAGATTATGCATGTCGTTGGTAGGAAAAGGGCCACTGTCTTTATCACAAAGAAAAAAGAAAAAAACAATTTGCATTGTTATCATTATCATTATCATCATTATTATCGTTATTATCATATCTATCATCATCGCTGTATTTTTTATCGTATCTGTTAAGAGTGTCATTAAATATATAAATAGCAATAACTTAATAATAACATAAGATAACTAAATCGCTGTTTAAGTGTTACTGTTTCCAAACATCACCCGTAAATTCAAAGCTACTTACTATATCCAAACATTACCAGTAAATTCAAAGCTACCTACTTCCCGGTGTTCACTGTATCATGGGTTAGGGGATTTGAATTCGTCAAGGGTAGCCCCTGAACCTTCCCTCTACTAGCTAGTCAGTGCATAACCGTTGTGTGGTAGTCACGCACGTATATTTCTCCTTCATTCATTTATTGTACTTTCATTTATCTATTTTAGCATTTGAACTTGTTAATAAAGAGGGGTTCACTGTCTATTTGAAATGTGTCCATCCGTGTATATGTTAATATAATGAATATCTTAGTATTAGTACAGATTAATTCTTCATGGTACACTGGTTATTTCATATATTTCTTTTCTTATTATGGTGATAATGGTGATGGTAAATAGATAAAGTTGTTTGTTATATTATTGATCTGCTTATTGATTATATTTCCTGTTTTATTGGTACTATAAAAGGATATATCTTTCCTAAAAGCACATAGTGAGTTCTTAATGTTTACGGTTACCCCATAGGGTCGTAACAATAACCATAATAATTATCATTGCTTTTATCATCAACATTATCATTATCATTAGCTATCTGCATTATATCTGCCATTATTATTGTTACTTTAATCATTATTGCTATTATTATCATTATCATTACTATCATCATTATTATCATTATTATTACTATCATCATTATTATCATTATCATTACTATCATCATTATTATCATTATCATTACTATAAAATTATTATCATTATTATTATTATCATCATCATTACTATCATTGTTATTTTCATTTTTACTCTTGTCACTATCAACACTATCATAATCATAATCATCATTATCATCATTCTCAATACTACTATCCTTCTTCTCATCATCATCATCAACATCCTTATCAATATTATCCCCCTTTTCAATATACTCATTATTATCATAATAATCACTGGTACCATCATCAACAATCACTATAATCATTATCATCATACATTTTATACCTATAAATATCTTCATCTTATTTTTTTCAGCCAATCCCCTTGCAACTTCACGGGAGAGAGAGACTGGCGAATCAAAATCCTCGTAACTCAACGTAAAGACATTCCGATCCCTTTCCGCCGCATCGAAAACCGAACGGAAAGGGACGCGCATCGGATATCCAATATGATGGGAAACGGAGAAGAAGTAGAAGGAGGAGGAGGAGGAAGAGGGGGAGGAGGGGGAGGAGGGGGGGGGAGGGGGAGGGGGAGGGGGAGGGGGAGGGGGAGGGGGAGGGGGCGGGGGAGAGGGGGACGGCGTAGGGGGAGGGGTGCGGAGGGGGAGGGGGAGGGGGGAGGTGGGAGGAGGAGGGGGAGGGGGGTGGTGAGGGGGAGGGGGTGGGGGAGGGGTAGGATTGGAGGGGGGAGGGGACGGGGGTTTGGTGGTATTTAGGGCGGAGGAGACGGAGGAGGTGGGAGAGGGGGAGGAGGACGAGGTGGGAGAGGGGGAGGGTAGGGGGAGGGGGAGGGGAGGGGGAGAAGACGAGAGAAAAAGGAAAGAGGGAAGAAGAGAGGGGGAGAGAAGAAAGAAGAGATGAAGGAGAATAGGGGGGGAGGGGGGAGTGAAAGAGAAGAGAGAGAAGAAAGAAAGAAGGGAGGGAAAAAGAAGATGTAAGAAGGAGAAAATAGAGGGGAGAAGAGAAGAGAGAAAGAAGAATGAGAAAGAAGGAAAGAAGAAGAATGCGAGTAAGGAGGAGGAGGAGGAGAAGAAGACGAAGGAGAATGAGAAGAAGGTGAAGAAGAAGGAGAAGAAGAAGAAGGATAAATAAAAGAGATGACGAAGGAGGAGGGAAAGGAGGAGGAGGAGAAGAAGAAGAAGGTTAAGGAAGAAGAGATGGACGATTAGTATAAGGAGGAGATGGAGGCGGAAGATGAGAGTTAAGAAGAGGATGAGGGAAAGGGTAAGAAGGGAGTGGGAAAGGTGGATGCGAAGGGTGAAGAAAAAGGATAATGGGGGAAGAAGGAGAGGCAGCGGTGGATGAAATAGAAGAGGTGAAAAAGGAAAAGGGAGGACGAGAAGGGAAAAGGAAGAACGTGGAAAAATAACTATAATA
>NW_028234413.1:12062627-12065127 GCF_977035675.1 Penaeus japonicus
ATAAAATTAAAGGAGAGATTAGAGAAGAAGAAGACAAAGATAAAACAGAAGAATAAAGAAAGCGAAACATGAAAAAGAAGTAGGAAGAGAAAAATAAGAAGACGAGGAAAACAAAAAATAACTACAATACGAAAATAAGATTAATGAAAAGAAAAGAGAAGAAGAATATAGAAAATAAGAAAGAAGGAGGAGGAGAGTAGAAACAGAAAGAAAGAAAGAAAAATCAATTAGGACAAAGAGGAGAAGTTAGGGCGCCAGACAGGAACAGAGAAGCACTGATCAGCTTTCCTTAAACTCAGGAAGGAAGCATTGCTATTTTCCAAATCCCTTCTTCTCTTTTCTCGTTCCTTTTTTCACGAGAGAGTTTTCGAAAAGTGGCATCCTGTCGAAAGAGTTGCAGATGGTTTAGACTGAAGCGGAAAGAAAAAAAAGGGGGCTTTGTTGTGTGTTTGTTTAGGAAGTGCAGCTGTTTTTAAGTTTTTTTGGGGGGGTCGATTATATATATGATTTGGCTATGATGCTCAGTATGCATTATTTTTCTTCTTTCTTTTCTTTTTTTCCTTTTTTCGTAATGGTGGATGTTATGCTTAGTTGATCGTTATTGATAATGATGATTTCAATACTGTATTGAAATACTTGGAGAGAAGAAGAAGAAGAAACTGGATAGACAAAGATTTTAGTTTACTTTTTTGTATGCATATATATATATATATATACATATATATATATATATATATATATATATATATATATATATATAGAGAGAGAGAGAGAGAGAGAGAGAGAGCGAGACAGAGAGACACATAGATAGATAGATAGATAGATAGATAGATAGATAGATAATAATAGATTGATAGATATGTATATATGTAAATATGTATATATATATATTTATGCATATATATATATATATATATATATATATACATATATATGTATATATATACATATATATACACATATGTATATATATATACACTCACTCATATATATATTTATATATATATTTATATCAACACCCCCAGCCTCCAACCATCCCCGCTGCAACCAAGCCCGTCCATGAAGTCTGCAGTTGCCATCCCGGTCCATCCACTTTAGGTACTCAGGAACCCACCGTCGCATAGCTTCCTCCGTTTGGAATATCCTTTTACCTCTCCCCTTGGTTCCTATTCTACGGGGACGCCATATCTTAGGGCCAGTCCTGGCTTGTGACGCATCCTATAAGGATTCACTTAATTTTTTTTTTTTTTTTTTTTTTTTTTTTTTTTTGTGCGAGAGGAGGACAGAAAGATTCGAAACTAGCATCTTTTTCCCTAAGGAAAATAAAGACTTCTTTCGGATGACACTTCCTTTCCATGAAAACGGAACTCTCATTTTCTTCTCTTTTTCTCGGCTTTTTTTTTTTACATTTTATTGTTTTCTTTTTCTTGCCCTTCTTTCTCTTTTTGATTCTTTTTTCTTTTCGTTAGTGTTGTATCTTATTCGCTCCTTCTTTTTTTCCCCTTTTTAGAGTGTTTTTTCTCCTTCTTCCTCTTCGTAATTTTCATAGAATTGTCATTATTGTTGTTGTTCTCATATATAATATCGCTTTTTATATCCTTATTATTAGTAGTAGTAGCAGTATCATAATAAATATTTTTTTGTTGTTGCCATTCCTTCTTTTTCATCCCTCTTTCTCATCTATTTCTCTTCTTTTTCGTTCATTTTTTCGCATGATCTCCATCCTCATGCTTTTCTCCTTCTTCTTAAAAAAAAAATAATAACAATAAAAGATATAACAAACAAACGCCACCGTTGCAGGTAATACTTTGTATGCCCAACACTCTTTGTGCAAGCCACCGTCCCTGAATACATGCATATATATTCTTAAAGAACGTTCCCCCTAGAACATCTAATTAATCTCGGGATGCGTCCCTTTGGGAATATATATAGAGGGTATTAACTCTCTCTCTCTCTCTCTCTCTCTCTCTCTCTCTCTCTCTCTCTCTCTCTCTCTCTCTCTCTCTCTCTCTCTCTCTCTCTCTCTCTCTCTCTCTCTCTCTCTCTCTCTCTCTCTCTCTCTCTCTCTCTCTCTCTCTCTATCCAACTATCTATCTATCTATCTAGCTATCTCACTCTTACTTTCACTCTCTCTCTCTCTCTCTCTCTCTCTCTCTCTCTCTCTCTCTCTCTCTCTCTCTCTCTCTCTCTCTCTCTCTCTCTCTCTCTCTCTCTCTCTCTCTCTCTCTCTCTCATTCTCTCTCTCTAACCAAAGTATCTGAGAGCCTATAATAATGAAAATAAAAACGCCAACGCAAACAATAATTTCGTTCATAACCATTCAAATTCTTTTTTAAAAATCTTTAAGAAGAAAAAAAAAAATGTAGATTATTAGACAAGAAAGTATATGCGTTGTTGTTGTTTTTCTGTTGTTGTTTTTTCTCTCCTCTGAGTTCATTTCCATGCTGTCTCCAGGCGGACCCACGGCAATTCCTTAAGGCAATTTTCAGCTTTCAAGAGC
>NW_028234413.1:12090127-12092627 GCF_977035675.1 Penaeus japonicus
TGCTTAATGCTTATCATCATTATTATTGTTATTTTCATCATCACTATCACTATTATTATTATCATAATAATTATTGTTATTCTTATAGTTATCATTATTGTGAATATTGTAATTTTATCATTATCATGATTATCACTATCATATTCAATATTATCATTATTATCCCTATAGTTTTCCCGGATAATTTCCTTCTTCCTTTTTATTATCCTATCTTCCCAATATTCCCCATTTGTATTAACATTTCTCTATCCACCTGTCTTTCATATCAACTTATTATTGTGGGTTGACTTTGTTACTAAGTCAATTAGCTAATTGGTTTGTGAATCGGATTAGCAATCAGTTTTACCAACCAAGTTTGTAAACGATTTTCCTTCATAAGTCCGAATGCAAGTGAGGTTGTTTGCTTTTTCCCTTATGCTTCTTTTTTATGCAGAAAAAGAGGGAAGGGAGAAGAAAGATAAACGATAAACGGCAATAATAAACGATAAAAGGCAAGTAAATAAGAATGATAATAGAAATAGAACAAAAAAATGATAATAATAAATGTTTCACCAGTTGAGGTTCGTACACCAGTTTTCTTTCGGTGAATCGATTAAATAAATGAATAGATATATAATATCATTTGCTTATGTAAGCATAAGTAAATGATAGGAAAAAAATATTGTACACTATGGTCTCATAATGGAACCAACATATCTAAAATCCAGGCGTGTCACATTTACTGATAAGTAATTAATTAGTTAAATTAATGAAGAAAGGATATGAATATATACAAATATTGGAATTCCCAAACTTCGCAATCAATGTTTTTCATATTGACTTTACTTCATTCTTCTACTTTTCTTATCATCATTCTTGACATTAATATATATCAAAGTTAGTTCGATATCTAAGCTTACTTTAAGAATATCTAAAAGTAGGTATTTACTTGGCTTTCCACCTCTCTATCGCAAAACAACGCACTCAAAAATCCCTTAATTAAAATTGCTGAAACCTCGCTCTATTGGTAAGTACATACTAATTTCTGATCCCTGACTCGGAAACCTTACCAACAGTCGCTGCCAGTAATATGATTAAGAAATTATAAATAACAAAATAGAAGGTAGAGACCCTTCGTACTAACATATGAGTGTTAATCAGACGCGCGCGGTACCGATATGATATTAAGGTTTCTAAATTACTTCGTTGCGAATATCTTTTTTTTTTCTTAATCATGGTATTAGTGTTATTATGATCATTGTGTTGCTGGTATACGGTATTGCTGTTTGAAATAATTAAATGTTATAATTATGCTTTCATTCGGTATGTGGAGTAATTCTGTCGCTCTTCATATTACAGTACTCTTAGGCGGTTCACATATGCCCTTTACTTTGTATCCCTGTTCTGAGAAGACAGGATTCCTGCAGCGCATCCAATCCCTTTTTCAAATTCCATTTTCTTATCTATGATAACTAGGCGTATTATGATTATTAAGAATCTTTGCAACAGCATTTAAGAGTTTCCTATTTCAAGACTATGTTGTTGTTGTTTGTACTGTATTTTTCCTTTATTTATTTTTTTGCTGATACTGGCATGCAATAGTTATGACACTCGATTTCTATTTATCATCTAGGACCTCTGTTTATTACCCTCTTTTCATCCTTTTAAATTTATATGAAATAAATAAAAAGTTCTAATATTTACTCCAAACACAAACAAGATCCCTTTTCTTATCTACTTATCTCTTTCCACTTGGTGTTCACACGTGCCCTATTGCATTTTGAAATAGACATACTTGATGTTAACTTTGCTAACATGTGTCGCATTGCAGTTTGAAATAGACATACTTGATGTTAACTTTGCTAACATGTGTCGCATTGCATATTGAAATAGATATACTTGATGTTAACTTTGCTAACATGTGTCGCATTGCATATTGAAATAGATATACTTGATGTTAACTTTGCTAACATGTGTCGCATTGCAGTTTGAAATAGACATACTTGATGTTAACTTTGCTAACATGTGTCGCATTGCATATTGAAATAGATATATAGGGTGTATAACCATTTCCATTAATCATGATAACGTTTGATCCGCGAGGGTTGAGCTGAGCCATAACCGTTTTTCCCCCCCATCTGTCACTCTTCATTTGCAATTGTTCAGAGTCCTCTTAATCATCACTAACAGACCCTATCTCCCCTTTCTGTTTCTTCAGTAGCTTTACTATCCATTAGACATGTACCATATCAGTATATCGCCTCCAAAAATGTTCCAAAATTAGTTCACATACGTTGAAAGAGACTCTGACCGATACTGGCTTCGGTCCTATTAAGGTCTTTATCTGAAAAAAAAAGTTATTTTGCACCGCATTAAAATGAGGATGGATTTTCTTTCCTCCCTTGGGTGTTGTGTTAAAGTTATTATTATTATTGTTGTTGTAGATGTTTTTGCTGTTACTGTTACTATTGTTATCATTATTTTCATTGTTATTGTTATTGTCATTATTATCATTATCATT
>NW_028234413.1:12097627-12100127 GCF_977035675.1 Penaeus japonicus
GAGAGAGAGAGAGAGAGAGAGAGAGGCAGACAGACTGACAAGCAGACGGCAGAAGAGAGAAATGTTCCTCCCTATGGAATAAAAGTGAGGAAGTCTTTTCTAATGGTATTTTGGACAAGTCTTTGATGTGTCTCTCGACTTATTCCTCTCTCATTCCTTTGGGCTTTCTGGCTCCATTCGTTCTCTCACTTTTATCTTTCTTCCTTCTTGTCCTTCTTTCTAAAAAGATTTTTTTTTCCTTGTCCTTTCAACAGTGTTCTGTACGTATGAACACACGTGGTCAGGGATAAAATTACAAATACTCATTATCAGTATTATTAGAATTATAAGATAAACACAAATGCAACACACACACGCGCGCGCACATAGACACACTCCACACAAACACACACGCACGTACAAACGCCCACGTGCACACATACGCACACAAACATACACATACACTCACACACACACACACACACACACACACACACACACACACACACACACACATACACACACACACATGCACCCACATTACACTGCATTCAGTGAAGCAATATGGATTTGTTGTCATAGAAAACACAGTTCTAAAAAGAAAGCAAGGCTGAATGTCCTTTTTCAATCTCTCTCTCCCCTCTTTATGCCTGAGACGTCAGACATGAAATTTCAATATGTCTTTGTGATATAGAGTGAGGTTTTCCAAAGAAGAAATTGATTTGAAGATTTTGATTAATGAAATGTATTAGTTGTAGCGGGTACAACTGGTCTCATTGATTACACGAGTATCTAAACTGAAAGCAAAATTAATTATCTTAAGTAACAACCATAATTATATGTATAAAATAATTAACAACTGCATTAAAAGCTCTATTATCATTTTTTCCCTCTTCAATATACCAACACGCATACACAACACATAGACATAAGCACAGATACACATATACACACACTCCCATACAAACACACAAATACTTGCAAACAAACACATACACACACGCAGAGACACACCCGTAAAAGTACACACAAATACACTCAGACAAACACAAATACACACACAAATACACGATCACCTACAAAACGACTCTTCTTTACAACGCAAAGTCTTCGTCTGTTTTAACCACCTAGTTTAACGCTAAGGTGCACTTTTGGGGATTAAAATGACTCGTAGCTTTCTACTATATGACGGGGGATACTTTGTATAATGGCGGAGTAAACACAAGTCAGTTCGTGTATGTTCTTCTGAACTTAGCTTAGGAAGACGTGGCCAAGAGAACAGATGTAGGGGGGAGACGGGTGGGGTAGTAAGAGGGAAGGTAATTGTTAATAGGTCTAAACATGGTCTAGATAACAATTTATCTTTGGTTTAATTTTGGTTTTGACTTAGACCCAGTTAGATTTTTTTTACACTTATCAAGGTTTTATTTGGACCAGAATAATTTTCTGCCATTACAGTCATTATTACCACATGCAATAATGATTGTTATGATAGCAATAATGATGATAATGGCAATTATGATAATAGTAATAGTGGTAATAATAATCATAACAATAACAAAAGTAACAATCATGATGATAAGAAGAAACTGAATAAAGAGAACAAAAATGATGATAGTAATAATAATGATACTGATCATAATATCTATAACGAAAAGTTAAATGATAATGGTAAGGATAATCAAGAATTGATAATAGCGATAACATAATGATGATTATGATGATAACAACAACATTAATGATAAAAATAATGATAATTATAATCTCCCTCTCCAGATTATCATTATCATTATGAGTATGAATCATTCTAATATGGAATAGATATCAAGCAATAAGAAACTATGAAATGCTAAAGTCCGACGCGGAATCCTTCATGGTGACAGCTGACCTCCTCTGTTGTTTTTAATTACAATGACTCAACTACGACTTCGGCAAGGGCAATGGCAACATCAATCACTTGTTATTTATGAAATATTTGAAACTCTTTCCCGAGAATGAGGACCACCACTTGGATAGCATAGTTCATACAATAAGAGATTTCAGTTGAGGACATAAGAATGAGTTCGGATTATCTGAATTTTCAGTCCTAATAGAGGGAGGTTTGTAGACATTATAGGTATTGCTATGCCTAGTGGCGAGTGAATGAATGCAATCGAAAAGGAGGGATTTAGATACTTAAATATTCCCGAGACAGATGGGATAAAACACAATGAGATGAAAGACTACATTGACAGCTAGGGGGATATTGAGATCGAAGTTAAAACGGTGGAAATGTCATAAAAACAACAAAAATTCACGAGTAGTCTCCATAATACGATATGATGCCGGGAACCACAAGAGCTACACAGGAAAGCCAGATGCAATTTGATTATAGCTTATGACAACTATAGGTGGCAGGGAGCTCGTTGGAGTAGATCATAATATTTTTTATCATATTAGTAATAACAATGAAGAGACTATGGATGGTTGTGATGAGGGAAGAGGTTCTGTGAAGGGTAGACATTGTTTTTTTTTTTTTTTC
>NW_028234413.1:12115127-12117627 GCF_977035675.1 Penaeus japonicus
GCATTAAAAAATATAATGATAATCATAACAGAAATAAGAAATACATTAGTAATAGCAATAAGAAAGTGAACTAACAAGAAAACAGAAATCACATACGGCAAGAAGCAGACAAACAGATTAGTATTCGTGAAAAAAGGGATAAAGGAACGAATCAAAAGCCAAGCAAATTTCGCCTCTAAATGACGAGCAAGAAATAAAAGTGCATATCCTTGCATTAGTATGCATGTGGCATAGACCGGACATGACGCCATTGCCTGACAGCATCGTCTGACTTTTTTCTTAGTATATTTCAAGGAAGAGGATTTGCATAGTCTTTTGCCAGCTATGTTGACAGCATATAAAGGCTTTGGGTATTTCTGATCTGTGTTACTTTCTTCACTATAGAGAAAGTTGCCTTTATATCAGAAAAAAAAAACGTCTTTTACACAAACACATAACCACACTTACCCGTATGCCCAATAACCTCTTAATTAAACCAGCGATGGTATTTACCTGGAAGTGGACAGGAAAACGTTTAAATACAAAGATAAGGAAAACTCGAAGGCATTAAAATGCACCAAAATTTCGCTAAATATATAGACGACAAACTCCACTGATAATTTTGAAGAGAAAAAAAACAACAACAACGATATACAGCCCACAACCCCCCCAAAAAAATCTAGGGACAAACACATCCACATTTCACATTGCACTCACACACCTCCTTTCGCAACGTGCTATCTACAGACATCCAGCCTATTTCCAGTCGATTTGCCAGCTCTTCAAATGCCGAGCTACATCACTTGATTAATCGAGTGAGAAATGTCAAGAATGCCTCTTGTTGAAATTCCTTCCCTCTTGACACGCGACGCCAGCTTGTAAGGGATTCGGGAATTCGGAATCTCACTTTAGGTATCAAGTTTGGTATTTTATTCATAGGGGTTAAATTAGGGAGGTTTTTTTTTCGAGGTCGGGTTAGGGAGCTCATTCTAGGGATCCAGTTAGGGAGTTTGTTCTAGGGATCAAGTTAGGAGCTTAAACTAGGGATCAAGTTAGGAGCTTAATCTAGGGATCCAGTTACGGAGTTTATTCTAGGGATCAAGTTAGGGGATTATTCTAGGGATCAAGTTAGGAACTTAATCTAGGGAGCAAGTTAGGAGCTTAATCTAGGGATCAAGTTACGGAGTTTGTTCTAGGGATCAAGTTAGGAGCTTATTCTAGGGATCGCCTTCGGGAATTTAGTCTCAATTTACAAAACGAGTTTTTTTTCAACACTGCGTCTAACGGACCCTAAACGAATTAAAGTTGAAGCTAACTTCTAAGACGTTAACATCTAAAAGTATTCTAATGGAGTCGACTGTAGATTCAGTCAAAATCTAAAATTTCAATCCAAAGTATAAGAAAAGCGATATAAAATCAAGTCGATGAAATATCTAAATATAATCATCTTGCTTTCTCTTTCTCTTTCTCTCATTCTTTTCTCATTCTTCCCGTTATCATCTATCTATATATCTACTCATACATCTAAAACTCTTTCCTTGTAAAATAACCGTTCCAATCTACCCCTTCTTTCCGAAAATGTCCCCCTTGTCTTCCTCTCTCAACTTCGTTTGCAACCTATTTTCTCCAATTCCTTCATTATCCCCAAAATCTAATCTCCATCCCGTTCACCTTATCGATCTACCTCCTTCCTGCCTGTCTTTCTTGCGGGAAAATGAGGAATAACGAAGAAGGAAACAAGAGGGAGAGGGGGAGGGGGTTGGAGAGAAATCATAGATGACGGGAGAACCTACAATGCATTTTGTGTGGATCAAATAAGCGACTATAATCCAGAAATAATGGTGCTACTTCCAGCCCACTGTCGCTCGCCCGGGGTGGATAATTGGGACACGGGCGGCGTGGCGGTTCATAAATGGGCGTGGGAAGAGAAAGAGAGAGGGAGAGAGAGGGAAAGAGAGAAAGAGGGGGGAGGAGAGATGGAAAGAGATAGATAGATAGAGAGAGAGAGAGAGAGAGAGGGGAGAGGAGAGATGGAAAGAGATAGAGAGATAGAGAGAGAAAGAGAGATTGGAGAGTAAGAAAGAGAGAAATGGGGAGGGAAAGAAAGAGGGCGATAGAAGACAGGCAGAGAGGGAGGAATAGGAAGGAATAGAGAGAACAAGAGGGAGGAAGGAAGGAAGGAATATAGGGAACAAGGGAAAAGATGGATGGAGAGGAAGAGAGATAGTCTTATGTAAAGAGTGAAAGATGGAAGAGAAGGTATTATGTGGAGGAAAGGATAGAACGCTCAGGAGATGGATGAATGGATGAATTAATGGATGGATGGATGAATCAATAGATGAATGAAACAAAAAACCTTAGCGTTATTGAGAAAGAGAAAAAAAAAATGAACAAGAAAGCAACAACTGAGTGAAAACAGCAGGGTTAGAGAGAAAGAGAGACAGAACATCGACGCAAGAGCGTTCGAGATAGAAAGAGAAAGTAGAAAGAGAGGTAGAGAGAGAAATGAGAACGCGTGCAA
>NW_028234413.1:12130127-12140127 GCF_977035675.1 Penaeus japonicus
ATAATAATGAAAATAATAATAACAACAATAAAGAGAAAAAAAAATGAAATCAACAATCCTATCCAACAGGTAAAAAAAGGGTTCAAAATATGACCTAAACTACAGCTATGCAAATGAGAACCTTTCCCCATCTCTGAAGACAAATTTTTCGATCGAACGCTATTTCGTGGTAGTGATTTCCGATGTCATTTTGTGCTCATTTACGGTATGAATATAGGCAGAGAGAGATAGAAGAGAGAAGGGGGTAGAGAGAGACAGATGGAAGATGGGAGGGAGAGAGGAAGGTGAGGGAGAGGGAGAGAAGAGAGGGAGAAGAGACAGAGAGTGAGGGAGGGATAGTGAAAGAAGTGGGTGATAGGGATATAGGGAGATGAGCGGGAGAGGGAGGATGGAGGAAAAGAGAAAAAAACAAAGGAAGGAAGAAGGAGAGAGAGAGAGAGAGAGAGAGAGAGAGAGAGAGAGAGAGAGCGAGAGAGAGAGAGAGAGAGAGAGAGAGAGAGAGAGAGAGGGGGGGGGGGGAACAGAAAGAAATAAAAATAAAAATGATAATAATATAGAAAAGGAGAGAGAGAAATCAGAGAGAATCGCACACTCTTCCCCTCTCCGTCCATAATCCTTCCGACTATCCCCTCATCTGCCTTCCCTTCAGCCCTGACTTTAACTTCATACTTCATCCTTACTAAAGCTCCCCTCTCCTTCTCCCCTCCCTTCCCCCTCTTCATGCAACCTACCCCTCCTTTTCCCCCCTCCCTTCCCTTCCTCCCTCCCCTCCCTTCCCTTTCCCTCTCCCCTCCCTTCCTCCCTCCCCTCCCTTCCTTTTCCCTCTCCCCTCCCTTCCTCCCTCCCCTCCCTTCCTCCCTCCCCTCCCTTCCCTTTCCCTCTCCCCTCCCTTCCTTTTCACCCCTCCCTTCCCTTTCCCTCTCCCCTCCCTCCCTCTCCCCCTCGCTACTATACCTCGACAACAACCTCTACCATTCATCATGTGACGCTATCTAACCCTCCTCATCCCCCCCCCCCCATCCCCCTTCCCTCTTCTTCCCTCACCTCTGTTCTTTTCTCCGCCTCCCCAGCCCCCCCACCCCACCCTTTCCCTTCCGCCCTCATTTCCCTTACCCCCCCCACCCCCCTGCCCCTCCCTCATCATTACTCAGGATCATTATTCATCATATTCATGAAGAGGGGAGAGAGGAAAAGAAGAAAGTTAAGATCGAAGGAAAGAGGGGAAAAGAGGGGATGGGTAAGGATGAAAGAGGTGGAGGAGAGGAAGAGATAAGAGGGAGAAAGAAAAAAGAGGAAGAGGAATTAAGAGAAGAGAAGAAAGGAGGAGAAATAGGAAAATGAATAAGAGAAAGAAAAAAATATAGGAGAAAAAAAAAGAAAAATGGAGGAAGAAAAAGTCGAAAATGAGGAAATGAGAGAATGGAAGAAACAGAAAAATCGGTATAAAAAAAGAGAAAGAAAATAAAAAAAGAAACCCAAAGAAAGAGGAGAGAGGAGAACGAAGTAAGAAAGAAGGAAAAAAGAAGGGAGAAAAGGGGAGGAAAAGGAAGAAAAAAAGGGGAGGAAAAGGAAGAAAAAAAGGAGAGAGAGAAATCTTGAGATCAAGACTGAGCAAAATTCGATAGAATGAAGAGACCCCAGTGAACTCTGCAGTGAGGCTAACCAACGGAGTGATAGCAGTAGCGTTATAGAAGAACAGATGATGGAGATCAGGGAAGATAAGGATAAAAATATTGCCCCGATTGCCACTGATCTTGATAAAGGTAAAGCTCCCTTACAATACCATAGCCATCAATAAGGGACTCAGTGTAAATGGCCTGTGGGTAGGAGGCATCGCTGATGGAGAGGCTTATATGAGACAGACACTCTACTGGCAGTGTAGTGACCAAAGATGCTGGAAATAGACATAGTTCAGTGTACCTTAAATCAGATATTCCTTAAAAAATAATAATAATAATAATAAAATAAAATAAAATCATAATAATAATAAAAATAATAATAATAATAATAATAATAATAATAATAATGTATACAAGGAAGAATGTAGTAAATAAAAGATAAAAAGGAAGAATGACATGCTCGGTAAAAAAAAAAATATATATATATACAGAAAGAAGTGGGACGAGGGCGTACAAGAAACTACACGTTACTAAGTTTGATGAATAGGAATACGAAGGATATTGTGTCAGGACTTCTAATGAGAGGTTGCTATGGTTGACATACGCCTTTTGAGATAACACCTTTAGTGGACTGGCTGATGATGAGGCTGGAAAGGAAGTTGCTACGGGAGGTTAGGATAAGGTCATTGGACGGATAGTGCAAGTGAACAATTGCAACAAGTGTTATTTCTTCAAACAAGAAGGGAAAATGGATTGTTTTGCCTGCGGAGAAAGGTAGGGGGGGAGGGAAGTAGAGTGAGAAAGAGAGAGAGAGACTGGCGTACAGACCGAATAGAAGAGACGGAGAGAGTGAGGGAAAGAGAACGAAAGAGACTAAGAGAAAGAGCGATGGTGGGAGGAAGAGTACAATGTCACTCGGTAGTGAGTTCGTATAAGAATGTTGTCTGGTAAGTTCGTGACCTTTGAGTAATAGCTCGGACACTCTTCTTAATATATTCATAGTATCTTCGTATACAGGAATACAGATCTAGTGACCTCATTTTAGTGATTAGTTGAAAGGGATGTTCCCGTGAGAAGGAGGAGAGGGAAAGAGAGGGGGGGGCGGGGGGTAAAGGAAAATGGGAGTAGGAACAGAGGGAAGAGGGAAGGGGGAGAGAGAGGAGGGAGAAAGTGAAGTAGAGAAAGAGATAGACTCAAGAGAAACTAAAAAAAAAATAATAGAAGAAACCAACCGGCATACAGACGCTAAAAAAAGAGAGACAGAGAAAAAAGTCAAAGTCTAAATATATCATGAAGGGTTGATAATGATAATGATAATAAGGTTGATAATAAATCTAAAACGATTGTAATAATGACGATATCATAATGGTTATGATAGTACCAACAAAAAAAAATAATAATAATAACAACAGTAATAAAAATAATGATAATGATGTTATTCATAATAATAATAATAATAATAATAATAATAATAATAATAATAACAATAAAGAGAAAAGAAAAAAAGAAATCAGCAATCCGTATCCAACAATTACCAACAACAGGTAAAAAAAAGGGTTCAAAATATGACCTAAACTACAGCTATACAAATGAGAACCTTTCCCCATCTCTGAAGACAAATTTTTCGATCGAACGCTATTTCGTGGTAGTGATTTCCGATGTTATTTTGTGCTCATTTACGGGATGAATGTAGGCAGAGAGAGATAGAAGAGAGAAGGGGGTAGATGGGAGGGAGAGAGGAAGGTTAGGGAGAGGGAGAGAAAAGCGAGAGAGGAAGGAGAGGGAGTGGGAGAGAAGAAAGGGAGAAGAGACAGAGAGTGAGGGAGGGAGAGTGAAAGAAGTGGGTGATAGGGATATAGGGAGATGAGCGGGAGAGGGAGGATGGAGGAAAAGAGAAAAAAACAAAGGAAGGAAGGAGAAGGAGAAGGAGATAGATAGAGAGAGAGAGAGAGAAAGAAAGAGAGAGAGAGAGAGAGAGAGAGAGAGAAAGAGAGAGAGAGAGGGAAAAAACAGAGAGAAATAAAAATAAAAATAATAATAATATAGAAAAAAGAGAGAAATCAGAGTGAATCGCACACTCTTCCCCTGTCCTTCTGACTATCCCCTCATCTGCCTTCTCCCC
This sequence comes from Penaeus japonicus, assembly GCF_977035675.1. NCBI lineage: Eukaryota > Metazoa > Arthropoda > Malacostraca > Decapoda > Penaeidae > Penaeus > Penaeus japonicus. The sequence goes on from NW_028234413.1 coordinate 12,133,869, forward strand.
TTCAGCCCTGACTTTAACTTCATACTTCATCCTTACTAAAGCTCCCCTCTTCATGCAACCTACCCCTCCTTTTCCCCCCTCCCTTCCCTTCCTCCCTCCCCTCCCTTCCCTTTCCCTCTCCCCTCCCTTCCTCCCTCCCCTCCCTTCCTTTTCACCCCTCCCTTCCCTTTCCCTCTCCCCTCCCTCCCTCTCCCCCTCGCTACTATACCTCGACAACAACCTCTACCATTCATCATGTGACGCTATCTAACCCCCCTCATCCACCATCCCCCCCCATCCCCCTTCCCTCTTCTTCCCTCACCTCTGTTCTTTTCTCCGCCTCCCTCAACCTTTCTTCCAGCCCCCAGCCCCCCCCACCCTTTCCCTTCCGCCCTCATTTCCCTTACCCCCCCCACCCCCACCCCCTGCCCCTCCCTCATCATTACTCAGGATCATTATTCATCATATTCATGAAGAGGGGAGAGAGGAAAAGAAGAAAGTTAAGATTGAAGGAAAGAGGGGAAAAGAGGGGATGGGTAAGGATGAAAGAGGTGGAGGGGAGGAAGGAAAAAAAGAGGAAGAGGAATCAAGAGAAGAGAAGAAAGGAGGAGATATACGAAAATGAATAAGAGAAAGAAAAAAATATAGGAGAAAAAAAAAAGAAAAATGGAGGAAGAAAATGTCGAAAATGAGGAAATAAAAGAATGGAAGAAACAGAAAAATCGGTATAAAAAAGAGAAAGAAAGTAAAAAAAGAAACCCAAAGAAAGAGGAGAGAGGAGAACGAAGAAAGAAAGAAGGAGAAAAGAAGGGAGAAAAGGCGAGGAAAATGTTGAAAAAAGGGGAAAAAGAAATGAGAATGAAGTAAGAAAGAGGGAAGAAAGAAATTAGAGAAAAGTAAGAAAGAGGGGAAAGGCAGAAGTATGAAAAGAATATGGAAAAGGAGAGAAATAGAGAAAAAAAGGGAAGAAAAAAGTAAAAAAGCGGAGAAAGGCCGAGGAAAGATGGAAGAAAGAGGGAAGGGAAGGAAGAAGTAAAAAAGAAGTGAGAAAAGAGATAGAAAGAAGTAAGAAAGAGGGGAGAGAGAAGTCAGAAAGAAGGGAGAAAGAGGAAAGAAAGAAGTGAGGAAAGAGGGAAGAAAAAAATAAGAAATAGGATGGAAAGAGGAAAGGAAAAAGTAAGAAAAAGGGAAGAAAGAAGTAATAAAAAGGGGAGAAAGAGGAAAAAAATAAACAAGGAAAATAAGTGAAAGGGGAATGAAAGAGAGAAGAAAGAAGTAATAAAAGTAAAGAAAGAGGGAACGAAAAGAGAGAGAAAAAAGAAATAAAGAGGAAGACAAACAAAGCACCTGAGTCCTTACATTCCATCCCTTTTCTCTCTCTCTCTCTCTCTCTCTCTCTCTCTCTCTCTCTCTCTCTCTCTCTCTCTCTCTCTCTCTCTCTCTCTCTCTCTCTCTCTCTCTCTCTCTCTCTCTCTCTCTCTCTCCTTCTCTGTTCGCCATGTCAGGTGGCCAAGTTTGTTCAATTTGTTCGTGCAGTAAAATGTTCACAAGTTCCGGAACCCTTTTTGTTTTATGAGTATATAAAGCTCGGTTTATATTCTACTTCATTCGCGGTTTGGGCTGATGTAAGGTCGGTGTTCGGTTGTTCGTTGTTTTTTGTTTTTGTTTTTATCTTATTTTTTACGTTTATTTGTTTTTATCTTCTTCTTTTTTCTTTCTTTCTTCTGTTTAGTTTGTTCTTTTCTTTTTCTTATTTGTTTTAGTTTTTTTTCTTTTCTTTTTTCTTTTTCTTTTTTTTTCTTAGAGTATTTGTTGAGTAAGCGAGTAGATGCGTTTATTTACCTTCCCTTATTACCCCTCTCATACCTCACCCCACCCCTCCCCACCCATCTCACACCCACCTCACACCCACCCACAATGCCGTCCCCTACCCACCTAGCCCATACAAAAAAAAAAAAAAAAAAAAAAAAAAAAAAAAACCCATACAGAAAAACAGAAGAAGAAATCTTACCTCTCTCGACCTTGCTCATGGCGGGGCTGGAGTGTTTTTTGTAAGGCGAGAAGCCAAACTTGCTCCTCTTCTCCCTCGGTTCTCCATCGGAATCCTTCTCGCCTCCTACGTCCGTACAGATGCATTTGGAAACGCCGAACCCCATTTTCTATTTGTTTCTGTACGTTTTCTTTTTTTTAGGAATTTGAGGGGAGACTATGGAAAAATATGTTTGTTTGTGTTTTTTTTGTTATGATGTTTTTAGCTGTATTGTGTTTTTTCGTTACCCCATTTTGATTGAGTGAGATGTTTGTTCTAAGGTAACATTTTTAGTATTTTATCTTGATACGGTTATTGGTATTTCTTTTGTTTTCACTGAACAGTATTTACTGTAAAAAAGACAATATATTTCCTTTACATCACTGACAATTTTCTAATAATCATAATTACACACAACACTAACGAATTCAAACATTTCTTTATGATAATAAAACTTTCGCTTCTATACAGTGAGAGAAAATACTCTCTTTCGCCAACTCAGAATAACTTAATATGACGTCATTAAGTGTTCTCAGTAATTATCACGAGAGAGTATTTAAGCTACATCATTAAGACAAACTTTCTTGAAGAATATTTCGAGGTCCTTCTTCGTAGAGCTGCTGGAAAGAAAGAGAAATTCAAATTAGTGAATTAATTCACATTTGTGTTATCATTCAGAATGTTATCTATATCCTTGTTATCATTCTAAACATGATTATCATTATTGTTATCATTAATTCTATTATCATTTTTGTTATCCTTATCATTGTTGCTTTGATTATCCCTACAATCATTATCATTATTATCATAATTAGTAGTAGTAGTAGCAATGTTATCTTTATCATTATTCCTTAATTAATATTACTATCATCATTATCATAATCATCATTATCATTATCTATATATTTTTCATCATTATCATGATAATGGTTTTATAGTCATTATCATCATCATCGTTATGATAATTATCATAATCATCATCATTATAATCATTGTTACCATCACCATCAATGCCATCACTAGTAGCATTAGTTGATATCCTTTCAGTGTAAAATTTTCATGATCCTCTTTTCAGATGAAAATGCGATCATATACCATGCAAAACTGTTCAATAATCTAAATTGCATTATAAAAATAGATATCACGATTTCCTAATCTTACTATTCACCATTGACTAACATTTCACGTCTGTGGTATCAAGGATAATCCAGATCAATATATGCAATATAAAACTTTTTCATTATTTCTGGATATAAAACAGTTGGAAAATAGGAACATATCAATCAACAGTTTTCATAGCGCATGAATGAATATTTTATGAGCATAAAATATTTACTGCAAGGGAGAACCTTCATATCATATTTAATGGTAATACAATACAATTACAGTCCATCTAAAACAAAAAGATAAAAAAATTATGACAAATTGCATAAAATCAACAACAAAAATAAAAAGAGTAATGATGATGGAGCTCATAGTATTCATAATGAATAGGAAGATAAAGAGAACAATAAAAAAAATATGTGATGATGATAATAATGATAATAACAATAGTAGTTAAAAAGATAACAAAAATGATAAAAATAATCATAATAATAACAAAAATGATTAGAATAATGATAATGATAACGATAATAATAGTTATAATAAAGATAATGATAATAATAATGATTATGACAATGATGGTAATAATGACATTGATAATAGTGATAGTAATAATACTATAGAATAACAATAATAGTCATGATAATAATGATAATGAGAATGAGAATAATAATGATAATAACCTTCATGATAAAACAAAATAGCAGTAACGGTCATAAAAATATTTCTTTTCCGGCTCCTGCACATCCAGTTTTTAAAAGCTACTATATAGTTCGTCTAGTATAACCGATAACACTAAAATATCTGAGCGTGTGTTGCGTGAGCTTAAGGAGAAGGATTAAGATAAAGTGGGAAATAGGTGAATGTGAGGTAGAAGAGGAGGAAAGAGAGCAGAGTGAATGAGGTAGAGAAGAACAAGATAAGGAGGAAGAGGAGGAGGACAAGAGGAGAGAAAGGCGGATAAGGAGAGCAGGTGTGGTAGAGAGGAGGAGGAGGAAGAAGAGGGTTGAAAGGAAGTAGGGAAAGGAGGAGGAAGAAGTGGTGATGAGGTGGTAAAAGGAAGGAAAATAGGAGACATCAGGCAGAGAAGAGGAGAAGCCAGAAAAAGAAGGGAGAAGAGTGAAGAGGAGGAGCAGAAGGAAATAGAGAAGAAGAAGAAAGATGAGGATAAACGTAGTGGGAGAAGGAGGAGCATAAGTATATGGAGGAAAAGAAGAAGGACGAGGAGGAAAAAGAGAAGGGGAGGTAGAAGATGATGAGTGGGGAAGAGGGGGGAGAGAAAGGCAAGGGTGAATGAGATAAAAAAGACAGTGACATGACAAACTTCCCCTCTTTCAGGAAGATTGATAACAAGGACTTTAATCAACCACCTTCCTCGTGTCTGAAAAAAAGTTTCTAGAGCAATTACCTTCTCCTGTAACCCGGCCTAAAATTATATATTTTTTTTTCCATCATAGAGAAAGTATAGGGACGCGTCAAAAGGAGAGGGGGACGGCAGGGGGCGGAATTTCTGGGGTCATTTTCCTTGAGGTGATTTAAAGGTCATTTTATGAGATAAATTATTTCGTGGATTTCTTTAGAGGAAAGGTATTGTATCTTTATATATAGGAAAAGGGATTCTGTGTATTTAATGAACTGCATTGAAAGAGAAAAATATAATTGGTTGTTTTTTCTGGCAACTAATGTCATGAACCGTTTTGACAGGAGGAAGATAGGTTACTTAAAGGAGAAATAATGTATATATTACAGGAGTAAAGAAACTTCACGAAGAGGGAGAAAGAGGAACGGGAGAAAAGAGGGAGACATGAGAAAGAAGACGATAAATGGGAGGAGATGATGGAGTAAAATAAGTGAATACTGAGAGAAGAAGGGGGGGGGAGCGAATTAAGCAAAGACGAGGAGTTGCTCATTTCTACGGTCTGCTTTATGGAAAGTAACTTCATGAGTTACCCTGAAAGGAAACGGAAACTTCGCGGGTCACTCCGAAAGCGAAGGAATTTCACGGATCACTTTGTCTTCCTAACTTTGTCCCCATATCGCATCTGCGGACTCCTACTCCTTCCTCATTACCTCCCAAGACGACGGGGAAAACTTGAAGATGGACCAAAAGTCTTGTAATTTGACGCTCGCTCAACAGAGGAGGAGAGGAATGAGCTCTGATGTTATTGGGATCTATGGGTTCGCGATAAAAGATGTTTCACTGTTGGTTATTGTGATATATCCGCCTTTGATCCCGATATTTTGTTCATGTTTTGTGTCTATAAGAGAATGGATGAATGTGTAATCTCTCTTTATCTATGGCTCTTCTACGAGTTTACAAAAAGAAAATCAATACTCTTGTGGCACGTTTTTTATCCCTTCTCTCTCTCAGACTAAGGCTTATCGTCTGGCTATGGCAAGGGCACTTCACCATATAGATTAAGATATGGCATCATTCTTTTGTAACTTAGCTACGTGAAAGGAAAATAACTTCTTGATGGATATACCTTGAGTCGAACGAGGAGTTATAAGATTACCTGAATTCTCTCTCTCTCTCTCTTTCTCTCTCTCTCTCTCTCTCTCTCTCTTTCTCTCTCTCTCTCTCTCTCTCTCTCTCTCTCTCTCTCTCTCTCTCTCTCTCTCTCTCTCTCTCTCTCTCTCTCTCTCTCTCTCTCTCTCTCTCTCTCTTTCTCTCTCTTTCTCTCTCTCTCTCTCTCTCTCTCTCTCTCTTCCTCTTCCTCTTCTTCTTTTTCCTTCTCTTCTTCCTCTTCGTCTTCTTCTCTCTCTCTCTCTTTATTTTGTATCCCATCAATGGCTTACCATTTACTCTTAAAGTTGATACTTTTATCAGTATATTCAGCTATTCGTTTATCTCTTTATTTGTTCATTCATCTTTCCATTCATTTGTTTCTTCCTTCATTAATCTATTCATTTGTTCATTTATTTCTTCATCTCTTCTTTTGCCCATTCATCTATTCATTTTTATCTTAATTTGTCCATTCATCTGTCCATTTATCCATTTATCTATTCCTTAAACCCAGCAGTCTCTAACTTGACACCAAACTAGTCAGCACGTATTTCTCCAACAGCTTTTCCTCATATAGTTCCTCACGTTCTTTCTCTCCTCAGTCCTTGGTATGAAAAATATCGCTCATGGGTCCTTTTTTT
>NW_028234413.1:12157627-12160127 GCF_977035675.1 Penaeus japonicus
GAATGGGACAGGGAGAGGGAGAGTGAATGAGTGGGACAGGGAGAGGGAGAGTGAATGAGTGGGACAGGGAGAGGGAGAGGGAGAATATGAATGAGAAGTAGAGGGAGAGGAAGAGTGGGAATAAGAAGGGAGAAAGAGATGAATAGTAGAAAGTATATTGCAGTGGTTCCTTTACTGATGTGTATATCAACATCAGAGTCTCACTTCTGTCTGTACGTATGTCTATGATATCATACTCAAATATGATAAGCAATTCCATGAGTATCAGTTATCAAACTCAAATATATGTGTATACACGTGTCATACAAATATATAAAAGTATGCGTGCATCAGTATGTTTTTCGTATGTGTATATAATGGTGGTCGTGTGTTTGGGTTCGCGGATTACTTAAAGTACCTTTACAATTTGAACACAAAGAATATCTGCATTATGGTTTTACCTCTCTCTCTCTCTCTCTCTCTCTCTCTCTCTCTCTCTCTCTCTCTCTCTCTCTCCCTCTCTCTCTCTCTCTCTCTCTCTCTCTCTCTCTCTCCCCCCCTCTCCCCCTCCCCCCCTCCCCTCTCTCTCTCTCTCTCTCTCTCCCCCTCTCTCTCTCTCTCTCTCTCTCTCTCTCTCTCTCTCTCTCTCTCTCTCTCTCTCTCTCTCTCTCTCTCTCTCTCTCTCTCTCTCTCTCTCTCTCTCTCTCTCTCTCTCTCTCTCTCTCTCTCTCTCTCTCTCTCTCTCTCTCTCTTTCTCTCTCTCTCTCTCTTGACCACGAGAGCGCTATCACAAACTACCTTCAGGGAAAATCATAGCCATGATTAATATTCGCCTTAGATTAGGACGGGCAAGATATCAGGTTGTTAAATGCTTCCGAATCACCGAAGTAATAACCATTCAAGTCTTTATCGAACAAGTTTGAACCCGAACCCACGAGCAGTAAAGTAAAATTGGTTGGCAAATTTCAGAAAGATTTTCCGCCATTAAATACGCAATTAGCCACTAGGTTTGTTGTCTGGTTCGCTTGTCCGATTTTTTGTTTCGCGACTTCGGTGTTGTGTTTTATATGTTTTTTTGTTCGGGGATTTGCGTACTTGTATATTTATTTAGATCTATTTAAGTATTTTCCATTGTTTTTTTATGGTGTTGTTGATGTTATTGTTGTTCATCATTTATGTTTAGTATCCTTTCTCAAATTACGAAACACAGGCGGATCACTTACCATCGACTGTTTTAGCCTTTAAAAATAAATAAATAAATAAATAAATAAAGCTGATGTAACACTCCACAGAGAAAATATCATGTTGAGTGTTCTAAGACCTCAGCTAGCTGCATCCTCTTCCTCTCACTCTCCATCCTCTGTCCATCTTTTTTTTTTCTTCTCCATCTCCCACTTCTGCACATTTTCACTTTCACTTTTCAGCTCTTTCTCTCTTTCCCTCTCCATTTCCTCGCTCTCTCCTTCCTTCTAGTTCTCTTACTCTCCATCTCCATCTTCCTTTGCATCTCCCTCTCACTCTCACTCTTAATTTCCCTTTCCCTTTCCCTTTCTCATTCTCACTTAAATTCTCCATTTCCCCTTTTTCTCTCCATCTCCCTCTCCCTCTCAGTCTCACTCTCTATCCCTCTCACTCCCCATCTCATTCTTCCTCTCACTCTCCATCTCCCTTTCCCTCACCCTCTCCCTCTCCCTCTCCCTCTCACCCTCCTTCTTCCTCTCACACACAATCCCATTTTCCCCTTCCTCCTCCATTTCTTCCCCCCCTCTTCCTCTCCCTCCTTCGTAATTGTTTCCCACGAGGTTAAGGCTGGTCAAGCACCCTTGTAAAATGCACTAATTATGAAGTCTTCACCCGTGAGTGACATTTGTGAATCCGGGGACCACTCGAGGCTCAGGTGCAGGGAGGGGAAGGGGGAGGGGGAGAGGGAGGAGAGTGGGGGAGAGTGGGGGAGAGGGAGAGAAAGAGAAGAAAGAGAGGAAGAGTGAGGGAAGGAGGGAGGGGAGGCGGGTGGGAGAGAGAGTGAAGAAGGGAGGGAGAGAAAGTAAAGAAGGGAGGGAGAGACAGATAGACAGAGAAAGAGAAAGAGAGAGAGAGAGAAAAAAAGACAAACAGAGAGAGAGACAGGTAGAAAAAAAACAACAACACGAAAACATTAAAGGTGATGTATCGTGGCGAGTTTGTAATTCAACATTTTGTGGAAGAAGACGTATGGTTGGGGCGGAGGGAGAGGGAGAGGGAGAGGGAGGGGGGGTTGATAGTTACTTGGGGGACCAAATCCAGGGGGGGGGGCTGCCCATGAAGAGATGATTCCTGATGATCACTATGGTCATCATGGTTATCATTACCATAACTGAAAATAACAGTAAAACTTTTATAAATAGATTCTTAGTATCATTAATTTTGTTTTGTTGTTGTTTACGCAGTTCTCATTATCATTATTATTAATATTATCAGTAATGTCATTATCATCATTAGTATTATCGTAATTATTGTTATTATCATCATCATTTTCATCATT
>NW_028234413.1:12172627-12175127 GCF_977035675.1 Penaeus japonicus
AAAGGATGGGAAGGGGAATGAAGGGAAGGGGATGGGGAAGAGGAGGGGAGTAATTAAGTAGACGGGGGTTAAGTGATGGTAACTGAAGAATGGAATAGGTGAGATTGGGAAAAAGAAAGAGGGAGGAGGTAATCAGGAGTAGAAAAGATTGGGAAAGAGAGACGGGGAGAGTGGAGGCAGGGGAGGGAAAAAAATGGGATTGGGAAGGAGAGAGACGAAAAGAGGAGGTGAGAGGGGGGGCAGCGAGAGGAAGGGGAGGGAGAGTGAGAGAGAGAGAAAAAAACCCTCTCCTCAAATGCCTATGCAATTGCTTCTAGAATATTTCATACGCAGAAAAGAGCAAACAAAAATCTAGTTATCGGGGTTCTGAAGAATGTAGCGTCACCAGCGTTGTCATGGAAACCAGACTACCAGCGTACTACCATGTATTCCTAAAAGAATTCGCCTTTTTAAGACTTTCTTTTGACAAATCAAAGATGAAGACTTTTGCTTCGTAGGTATTTTTCTTAGTTTTTGTTTTTCTTCCTTGTCTTATTTCCTGCGTCCCTTTTTCATGTCCTTTAACTTGTGTCTCCTTTATCATTGTCATTATATTCGGTTCTGTAATCAGCAGCATAATGCCCATGCCTTTCCCCTTTGTCTCCCCTTTGACCTCTCCCTCCCTCCCTCAGTTTTTCCCTCTCTCGCTCTTTCTCATCCTCCACATCTATCTCTTTCACCCTTCCACCCTCGCTCCTTCCATCTATCCCTCTTTCCCTCATTTCCTCCTTCAATCCCTCCCTCCCTCCCTACCTCTCTGCACTCCTCTTTCACCTCATCCCCCCCACTCTCTCTCTCTCTCTCTCTCTCTCTCTCTCTCTCTCTTTCTCTCTCTCTCTCTCTCCTCTCTCTCTCTCTCTCTCTCTCTCTCTCTCTCTCTCTCTCTCTCTCTCTCTCTCTCTCTCTCTCTCTCTCTCTCTCTCTCTCTCTCTCTCTCGCTCTCTATCTATCCATCTAACTATCTATCTGTCTCTCTCTCTCACTATCTCTCTCTCTATCTATATATATCTATCTATCTACCTATCTCTATTTCCCTTTCTCTCTATCTATTTATCTATCTATTCCTCTGTCTCTCTCTCTCTCTCTCTCTCTCTCTCTCTCTCTCTCTCTCTCTCTCTCTCTCTCTCTCTCTCTCTCTCTCTCTCTCTCTCTCTCTCTCTCTCTCTCTCTCGCTCGCTCTCTCTCTTTCTCTCGCTCTCTATCTATCCATCTAACTATCTGTCTATCTATCTGTCTCTCTCCCTTTCTCCCTTCCTCACTTCCTCTCTTCCTCTCTTCCTCCCTTCCTCCCCTCCTCCCTTCCTCCCTACCTCCCTTCCTCCCCTCCCCCTTTCCTCCCTTCCTCCTTTCCTCCCTCCCTCCCTCCCTCCCTCCTTACTTCCCTCCCTTGTTATATCCTCTCCTTTTCTCCACATCCTTACAAAAGTTTTCCCACCGTATAAAACGACCAATCGCCAATCACCACTAATCAAAAGGATTCCCGCAATCAGTCGCAAGGATTAGGCGTATGAATGAGTCGATGACAAAAGTATTTTCCCTTCTTTTCTCTGATAGATTTTAGCAGTGATTGACGCGTGTGTATTTGGTTATAGGGATTCCTATATATAACGTCTTTGTTGGTGGTGGTGGATTCATCATCATTATTATTGGTCGTATATGTTGTTGATTTGTTTCTTCATGCGAATATCAGAGTTATTAGGATAATGAAGATGATAGTGACTTATAATTATGGCCAATATTGTTCGTATTTTCATTAATATCATCCTCACAATCATTATCATAATCATCAACATTATTATCAATTACGAATACACGCACGAATTATCAGTGCAATCTAACTCTGGCCAAAAGGACTTCGTTGACGACCCATCCGTACATTGTCTGAGACACGTCTTTCGTTGAGTCTTCTCCTCAAAAACCTATTTGTGTTTCTTCTTCTTACTTTAAGCTGGGAGCAGTTTCAAGGGGTTCTTGCGCGCCCTTCTAGCATGTAAGATTACTAGGAGAGGGAGGGCAGACACGTGGCGTTTGTGATTGGTGGAGGGAACTATTCAAATGTGGATGTATAGAAATTTTACATGGGTATTTATAAAGTGTACACATACATATGAATATATATTCACACGCTCATGTATATTCAAACGCTCATTTTCACATATACATCATCTACACATACATATATATACACGTTTTTTACATGCACTCACGCACACAACATTCATTAATACATACACGCAATTATACATACAAACACGCACACACACACACACACACATTTACATACACAAGCAAAAATAACAATTTTGCGTAGACAGCAAAAAGACTCCTGGAGAGAGAAAGGAAACCAAAGAGAACCAAACAGACAAATAAAACGATAAACAAAAATAAGAGAAAGAAAAAAGATAGACATTCCATAGCCCAAAATTCCACATTTTGTGCCTCGACAATCGCTGCCTTGCAA
>NW_028234413.1:12196166-12198666 GCF_977035675.1 Penaeus japonicus
ATATATATATATATATCCAAATATATATGTACACACACCACACACACACCATATATATATATCTATTTATATTATATATATCTATATATATATATATATAATGATATATATAATACTTTCTGTTACTTATTTACTTATTTTAATTATTCTATTTATAGCATAATAGTTATATATATTTATATGTATAAATAAATATATATATTATTATTATATATTTTAATTATATATATTTATATATAGCTGTATGTATACATATACATTCTTACGTAGTACTACAAAGTGGAAATCATTTACAAAGCTTATTAAACCATTAAAGCCAGTCGTCATAAAAACGCATACAGGCGTAAACCAGAATCACTTTGTCCCTTATGTTACTGAATACATGGATTAATAAGTGAGACAGTCGGAGCCAGGAATGAAATAATATCATTGAAATGAACCAAAAAACATAACTGTCACCTTCTAATTGTTATAATCACAGCGTATCAAATTGTATTAAATATCTCGAATAATTATATCTTACGAAACCCTAATTACCCGGTCTGCTTTCTTTCCGTCCTATTTTTTATTCTATTTTTTAACGAGCAAGTACTATTAATCGTAACCTATAATGTTTTACAACAAAATAAATTGATTAATATATATATAATTCTATCATCATAAATTTTGAGTTCAGCAAATTCATTTTATTTTTATTATTTTGTGTAAGCCCGTAGTCCACATTTTTGACACGTGATGGAATACAAAAACGCAATAATGGAGAGTTTCCACTTTCTGTGTTAAATTTTCTTGAATTTCACCCTCGGTACTTCCCGATTTACGCTCATGTGATCCGTAGAACTTCGATGCTTTGTATGGCAACCATATACGTAAATGTAAGTATTTTTGATAATGATATCGAGCCAAAACTTGAAATTTGTGGAGTATTTGGCTGTGACATTTCTTTCTGGGGGAAGAATAAGGATAAATGGGTTTAATGCATCACATATTACCCAATATGATGTACGATACTTTAATATATCATGGATTTTTTTTTAAATATGCTGACAAGGTACATATGTAGGAATTAAAAACCATGTGGCTGATTCAGTGACCAATGTATTTATTTTCTATATCTATTCGTCTATTTATCTAATAGCTGTATATATTTGAATTGATGTTGAGGTTATGATGGTTAGTCCCGAGAATTTGATCGAATTAACCGTAAAGTTGTTATTTTTAACTGAAATAACAGCTACAGTTTTGCCTAACCGAAATTCAAGCGTGAGAAGTAACGGTTATTTGTTTATCTATTTTAATGCATGATCAATCATATATATTGAACATTATGGGAGCTGATTTATCTATTCATAATTATATATATATATATATATATATATATATATATATATATATATATATATATATACATTATTGCAGCTGTACATGTATATAGGCCTATAAGTTTGTGTGCACATCACATATGTGTATAATCCTATATATTTACATGTTTGTGAGTACGTGTGAGTGTAAGTGCCTGTGTGCATGTGTCTGTGAGTTTGTGTGTCTATTTAAAAGACATAGAGAGAGGAAAATCAAGCAAAGTACAAGTAATTTATTTCAGTAAAGCGTCGGTTGTAAAGAATGACTGCGTTAAAACCAGCTGTTGGACAGGAATTTTAAACGCTTTTAGATCATGATATTTTTACCTTACATATAAGAGAATACCGTAGCTCTCCTTGCTACAACAGGGTGGAAGGGACAAGGAAAGAAATGGGTTTTCATTGTTCTATTTATTATCATTTCGTATTAGAAATTATGGCAATGATAATCGTATAATTACTACTGTTACTTTTGTGATTATGATCATCATTACTATCATCATCACCAATATAGTTGTTATTTTGTTCTCAATGATGCTGATAATCATCATTTTTATTACTACTACTATTACTAGTGACTTCAACTTCAGTAGTATCATAAATGCCAGTATTATTACATCCCTCATTACCATTACACGTGTGTCACTACGTCTGCAATAATCCCAAGGTAATATTATATGTACATATTTCCAGATGGTCAGCAGTGAAGCAGAAGGGAGAATTCTACCTTGAGGTCATCACGCCAAGGTTCTTAACACGAGCAGAACAACAAGATCTTCAAACAACCAAATGAAGTAGATATATGCGGTAAGAAATTATAGATACTTGACTTTTGTATATATTAATTTTTGAGCAAATTATTACGTTATTTTCAAATACAGGTAATATATACTTCAATCAAAAATAATTATCGTACTTGAAAAGAAAGTGGTATACACACATAGCAACACAGTTTAACTTAAAGCTAGTCTTTTCCTTTGCTACACACACATATACATACATCATGCTCTACATTTAATGGATCTTTCATATAGTTCGCAGAGAAATAGGTTTTTATTGTTGTTGCTTTTTCTTAATTTTGAATTCTCTTATTCGTTTATTTCTTAAGATATGACAAGCCTTCACAAAATGTTAGATTT
>NW_028234413.1:12201166-12208666 GCF_977035675.1 Penaeus japonicus
GGTCGTGCAAACTACAAGCGCACGCGAAAAGTCACACAAAAGACACCGATTCCTACGATTCAAGCGATTACGAAGACCTGCCAGTAAAGCTAAGAGCAAAGAGGTACACGAGAAGGAAGACCAGGAATGGGGGAGCAGCTACGCGATCTTACTTCAGAAGGAATAGTTCCGTTGGCGCCCGTGAGAACGATGAAGACGGACCTCCTATGGCTTATGATGAGTCCCCCTCTTCTTCCCCTAAGTCTTTGGTCATTGATACCTCTCCACTCAGGGATCGACGCGTTCCACCACGCAGCCAGAATAAGCTCATACAGCCATCACTACCAAGACTGCGATTCAGAAACTATAAGTACAAAAAAGATTTTCTAGCCAAGTATGAAAAGAAAAAAAGGGCTGCAAAGTATATGTGCAATGTTTGCAAACAGGAATTTCTCCAACTGAGCTACCTTAAAGTCCATGCTAGAATACACACAGGACTCCGGCCGTATGCCTGTGACACCTGCAAGAAAAGGTTTTCCCAGTCGTCTGCTCTAATGAGTCACAAGAGAATCCACACAGGCGAAAAACCTTACCAGTGCGAAATCTGCAAGAAACGTTTCAAAGAGTCATCCAAAGTGACTCGCCATCTCCGAGTCCATACGGGTGAAAAACCATACGAGTGCAAACTTTGTGGGAAATGTTTCTCCCAGAGCGGTTCGCTTAAAATCCACTTGAAACTGCATAGTAAACCTGGTGACAGAAAACACAAGGGAAGAAGGAAGAAGCGTGCTACCCGTTTGGGACAACTTAGAGGAGAGTTAAAGTTGATGAATGATTTGATAGACATATCCTTGCCGTCTGAGTCACTGAAGTGTAAAGAGGAAGAGAAACCTCGGGTCCACGTACCTCAAGCTAGTGCCGTGGAGTGTGAAGTTAAAAACAAGAACAAAATCGACCAAAATTCTGAAACCATTTTGGAACCCGAAGCCAAAGCAGACAACCAGCAGACTCTTTTCAGGGATGAAGCATGTGAAGCAGACAAGCCCTTATCTGAGTACACGAATGTTTCCACTCAGCAACCTAGATCTGAATCAAAATGGAAGACAAGCGACTATAAATATACTAACCATACGTACAATACGCCAGAGAGTGATTTGATAGTTGACAAGAGTACAGATAATGATCGACATGCAATGTGGCCAGACAATGTCATGAAATGGTTTCTGCTAAAGCAACCTAACGGGGAAGCATCCAAACGGATGAAGAAAAGGAAAAGGAAGAAGGTAACGGTAAAGTCAAAGAAGGCAAGACGAGGCAAAAAGAAGACATCTGTGTCAGCCATTCAGACTCAAGACATTTTAGATAAAGATGTGAGTGAAAAAACGAACCATCAGCATGCAGGAAAAGAAATTCCTACTAAACATGTTGAAAAACTGAGTTTACCTACGGTATATGTTATTGAAGAAAGACAGACCACCTCGGTTGCAAGTCGTGAGCGAAACCATCAGGAAGAGAATAAGGAGATTCACCACCGCCACGCAAAAATGCCTTTTGTGCATGTGCAGCAGAAATCGGATGTCCATAATGCTGATCAGATTGTACATGCTGAAGAAAGAATTCAAGAATACACTGGATACGACAATACTGTGGTACATACGTATGAAAAACAGCCACAACTGCCAAGTTTGTTAAATATAAGGTTGTATGAAACCAAGCCAACTTTTCCTTCTTTCTCTGAGCAGATATTTTCGGGATCGAACTTTGAAGGAAGAAATCAAGCTTTAAGTCAGACTACACAAACTTTAGAAAAAGCTTCTGTGCTATCTATTAAAAATTCGCCTGTAGATCAGATATCTACAAGTCGACGGATTATTGAGAATGTGAAACCGGATTCTGATAATATACCGCATGATCAATATCCTCTAGATTTATCCAAACATGAAGCTATTAGGTCAAGTCCACAGCATGATATAACAGAAGCAAGCAAAGTCAGTAATGAACATAGGCAAACGGCACCCCTGGGAAAGACACCTGAGAAAGTTTCCAAGAAATCACATATAGAAGATTCAGAGAAAGAAATGCCAACACGAGACGCAGGGAAGGCTTTCTCACAAAGGCTTCCAGTCGACAGCGGGCCAAAGGCACGAAGTTATAAGAGGTTAAACCGTCGTGTTCAAAGAAAACCAAAGAAACTTGACGGAGAAGCACTGAGAGAACCTAATAGAAAGGGCAGACAAACCAACAACTCAAGCGTGGAGCATCCTGTAGCAAATTCTGGAGAAATGTTCCCACAACAAATGGGACAGTCCCATAACTTTGATAGGTTATCTCTATCCATGATGTGTCACGAGACCGGAACTAATCAGGATATTGAACAGACAAAAGAACTCACGCATAAGAAGAACGCTCAGCAGAAGAGTTCTAGTCATAGGGATCAAGGCTTGTCGGAATCGGGGAAGCCAAAGAAGAGCAAAAAGAAGCACCGCGGAGAAATCTCAGGAAAATCGAACAAACGAACAAACGAAAGTATGCTAAGGAGGTCAGTTATAGATGTTGATGTATATGAAGATAAGAGTGAAGAAATGACGAATATTCAAGAGCACGTCCACACAGACAATATTAGCCAGAAAGCATCAAAAGAAGAATATCGAATAAGAACACGTCAGAGAACGAAAGAGGAGAACGGTCGATGTGAAAAAGATGCTTCGAAGGGTGATCCGGAAACACAACTAAACACAGAAGCTACGCGGGTGAAAGATGAAGACGTACCGCAAGATCTCTCTCAGAAAGTGCCCGCGCAAGAACGAGCTTCAGAAGGGATGTTGTTCTATGCAGGTAACGACGACATTAGCTGCGTCGAAGTGGTTGTGAGCACGACTTCAGGCGATGAAATTGGTGCTGTTTGTAAGCAAGAGGTTGAGGATCTCAGCAGTGACATGGGTCTCGAACCTCAGAAGTTTCTGACTCTGGAGTTAAATTACAGCGATAACGATCTTTGTGAGATGAAGGAGATGGCGGCGACGGAAAACCCTGATTCATATATGCACGACCAGAGAGTGTATCCGACACGGTGCTTTATTCAAGAGCCTAGTCAACAAGAAAATACAAGTACCGTGTATATCGTCGAGGAGACTGGCGTTCAGTCGAGTTATGGTGAGCCTTTCATTACAGCAAACCATAGTATGAGTAGCGGTGTTCCTTACCCTCAACAAGAGGATCAGGTGTATCAGGATCAAGTGTACTTGTATCAGGATAGTGCGTATATGAATCACAATCGTATGTACACGCCGTTCTACGTTGATGCACACCGGAATACGATGTACATACATCAAGATCAGCAGTATGCATCAGGGCTTGAGTCATACCAAGTTTACATTGGCCAGAAATTGACATGCATGCAACCGGAGCCGAGATATAACAGCACTCAGATGAAAGCTGAAAGTAGAATGGACGTTAACAGCATGAGTGACTACAGAGAGGCTTACGGCTCTGAACCGCGCCATCCCGATTCCACGTTAATTAACAGTTTAGGGCAAAGCTATTTTGGTCAGAACGATTGTGAATTTAGGAGTTTCACCTCATATCCTCCTAATAATTTCGTTTATCGTTATTACTCCGACGAGCACAGTAATTACTACGCAGTTTGTCAACCTCATAATCATCATTAATTTGTCTTCATCGGTGTGAATGTTAAGCACCGATGTGATAACCTCTTCTTTCGTTCTCCGTTGGTGGCATGTCTGTGCTTGTTTGTTTTGTTTTGTGTATAGATGTATATATAATATATATATATATATATATATATATATATATATATATATATTTATATTTATATATACATGTATATATACATGTATATAATATATATATATATATATATACATATATTATTATATATATATATTATATATATATGTATATATAATATATATATATATATATATATATATATATATATATATATATATATATATATATATATATATATATTATATATTATATTATATATATATATATATATATATATTTCATATACATATATAAATATATATATTTCATATACATATATAAATATATATATATTTCATATACATATATAAATATATATATATATATATATATATATATATATATATATATATATATATATATAATGTGGAAGCGCTGTGCGTACACACACATATAAAGGAAAAATCAATAAAAAAAATGAAAACGAATGCGCTAAAGATGTAGCAAATGTGCATAAAGAGGATAGTAACATGTATTTAGTAAACGGTGTGCTACTGAAACTACTTCAATGATGATGATCCACGACATTTTTGGAAGTCGTCGGAACGATTTTGTAGATTAGAATCTATTCATATTTACGAAAAGAACCTTTATTTTGGCTGTGATGGGTTGTATTTGTCTTAATTAAAAGAGGACCACATTCTAGTCGTCTGCTCGAGCATGAATTTATGTGAGACACGGTCGTTTGTACTTGCAAGATGCAGAGTGAAAAATGTCATGTGCGTAGTCACCTAAATAGCACTTTTCTTTAGTTATTTTTATCATGTTGCATATTTGCGCATCGTTCTAGTAATGAACAGGTAGTAGTAATTTGCATCTCATGGTATGTCGTTGGCGCTTTAACTCCAGTGACTGTTTTTGTTGTTTAGAACATTGCAAGCGCCCGGCACGGAAAAAGGAAATATTTTCTGATAGATTTTTGTTTATATATATATATTTTTTTTTTGTTTGTTTGTTTGTAAGTTCTTCGTTGGAATGTGTTATTGGAGTAAAAAGTAAATATGAACTGATACTTTTATGATCTGATTGAAAGGGTAAATGATTTTATTCTTGTAAATAACTTTGTTTGTGCTATACAAATGTTGTAATACCGCCGAGGAAAAATGATTATTAATAGTTTGTCAGCTTTTGAGAAATAAATGCATATTTTTTTGTTATATGCAGTTTCATTTCTTTTCACATAACTTAGTAATGTTATCAGCAGCATAATGTAAAGAGTGTAAACACAAACAATAGTCACGTTCAGAAGAGACACAGTAAAGATACCAGTGGTAGAGATAAACATCCATAAAAAAGCAAGCAAAATTAGTAATGGAGAAGAAGGGAAGAGAAAGAGAGGGAGATTAGATCAGAGAAAAAGAAAACTTGAGGAAGAAATCGTTTAGATGTGTACCCCCTGATGTATCTTTAGCTTCTTTTCTTACAGAGAAAGCATAGTGAAAGATCAAATAAATGACACTCCAAATGCCACATGGTGAAAAAGGGTATAAATGAATAATAAAAATTAGGTGAATGTATTGCGAAAAGGCTAGAGTGTATGCGTGATTTTTTCGATGTAAATAAAGACGTATGATAATAGTAAGGATGACGCTAATAATAAGATGGAATCAAATACTTATATAAAGAAAAAACATATGGTATAATAGTAATAATAATATTAGTATATACTATTGTGGTTATATGGTACTTGCTACATTGCCGTAAACATAATGTGTGCTTATTTATATACGTCTGCATCCGTCCTGCATTTATCCTTACTCTTGTCATAAACATCTGTTCGTATAACTTTCTACTGCATTTCCTATGTAATTTATCCTTAATTGCGCTTTTGTTCTTTTTGCTCCTTTGTTTTCTTCTCGTGTTTCATTTAAGTACTTCCTCATCCCCGCATCCCGTGTCTACTCATCATTCTCCTTCTTCCGTTTTCGTTACGTTCTCATTCTTCTGTTTTCGTTCTCACTTCTTCCTTTTATTTCTCCTTCTCTTTTTATACCCTCTCTTCCTCATCGTTTCCTAGAGAATATATAAGGAAATTATCTAAATTGATAAATTGTTAGGGTATCAAGACCGTAAGTAAGAAAGAAACAAACAAACAACGAGAAGTGTGTAACTCGGAAGATGACGTCATTGCGAGACGAGATGAGGGTGAGGGCTGTTGCGGGGGGGATGGGGGTGGGGGGGAGAGTGAACGTAAGGGCGGTTTTTACTTCTATTTTATCTTTTATTACATTCGAGAAAGAGATAATGAGTACAAAAAGGAATCATGTTCGTTGTGTGGAGAGGGAAACGCGGCAGTGACGTAATTCCTGAAGTCATCATCAATATTAGTCTCACTCTGCATCGGAATCAGCGCCATTCTTCATTATCATCGATTATCATTGACGTAATAATCCATGATAACCAAATGATTAGTAACATTTTGATGAAGAAAAAAAAAATTCCCGAATTTCAGAATCATATTTGGCAGATAAACCCACTATACACAAAACAGATTTATTGAAAATGAGACTACAGTTTCAGGATCCATCTGGATCCCATCATATTTAAAGAATGATACAAATTCGTAAGAAACTAAACCTTTAGAAGAATGAAACACATCACAGAAATACGTCGATTATGTTAAGAAAAAAGAAAATCTGATTTGAAAAGACGCAGAAGCAAGAAGGTGAGAATCCAAAAATCAAAGGAAAGAAACAAAAACAAATAAATAGGGACAAACTATGAAATACAATTAAAAGAGAACGAAAGTTAGACACAAGAAACGACAAAAAAAAAGTAAAACGAATAGAAAAGTCACGCGATTAGATAAATACATAACACGACGAATCACCTTAAAAAACGAAAGAAAAATGGCAATCATAAACAAAGAGAAAGCACGAGATCAGAAACAAAACAAAAGACGAAAACTAAAATCCTAGAAACTAGAAGCCCCAGCCCGCCATATCAAGCAAAGGTATAAACGTAGGAAACACATGGCACAAAGACATAGGCATGACATAGAGATGACAAGGCGTTGCAGAGACGGAGTGGGAACCTCATTAGGGACTCTGTTAAGTGGTTGGATTGCAAGGGTGTGGGCGTGGGGTGGGGGCGGCGGAGGGGGTAGGATGGCGGGGCGTGGATAGGGTTGGGGAGAGGTAGGATGTCGGGGGGCGTGGGTTGGGAGGAAGAGAGGTAGGATGAGGGGGAAGGTAGGGTAGTGTGGACGTGAGTTGGGGTGTTAGGATTGTAGGGGCAAAGGATAAGGAAGGAGAGGTAGGATGGTGTGGGTTGGGGAAGGATGAGGATGGTGTGGACGGAAGATAGTCGAGGGGAGGAGGATGGAGGAGAGAGGTAGGGTGGTTTGGGCGTAGGATAGGAAAAGGATAGGACATGATGGGCCTAAAATAAGAAAGAGGGTGTGGCCATGGGTTCGGGGAGGGGGGGAAAGGGGGAGATGTGGCTGTCAGTTGAGGATAAGGGTGGGAAGGAGTAGGCGCGGGTAGGGTGTAAAAGGTGAAACGGTGACGTATAGTGAGGAGGTGATTTAAGGGTGTCTGGACAGGAGAAGTATGTGTGGGCGGAGGAGGAGGAGAAGGAGTGTGGGCGGAGGAGGAGTGAGGGTGTAACCGTGAGCGAAAACGAGAGAGAGGGAGTGAATGAGTGAGAGAGAGAGGAGAGAGAGAGGGGAGAGAGAGAGAGAGAGAGACAGAGAGAGAGAGAGAAAGCGTTTGGACGTGGGCGGTCGTGGGC
>NW_028234413.1:12213666-12216166 GCF_977035675.1 Penaeus japonicus
AGAGAGAGAGAGAGAGAGAGAGAGAGAGAGAAGAGAGAGAGAGAGAGAGAGAAGAGAGAGAGAGAGAGAAGAGAGAGAAGAGAGAGAGAGAGGGGAGGGGAGAGAGAGAGAGAGAGAGAGAGAGAGAGAGAATGAGAAAGATAATGAGGGAGAGAGAGAGAGAGGAGGGAGTGAGAGAGAGAGAGAGAGAGAGAGAGAGAGAGAGAGAGAGAGAGAGAGAGAGAGAGAGAGAGAGAGAGAGAGAGAGAGAGAGGAGAGAGAGAGAAGGAAATAGGAGAAGTGAAATGGAAGGAGTAGAAGAAAAGGCAGAGGAAAGAATAAACGGAGGGGGGGGAATGAGAGCAAAGGAAAAGATCTAAGGGAAAGAGTGTAGGAGAAAACGAAGGGAAAAGATGGAAGAGAAGAATGAAAGAGGGGAAGGTTTATAGGAGGATCGAAGAATAGGGATAGAATAGGGATAAAGGAAGGAAAGGGGAGAATAAGAAGGGTGGAAATAAGAATAAGAGAGGAGGAAGAGAATGAATAGGAGAAGAAGGCAAATATGCAGAGGAAGATGAATGAAAGAAAGGGAGATTACAGAAGATCATAGAAAAAGAAATAGAGGCTTAGAAAAGGGAGCAGAAAGTGGGGGGGGGAGCGAAGCAGAAAGGGAGACACGCGAAAATGAAATTGGAAGAAGAAAGGAAGAGAGAAAAAAAAAACAGAGAGGATATATAAGCGAAGCGAGAATGAAGGAAAAATAATGAAATAGATAAGATACAATAGACAGAGGGGAAAAGAGAACCAGAGAAGAGATAAGAAAGAGAAACTAAATGAAATCAAAGACAATGAGAAAAATAAACGAAGAACGGCGAGAAACGAAGAGGCGAGAGTTACCAACGAAGACACGGAGAAAGGAGAGACGAGATAATGTTAAAATTAAGTGTGGGGGGAGAGGAAAGGAGTGGCTGTGGAGGGGGGAGGGGAGAAGGGGGGGAGCCAAGGGAAGGGATGATACGAGGAAAGGTTAAAGGATAAGATTGGAAAAATGGAGACACAAGACAGACGAAGATAAAGAATTCTGAATGTGTAAAAGAGAGACCGAAGGAGAGTGAGAGAGAGAGAGAGAGAGAGAGAGAGAGAGAGAGAGGGAGAGAGAGAGAGAGAGAGAGAGAGAGAGAGAGAGAGAGAGAGAGAGAGAGAGAGAGAGAGAGAGAGGGAGAGAGAGAGAGAGAGAGAGAGAGAGAGAGAGAGAGAGAGAGAGAGAGAGAGAGAGAGAGAGAGAGAGAGAGAGGGAGAGAGAGAGGGGGGGGGGGAGACAGGGAGAAAGAGACAGACTGATACAGACAAACAGACAATCAGACAGACGAACGGACAGATAGAGAGGCAAAGGCAGTGATAGGAAAGACCGACACAGAATAAATAGATAGAAAGAAAGTGAAGGAAAGAAGAGAGGGAGGGGAAGCGAGGAGGGAGGGAGAGGGGGAGGGAGGGGGTAAGAGGAGGAGGGGGAGAGAGAGAGAGACCCGAGAATACTCTCACACCTGCTGCCTGTCGCCGTGAATGTTTTTGTTTGTTTGTTTGTCAGATGGCAATCGCTGTCAAAGCGCTGAGTACCCGTAACTTGTGCGGTCATTTTTTTCTGTTAATTGGTTAAACGAGGGTGAACATGACACTGAAAAGAGTGTCATTTCCGTTTCGTGTCATCATTTCCTCCGGCGCTCTTGTGTCAGGCGCTTCAACTAACAAACAACACAAACAGATAAAAGCACGCTCACAGTAATAAACTCACACGCACATACATATACACACACACGCACACACATACACACTCACATAGAAACACATACACTGAAATAGAAGCACACACGTACACGTAAGCACAAATAAACATACGTACCTTCTAAGCACACGCACTAGAATGTAAGAGCGAACATACACGCACGCACACACACTCACACACAGACGTTAATTCAAGCAAAACTCACATGAATAAACACACTCCCTTATACCTCTCACATTCACACAATATCTATGTCAATTCTCACCATATTCTCACCGCACTTTCTCACAATTCACAGTACGATTACCACATCTACATACCAACCGTCAGTCACCATCATTTCCACATTTAATTGATCGCAGCGAGATAGGCACAATTAAAATAATCAAAATTAAACCAATGGTTATGGTCTCTTAATGCTTTGTGGTTATGGCGTATCAGGGAGAGGGGATAGCTTTGTTTCTTGTTGATATACCTATAAGACAAGCTTTATGATGATAGATGAACTGCGTGGTGATATATCAGTATAGTAGATAATTGCCATTGTAGAGAGAGAGAGAGAGAGAGAGAGAGAGAGAGAGAGAGAGAGAGAGAGAGAGAGAGAGAGAGAGAGAGAGAGAGAGAGAAAGCAAACTAAAAGGGGAAAGCAGAGAAGAAGAGAGAGGAACAGATAAAGAAGATCAAGAGAATAAAAGACAGAGAGAGAAAGAAAGACAAAAACAGGCCGGCAGAGGGAGA
>NW_028234413.1:12221166-12223935 GCF_977035675.1 Penaeus japonicus
CCGAGGAACCCTCGAAGTAACTCCTCGATGGCCTTATTTCGCCTTATTTAAGCCCCTTTTAAGCCTCCCCGGAGCAAATATGGGTGATTAGAGGCCAGAGAAAGGTAATAGGGAGAAAGTGATGAAGAAAAGAAGGAGGAAAATGTGCCGAGAGTGAGGCGAGAACGTGATTTTTTCTTGAAGAAGCAACAAGTGAAAATCTGGCGTTGAAGACGTTGTATTTTCGTGTTGTATTATTTCGCTTATTGTATTTATCTCCTGTCTTTATTCTAATGGCGGGGAATGCATTGCGTTTGTGTTTGTGGTGAGGTGGGGGTTGTGTTGGTGTTGTATCATTAGGATTTGAATTTCTGTTATCTCTTGTAGGAGACATTGTATTTCCGTGCTGTATTTATTTGTATTTTTGTTTATATTTGTCTGTGTGATTTCAGTTTGAATTGGACCGTAGTATTGTATTTGTTGTGGCAGGGTTAGTTGAAGTGTTTGTGTTTTTTTTAGTTATTTTTATCGTTATTGTTGTGTGAGGGAATGTGTGACTGTATTTTGAATGGTGTTTTTATCTCTATGGTTATTGTTTGATTAAAATGGAGTTTTACATTTAGAGGAGGGTTGTGTTGTCTTGTTGTTGTGATTGTACTTGTGATTATATTTTATTATTATTATTGTATGATTATTTGATTTTCTGTACGATGTTTATATGTTTGTGATTTTGTTTATGGATTGGCTTGCCTTTTATCATGTTCCCCATAATTATTTTTTTGTTTTATATTGAAGAAAAATGAGAAAAATAGTAAAATCGCAGAGGGAGATGAAAATGAAAAGAAATATTTTGGAAAAATATGTGGAAAAACAGATTGCGTCTGTTTGTATGAGCTTTGCCGTGCGTTTTTATCTTGGTCTCGGTATTTGGACGGAGAGAAAGAGAAACGCAAAACACTAGAAAATAAAACGGACGAGGAATTTTATCTTTTTCCAAAGTGCGTGCGATGGATTTTAAGGACTGTGACTAAAATGCGGTCTTGAGAAGGTTGATAAGAAACATAGTGACTGGTGTGCGACTTTTGATTTTTACGTCATAGATTTTGATACTTTGTTACATCTTTGAATAAAACGTGGTTAGGTTGATGTGTGGAGAGACTTCCGATTGGTGTATGTTGCGTTACCACTGTGGACGACGTGTCTTGAATAAAGGCTAATGGGAAATGCTTATAACTTGAAAATGAGAGAAGGATATGATGTGATTTAAGCCGTATATGAATGTACTGTTTTGGTGTATTTTCTAAAGCAGTAAAATGCAATGATCAATTTGAAAGTGATGAGGGAAGAGAGAGAGAGACTGAAAGTGATAAAGAAACGGAGACATGGTTTTGAAAAGGCGGTTTTGATGAACTTGTAAAACAACTTAAGATTGATGAGTTTAGGAAAGTGATAAAGAGTGGAAGTGAATGTAAAAATTGTACAAAATATCCATGAAAAAAAAGAAAAAAAAGAAAAAAAAAAGGTTTTGTATATACATATGGTATAAGGTAAACAGTACATGGACTTGATAGATTGGTGAAATCTAGTTGTGTTTTCTTAGATGACATTGGTGTTGCAAATTGAAAATATAAACAGTTTTAATAAAAGTAAATTTAGTGACAGATGCAGTTAAGTAATCTCTATAGCCTACACTTCTTTGACACTGAGGAACGACCAACACTACATGGTGATGAAAAGTAATTTCAATTTGTAATTGTTTGCTAATGAAAAAAGATCTCTCCAATGACCTTCAAAACAGAATTGTTTTGTTGCTCTATCCAAGTCAATTTTATGTTTCTGTGATCTGTGGCATAAGGCCTATATTTTAAACTTTAAGTTGACAGTGTGGCGCTATTAAGTGGTCGCCACAGCCTCCATGCTACATGCTCACCAGGGAGGTCCAGGAGCTCTTATTTACCAGTAAATAAATGGGGCAGGTTTGGTGGCTCATCGACACATGTAAATGTCCCCCAAGTGTTTACAAATTATCTCTGTTTATTTTATGAATTAGATGATCTCATGATTATATTGGCTGTCTATCAGTACCACTTGAAACTTGCTGTGATCTATGATGCATTGCAATTTTAAGCAATTGCTGTGGCCTCTGCACTTTGTGTTCTTGCAGAAGCCACTAATCCTTTACCATGTATTGTCTATCTTGATGGACCTAACAGTAGTTCCTTATTAGATGATAAACCACTAATGAGTCCTATAAACTCATTCTTTGTAAAATATAAGTGGTAGAGCTTTGTGGCAGATGTCTGAATTTATTGATCCATAGGTCCCATGTACTGTTAACTGAGTACTAAATTTATGGTGGAAACTGAAATTATATCGTGATTGGTGACAATTGAGAAAAGATGTAGGATGTGTGGAAAATCATAGAAAATTATAGGGATGTAAAAGTCAAACAAAAATAAAAAGTCCAGAAAAAGTTTATTGAGAGGAAACATGATTTGTTTTGTTGCATTTCACTTACTGGAAGAACACTTTAGATTTTGTTTGAGAAATTTTGAAAATGAAAAGTGGCAAATAATCAATGTGAAAATGATGAGAGTTTCATGTTGTGATTTTAGATTTTAACATTGTCATTTTATTATGGATGTTATGTATCCATATATTTGTATATATATACATATGTATATATATGTATGTATATATATGTATGTATATATGTATATATATATATGTATATATATATGTATATATATATATGTGTATATGTATATATATATATACACATATGAAACA
>NW_028234413.1:12236535-12239035 GCF_977035675.1 Penaeus japonicus
TGTATCTCATGAACATGGGCATGCTTCAACTGTGAGCAGTCCCCGATTGATGCCTGTCTTTTAACCCATTCATGCTGATTGACATTCTATCACGTGGTCGGAAAATATCCCAAGACCCGGGTAACGTCCTGAGACATTGTGCATTTTCTCGCCGAGTCCTGGGCAGGGCAGATGTGACATGCTGAAACGTCAGCAATAGAACGCTAGATTGTTATTAGATATAATTATTTTTCATAATTTCTTAGACTATAGTTTAGGTGTTTGAATGTCATAAAATAGGATATAATGTAAAAAAAAAAAAAAAAAAAGACAGAAAACTGCGTGATATTGATGACATCATGGTAATTTCTGCTTCTGATCGGTTGAATAAAAAGATCTGTGTTGAAAAACTATTGGAAAATTAAATGTGATTGGCCAAGAAATAAAATAGAATAAAAGATTACTAATGTAATACTATTTTTAATTTGTCAATTAAATGTGATATCACATCATGTCATGTCACGAGGTACATGTACATACTCATATGTACATGTATGATTATTTATGGTGTTCTTTTCTTTTTGAAAAAAAAAAAAAAAAAAAAAAAAAAAAAAAAAAAAAAAAAAAAAAAAAAACATTATAAAACATTTTTTTTGATACCCCAGTATAAGAATACTTCCACTTTCCATTGGCATTATCATATAGAAGTGAAGAATAGACAACTAAAATAACTACTCAGAACATGGCATTATCTTTACATGTCTTTACATTGTAGTTGCAATCATGCAAACCATAAAGATAGGGTGGGTGAAAAAGACTCAGAGAAGTTCAGCACGGCCTCGTGCAGCGGGAAAACACCCTGGAATGAAGCGCCACACACTTGTTATCTTCCTGGTGGAAGATAGGCTAAAATACATTTGTTGTGAATGGGTTAAGTCAAATTGGAGTCTTCATGTATGTCATGACACCCGTCAGCTATGGGTTAACTAATGTCACTCTTTCACACTCACACTTTCAGCAGCATGTTTCAAAGAATATATCAAATGCTTCTTTCCAGATTTTGCCTTAGAGAGAAGATCTCATCGGATTCCCTGTGGGCGGAGCCATCACAGCTTGACTCGCAGCTCATCCGGGACTATTTCTACAAGTTTCTGTATCAGCCCAAAGACAAGGACTACCCAGATCTATGCCAGCTGCCAAACCTCACAGAACAGACCTTGCTGGAGAACCTGCGGGCGAGGTTCCAGCGAGGCTACATCTACACGTACGTGGGCTCCATCCTCATCTCTGTCAACCCCTTCAAGTACTACCCCATATACAATCCCAAGTATGTGAAGCTCTACCAGAACCACCGACTGGGCGAGTTGCCCCCGCACATCTTCGCCATTGCTGATGCTGCCTACCACTCCATGCTCAAGCAGCCGCGGAACCAGTGCATCGTCATCAGTGGGGAGAGTGGTAGTGGAAAGACCGAGTCCACCCTCTTCCTCCTGCACCACCTTACTATGCTCAGCCAGAAGGGGTCTCATGGCAGTGGAGTTGAGCAGACCATACTCAGTTCAGGGCCTGTTTTAGAGGTAAGGCGTGATGATTCTGTCTTCCTCTTCCTGTCAGTATTGGAGGTTGTCTGGGCTTTAGGGAAGAGGGAAGTGGGGGAGGATCTTTGAGAGGCTGAAATAGTGATTTTATATTTGTAGATAAAGTGATTCATTTCAGACTAGGCTAATATATGATTAGTTTATGGACAGATAAATTTTAGGAATGGGAGAGGTACAGGTGGTATTGTGTTGATTGGATTCCAGAAAGATTTTTATCAGGATGAGTTGTGAAATAGGAATAACTAGAAGGAATTGAATTTTTTCCATCTTTATTTTTTTGTGTAAACACATGGAATGCAATGAAGTAATTGTTTATGACTGTTATGCCAGTTTATGAACTGAATTAATATTTGTAAACCTATTTTCCCTTCCATTGTCATTGATGTCTAATGGGAACTCGTGTAAATATATTCAAACGTACAAACATGGATTTAGATGAATTAGCTTATGAAGGCTTTAAACTATCATAACTGTAATTTTATGAGTTCAGTGCCTGTGACAGTTTTTTGATTGTCTTCCTTTAACATGTCCACAGGATGTAGTAATGGGAATTTCCCTAAATGATAGAAATTATCATTGGTAATAATTAATTTCAGTGACTTTTTAAGTTGTGCACCACTGCTTCCTGTCCTTGCATATACATAGGGGAAATTCATCACATTCCTTTCTTGACTTCTTTCTGTTTTCTCATAATTTGTGCTCCTCCTTTTGTTTGCTGTATTTGTATGTTGGGGATGGAATAAAAATTATATGTAGTATCCGATATGATTATCATTAAAAAGGTTTAGATTCTTTCTAGGTAAGCTTATAAGGACATATCCTTGGGTTTTGTTATGAATAATAGTTTGTTTGCTAAGAAATTAAGAATACATATGGTGTTTTTAGTAAATGATAACTAATTATTTCAAGAATTATTCAGACTT
>NW_028234413.1:12249035-12251535 GCF_977035675.1 Penaeus japonicus
ATGCGATAATGAATATGGATATTGATGATTATTGTTATATTGAAATAATTATGAAATATTTATATAGGAGGTTTCATTGTTAGGAATTTCTGCGCACTTTAAGAATGAACTCACTGAAGGATCAGATGACTTAACTGATACATTTAACCACCCAACAGCTTCCCTGCCGCAACCAATGAAACATTCCTACAGAAGATCAACACGGTCCACAAAGACAACAAGTATTATGAAATTCCTCAGAAGAGGGAGATAGCATTTATTATTAAGCATTATGCTGGTAAAGTGAAATATCAGGTATGTGGATATTTTTTTCTTTGGTGTTTGTTTTATTAAAGTCTAAAAGGAGAATTAAAATTGGGAAGTGATAAGAGGATATAGTAGAGCCTTTGATAGCATTACATGTAATGTAGAGCCCTGATAATTACCAAATCTTTAAGTAAAAGAACCGTTGAAGACATCATAGTAGCCCCCAAATTATGAATTTTAGCATGGGCTATACCAATATATGAAACAGAAGCTCTCACAAGTTGTTAAAGTGCAGAAGCTCTTGCAAGTTAATTAAGTTCAATATCTTTACATACTGCAACTAATCAATTTACTCCCCCCCCTTTTCCTCCCTTTCACCTTCTATCACAGGTGGCCGACTTTAGAGAGAAAAACCTGGACCTGATGCGGCCAGAGCTGATTAGTGTGCTCAAAAACAGTCAGTACAGCATTGTGCGAGAGGTGGCAGGGGCTGATCCGGTGGCCGTGTTTAGGTGGTCCATCCTTAGGGCATTCTTCCGCGCCGTGAGTGCATTCCATGGTGCGGCCATCAAGTACACAAAGCGGAAAGGTAAGGAATACTGGGTATCTGTCTGACAGAAGGGGCACCTTGTGTTAGTGGCTGTCTTTTTAGTTGTTTGTGTTTATGGGTGTGCATGATTTGTGTGTGTGTATGCATATACAGTAAATCATTTATCTATGTGAATCTTGCTGCTGGCATTTTGGTTATCTGATTTTTATCTACATAAACCCATAAGAATGCACAGTCTCAAGATCTGAAGCAGAAATGCTTTAACTTAAGCAATCACTTCTACCTACTCTGATTATATCCACTCAAAAATGAGTTGCATTTTTGGAATCTACAGGTTAAAATCTACTTTACTTGAAAACATTACAATCATTTTTTTTTACTTCCTGTGGAGTGTTGGAACAGATTACACATCTTCACCTGAGTGTGACTAAATTTTGTGCATTCATCCTTTAGGGGTTGAAAGAAAAAATAGACACTCAAAAGTTGCTGCAAATATAAGATGTTCAGAAATTAATGGAAATCAAAGACTACATTATGAAGTGTCATTTCAAGAACACAAAGTCAGTGGGAGTGAGTTGAGTTTATGTGCACAGATCTCATCCTTGTCATTTGTTGATTTTTGCCATGGTTACTGTTGCATGTTTTCTTTGTGATCTAGTGCTTTTGCCAACATTGTGTCAGAGCCAATTCTTGTGATGCAGAAAGGGAGAGCCTCGGGAGGAAATGTATACCCCTGATGTTGCTCGCATGTGTGTTGAGAGTAGGAAAGTATATACATATACATGTATATGTATATGTATATGTATATGTATATGTATATGTATATGTATATGTATATGTATATATGTATATATGTATGTGTATATATGTATGTGTATATATGTATGTGTATATATGTATGTGTATATATGTATATGTATATGTATATATGTATATGTATATATGTATATGTATATGTATATGTATATGTATATGTATATGTATATGTATATATATATATATATATATTTATATATTTATATAAAATGTGTGTGTGTGCGTGTGCGTGTGCGTGTGCGTGTGCGTGTGCGTGTGCGTGTGCGTGTGCGTGTGCGTGTGCGTGTGCGTGCTTCTGTCTATATATATATATATATATATATATATATATATAGATAAATATATATATATATATATATATATATATATGTATATACTTTTGTATCAATGTTTATACAAGAGATGTTCTATTTACTCCATTATTACAGGGCACGATGACCAAAGAAAAGCACCGAAGCAGAAGATTAACATTGACAACTCAAGGATACTCGCAGCCATCGAAAACACTCAAAAGTAAGTATGCTTGAGGCTTACTAAGTAATTTGCTAAGGCCTTCTTTTCATTTTTTTTTTCTGATATGATTTGATGAAAAAGCATTTTAATTTTAATCTTGTCCATTCATATCCCTGTTTGGTAACATGCGATGGAATATTTAATTTTCTTCCAGTGAATATTTCAAAAGGCAATATGAATTTGTATGCAATGAATATTAAGTATATCATCTAATTTTCCTTTTTTTTATATGTGTTTGTTATATAAATATTGTTTATTTTTGTGTAAATTGAATATAAGGTGATAATTTATGAAACAAAATTATATGTTAGACTTAAAAATGATTTTGAAACATATCACTTTTTTATTTCAAAAGAAATAAATTACTAATATTGA
>NW_028234413.1:12256535-12269035 GCF_977035675.1 Penaeus japonicus
TTTTATGCATTTAGAACAACTGTGTAGACTTTGACTGCATTACAAAAGCTTGCCGTCCTAGCTCCATTGCACCTTAAACCAGCATCCATGTTCTAAAAACAAAGTGGTTGACATTTCCAGTCGCTTGCGCAAGACTCGTCACAGCCGATCGCGATCCAGATCTCATGGCCCGAGGCATCAGAAGAACTTGAAAACGGTCAAAGCTCTCGCCCAAAGAACCCAGAGTCTCACATCACAGGTTAGTAGTGTATTTTTTCATTTGTGTTTCTTGTGTAGTTCGTTTCAGTTTGGAGATCTTGTATGTTATTTATTTATTTATTGTATTAGTTAGCATATGAGGTTTATTGTTATTTTTTTATTGTATTTGTTAGCTACTGTAGATTGCATGCCTCTTTTCATTTATAACCATATATAACTTGGTGTTGTAATTTTATTTGTGTGTAGTTTGTTAGGCAATGTTAGGTAGAAGGTACATTTTACTTTAAACAAAATGGTAGGTAATAATTTTTCCATAATAAAATCCCATATTTGAAAGGGGTTATATACAAGTGTAATTATTATACATTTTGATATGTATCAGACAGCTTTTTTATGATATTCTGCATCACAGTAAATCACGATGATTATATGTATATCTATATACTTCATGGCTAACATTTGCATTTATACCTAAAAGGGTCGTCTTCCTGGTTCCCGCAAGCCTCCCCATACGGTAACAGGGCAGTTCCAGCTATCGTTACAAACACTCATGGAGGCACTAAACACTGCAAATCCATTCTTCATAAGATGCATAAAGAGCAATGCTAATAAGGTAGGAATAAATAATTTTGTATGTCTTTTCCTTTGGAATGTTTATTTGATTGAATTTTTTGATTGCTTATATGTTCTACAGGTTAATTTTCTAATAAGTAAAGAAGGGAAAAGATAAAGAAACGGAAAAATCAAAAGAAGAAAATGTCTTCATTTCAGGATGGTTTCCCTTGTGTGTGTGTGTATTTTTTTTTTTTTTTTTTTACTTTAAGTATGAAAAATTAGGATAAGAGTTGTTAATCATATCCTTCTCATTATGGTTTCCCCCCTATTGTACTACAGGAACCAAATGTTTTTGGAGATGAAATGGTGACGCGGCAACTGCGCTACACTGGGATGCTGGAAACAGTGAGGATTCGTCAGGCTGGCTTCAACGTCCGGTTGTCCTATGATGAGTTCATCCATCACTACCGAATACTGTTACCAAAGGGCCTGCTGAGGTGAGATAGTGCATTTGGTTAGAATGGATGAAGGAGTGGATGAATGGCACATAATGGAGTTTTCTGGTTATTGTGAAATCAAATGTTTTTGAGGATTTGATTGATTAGTGCTGCTTGATGAATGTAATTGCAATAAGTATATAGTTAAGTAGGTTTCTAAACACAAAAATATCTATGTGTATGAGTTAGCGTTTCTCCTTCCAGTTCCCAGCTCGACGTGCGAGGATTTTTACAAAACATGCACTTAGACGAAGGTGAATATCAGATGGGGCACACAAAGATCTTCATGCGAGAATCACAGAAGCAGAAGCTTGACTCACAGCTTCACCAGACAATTTTATCACGCATCATCGTGATCCAGAGATGGTACCGGACAATCCACCAGCGGAGGCACTATCTTACCTTTAGAGCGGCTGTGATTAGAATACAAGTATGTCGTCTTTCAGTTTACTATTCTGTCCTTTTAATAAGTATGATGTTTTTATGGTTCATAGTTTTTTTGTTTTTTTTCTTTTCTCATCTTTTTGAAAATGATTTTCTTACTCTGTTGGAGCTGATGTATTATCAAATAGGAAGTTATGATAAATTTTGTTGGAAAATATATGTATTATTAGTATTTGAAAAATATTGCTGTGGTGTCCTTATGAATATTACCAATATTTTTATAAATCAATATTTTAATGTCTCCATATTTATTTTTACAGGCGCATGTTCGGTGTTGGATAGCCCAGCAAATGTTGGCCAAGATGCGACTTAGAGAACATGCTGCGACCTACATCCAGAAAGTGTGGCGAGGGAGCAGGGTACGCAGGTGGTACCAGAACTTCCGAAGGGCTCTCATTGCATTCCAGGTATTTATATTGCCACAGGAGATGGTTGGGTGACAAAAATTAGCATAGATTATATATATTTTATTTTGATAACATATAGAACTGATTTTCATAATATATTTGGCAAGTTCATTTGAAGAACAAGACCCAGAAATTAGAAGGATATTATAGGACTCAACATCCCAGCTTGAATGGCCTTCATTGTTGTTGAATAGATAAATCTAAGAAAAGAACAAAAGACTTTTTTCTGGGATTACCAGAATTGGTTACCAATTTAACAAAATATGTATTTCTCAAAGAAAACCCAATAATATAAAAAAAAACATTGTTCCAGGCCTGTGTTCGAGGAGAGCAAGCGAGGCAACGGTACCGCATCCTCCGTGAGGAATGGAGACGGCAGAAGGCGGATGAAGGCCGGAGAAGACTAAAGGAGGAGGAGGAGATGTCAGTGACCTCAATCACCACTGTTGGATCCATTACCTCAGTCCCTGTCGTCGAACCGTCAGAACCTGCTCAACCCCCTCCCCGAAGACGGTCGACTTCTGTGGTTCAGGTATTTTTTCCACATTCTATTGATAATTATTTCATAAGGTTAATACATTGCTGTATACTTTTACAATTCTATTCTTTATTGACCCCTTTTTTCGATATAAGCTTTTATTTTTTATTTTTGTGTCCTTTTTTTGTCCTGACTTAAATTTTCTATAGAAAGATTTAGAGTAGATTTTAATGGTTGTATGGGAAACCTAAGCAAGAGCACAGCTCTCAAGGAAGAGTTGAATTCTTTACATCTTGCATACAGTGATGCTTATGTGGTGTTATTATGGTAAGCTAGTCCTTCCATTCATCAATTCAGTAAGTGATGAATGGGCTGGGCTGGTCCTAGACAACCTCTTACCTTAAGCCAGAGTACCAGCTTGGAGATAGTTTAAATCAAGAGAGACTTCAGTTCTATTTTTTCTCAGGGACTACTTGAATCTCTGCATTTTTGTTACATTGTAGTTAAAGGGTTGAGGATAAACCATCAAATGGAAGAGGAAATTCCTTCATCAACAAAGCAAATTTTAGGCATTTAGTGAGGATGAGAAACATTTTGGGCATTAGGTAGATAATAGGTAGATTAAAAGTTATTTCTGCATTATAGTAATTCATAAAAATACTTAATCCTTTTAGAATGCTCCAGTCCATAAACTACATAGAAGGCAAAGTGAACAGCTGATTGGCGAGCGCAGACTATCAGAAAGCCAGCAGCCACTCAACCAGGAGATGAGGAGGCTTAGTGAGACAGCCATTCCCCAGAGAAGATCTTCCCATGGAAGTACAGTGGTCCAGGTATGTGAAAAAGTGTTGGGGATGGAGAGTTATTTGATAATAAAAAAAAAAAAAAAAATCTAGATGAATTATGGCAAGGAAGTGTTCTGTTTTTAATGAGTTTTCCATTGTTATTGACAATGCTGTTTTTTATTTGCATATTGAATTAATGCTGGTCATGCACATTATTGCTGTTGTTATTAGTAGTATTAGTATCATCTTTTTTTACTCATTCTCTCATAGGTTCAGACTCGGCATAGTGAAGAAAGTCAAGGAGTTCCCTCACCCCCTTCATCACCAAGTACTGTAGAAGGAGAGAAAGCAGTTGTGAAAGCCAAGTCCTTCAGACATCGTCCATATTCCAAAGTTCCTCTGGCAAACCAGTCAGCAGTTACTCCTTCAGGTATAGTCTTTGAAGATGTTTTGCTTACTGTTTGTAAATAAGTAAGGTATTTTACCTTGATTTTACTGACTTGGATCATGGGTGAATACACTAATTAATTTCATGTAATGTTAGAAGGAGAGGTTTGTGTGTGAATAGTTAGATGTCCTTCTAACTGGCACTATTCTAAATACTGTGCACTGTTTATGTCATTTATAAACAAATTAACCCAGATAACAAAATGTTTGAGCAATTATTTCCTTAATTCTACCCTGGCCATGAAGAAAAAGAATGAAAGAACGAGTGTGTGTCACTAATATTGCAGGTAATAATACCTTGTGGAAAAGGTTCCAGCTTCCAGCATGCCTGCAAATACTCACCCTTTGCCTTTCTGTAAATAGCATCATCGGAGAGTTTGAGCTCCAACCAGCTCGAGAGAAAGTCGAGCACAGGCGGCACAGAGGATGATGGAAACAGACATCCTCAGCTGCAGCACCAGGACTCGCATGGGGTCATGAAGCTGTCGAGGCAGTTCAGAAAGCCTTTCAAGAAGATTATGGGTGAGATGACGGTTGTATTTTCTCTGCCTGCTTCTTAACCTGGTTGTAGAGTGCAGACTAAGTGGCTTTGTTATAGGTCTAATTTTACTGTTGATTTTTCAATGAGAGGATTTATTCAATTTCTTTATAATTTAAAAAGACTCACTGCTCCTTATGAGTTCAGTAGACATAACTTTTAATCACATGCTTTAGTTTAAGGAAATAGATAAAAAGCAGCATTTACATTATGCTTTCATTTCACTACTTTTTCTAATAAGGTTATTTATACAGCATTTTTTTTTCTTTCTTTTTATATAGTTAAATACTTGCGAATATGTTTTTTTATGATGCAACACTTCCAATAGCAGTATTGCATTCATATAAAACAATCACACTCACTCACTCACTTACTCACTCACTCACTCACTCACTCACTCACTCACTCACTCACTCACTCACTCACTCACTCACTCACTCACTCACTCACTCACTCACTCACTCACTCACTCACTCACTCACACTCACTCACTCACTCACACACACACACACACACACACTCACACACTCACTCACTCACACACACACACACACACACACACACACACACACACACACACACACACACACACACACACACACACTCTCTCTCTCTCTCTCTCTCTCTCTCTCTCTCTCTCTCTCTCTCTCTCTCTCTCTCTCTCTCTCTCTCTCTCTCTCTCTCTCACATACTCTCTCACACTCACACACTCACTCACACTCTCACACACTCACACACTCACACTCACACACACTCATAATTTGTATTTCTTTTCACATGCACAATGCAACTCCTGTTACTGCATTTTATTTTTTCAGTCAGAGTATGCAAAAATGGGAAAATGTTAAATATGAATTAATCTCCTGTGTTTTTTACTCGCCATTTTCTTTGACTATCACTGCTTGATTCATCACAGGTGATACCAAGTATCATGCCCAAATTGTTAAACAATAAATTTTATAGAGAATAAAATATGCCAGTCACCAAATAAACAAAAGAAAGAATATAAAACAAAATGCTATAATTCCCATATGGCAACATGTGGTGCTGAGATATTTAAATATCAGATATTTAGACTTGTTCCTGTAAGAATTTCACACCTATAACATGCATTTGGATGCACCAAAAGTCTATGATTATGAATCCAGTTAGAGAGAAAAATGCAAAGATTTAAGCTAATATTCTTATAGCTATCATAGTTTACCCCCTCAAGAGGCTATATGCATGAGTATATAATCACATATATAAACACATGCTTATATGATCATGTTTATGGCATCATACAGAAGATCTCAGATTGATATACTCTCCCTTTCCCATTCCAGGCAAAAGAGAAGGCAGTATGAGTGAGAGTGAGGATGCCATGTCATATGAGTCACAGCCACACACGCCCACTAGCCCAGGTGACTACCAACCCAGCTTCTCGACAGAAATCAGCTCCTCGGATGCGTCTGTCACAGTGGTGAAGGGAAGGTGTTCCAGCAGTGGCAATGGTCAGCAGGGAGCGTCCTCATGGGAGCTGAGAGGAGAGGAGCCCAGGGCCAAGGAACCCCTCAAGCCTTCATCCAGCCTGCCTGATGTGGTGCAGGGATTTTCCAGGTATGGGCCTTTTCTTGTGGAAGGGGTGTCCAGAGTGGTTTGGTTGGAAGGTTTAGAAGTGGGAAGGTTTTGGGAGCTTTAAAATATTTAGCTGTCTAGGGACTCATTATCATGATTTGATTTTCAACATTTTTTTTTTCATAATTATTCTTTCTCATTTATAGATTCAATAACAGTTGTTAATGTGAACTCCTAATAATAATAATGATTGTTACAGGAAATTCTTAACTGACATAAAAAGATTAGAAATTTAAAGTAAATAATACCAATTTTTAAAGTGAATGACACAAATTGTGTTGAAACTGTTATGGGCATTTCAATAGGGAACTAATGCCAAGCATAATATTTAATATTAGAGAAAAGTCTGTACAAAACACCAAAATTATAATTTCAGCATGGAACCAGGTGGAGTGCAGGGAGCAGCCTCCATGTCCTTCTCAGTGGTAGGGGGTGATACAGATGCCCTGAAACGCATCCTGGCAAGCAGTCCTCATTCGCTTAAGCAGTCTACGTTGCTGAAGAAGGAAGTGTGCATTGCATGTGACAAGCCCTTCACCAGCTTTTTCATCAATACAGGCTACAAGTGTTTAGGTAAGATTTTTTGATCATCATTGTTCAATTCATATTTTAATGAATGTCATTCTTGTTATTGTAATGAAACATCATTACAGTTATCACCATCATCATTATCATTATTCTTATCTTTACTCATGTATCTGTCTGACATTACCCCAACTCCTTATCCTTAAATCCACCTTATTTCCTACCTCCAGGTTGTAAGAAGGTGTTCCATCCACGTTGCATTGAGGCCTCCCTCACCATAGGCTGTCTGGAGGCGTCAGGTGTGGGCAAGGAGAATGCTAGCCCGTCCAGCAAGAAGCCCAGGAGACTTGACCAGGAAGACAACTGGAATGTCACTCGAACTTCTGAGTTTATTGATAAATCGGATGAGGTCATCAAGGATGCAGATGAACTCAGAAGGCTTGAGGAATTCATCACACGGAAGGTGAGGAAAGTTTCTAATAGGATGTTGAGGGTTTCATCTTCTCTTGGTTTTCCTCTTTGCTTTAATCTGAATAATACCCTTATGAAAGATAAAAGAACCTGCTCTCTGCTTTACTCAAAACCTTTTCTCTCAGTTGTACCAGCTGGAGGAGAAGGAGAGCGAAAAGGCAGACACCCGCACACAGAGCCTGGATCGCACCTTCTCCCGTGAGGCACCCACGCGTGATCTGGACGTGAGTGTTCGGCTCAAGGACCGCAAGGACTCTCTTGTTGACCAGATGTTCTGCCAATCCCTACGAGAGTTCAAGACCAACCTTGTGTCGACCTACAGTGTAGCCTTCCAAAAGGAGTCCAACTTGGCCCTCAAGTACAAGGATCTTATAAAGAATTTTGAACAGGTTGGTGGTGACTTTAGAGAGTTTTTATATTGTTTTATAGTATTATGGATAGACAGATATACCAAAGGATAGCGAGTATTAGATTTGATTAAATTATTTAATTATTTACATTTTATTTACCATCATTATTGTTTTATCTGAAATCAAAAGTAGACAATTTCAATCTTAGTATATGTTTGTTTATTTTTTTTGTTTTATTTTCTTCAATATTATTCATTCTGTACCTTTACTCCAGGTAATGAACACTGTTTGTAAAGAGAAGATGGGCAACGATACCTTCCCTGTCACAATGGGTGTCAATGCGTTCCGAGGTTTTCTGGACGAGTTCATCCGAGAGAAAAAGAAGCCTGTTGAAGAAAAGTCGTTTGTCAAAAAGAGAAAGAGACACAGACGCAAAAAGAAGAAGGTTGTTAAAAATGTACTGTAAAATAATTCAGCATGTTTTGCATGTTCATAAATGCTGATTTATGATATACTTCCTCAAGAATGACACATATATATTTAAACTACAACAGATGAATTATTTAACTATATAACTAACCATTTGAGCAGAAAGACATTGGATTAAAGTTCTCCTTGATACTTAAAACTTGCTGGCTACTCTTCCTGATCTAGTGTTGATTTTTCAGGTGGAGGAGTTAGTGTACGGGGCCCATATCTTCACCCACATCATGGTGAACATTCCAACGCAGTGTGAAGTCTGCAACTCCTTCCTCTGGCTCTCCATGAAGGCCCTTACCTGCCAAAGTAATTATTTTTCTTTTTTTGTATTTGATGCCTTTTTGTGATTGTTGTTTTGGAAATATGAGGAAATGTGTGTTTGTGTTGGTTTAGAAGAAAGTGATAATACATAAGAAGTATTAAAAGGAAGTTATAGTATTATGGTATTTCAATGTTCATAGAAATATGTGTTGCTATACTGTGTGTACATTGCTACTTTGAGTACAAGGCATGGAAGTAATCCACTGATATAAAAAAAATGGGGAAATTTCATGGTTTGAAAAACCTTTTCAAAATTACTAAGCTATTGGATATTAATATTATTTCTTCAATCAACTTCATTTGGTCACACTAATACCTCTTACCCCCTCCCCCCCTTTCAAGGATGTAAAGTGACTTGCCATCAGAAGTGTTACAAGAAGGCTGATGCCAAGTGCAGTCATGATGGCCCCAAGCCTGTGGTGGTGGCAACCGGCACTCCACCGACACGCAACCGGGTCTTCTCTGTCCCCCTGGAGAACCTGGTTAAGCCAGGGGAGAAAATACCGGGAGTGATAGACCGCCTCATCACGAGCATAGAGCTCTATGGCCTCTACACAGAGGGGCTCTACCGAAAGTCTGGCGCAGCGACAAAGGTTGGGTCTGCAACAGTTATGTTGCATTTTGAATTGGATCTTACTTTGTGCTTGGGTCTTGTAAAGTGTGTCGATTCTTTTGTGGCAATAAGAGAAAAGAAAAATTAACGATCACTTACTATCATTTTGAAAAAAAAAAAAAAAAACATGCAAGACACTCCATACCTATTATTTCTCTTGATTTTGCATTTGGTAATAAAAGAGAAGTATGAAAATAGAAATGAAATATATAGATATTATATAGTATGAGAATTTGCACCACTGACAATGCCTTTAGAGGAGCTTGATAACTCAACTTATAGTAGACTATACATATGGGTAACTCTTCTTTTCCTTAGGTATTTCATCTCCCACAGAACTGGAATAAACTAAGTATTTCTGTTTCCCTTCTTAGGTAAGAGCAGTGAAGGCACACATTGAACGTGATGCAGACAATGTTGACTTTACTGATACACCTGTCCATGTCCTGGCAACCATTGTCAAGTCGTTCTTCCGAGACCTGCCCGAACCCTTGCTCACCTTTGACTGCTATGATCCACTGCTGCATGCCACTGAGCTGCAGGACCCAGATGACCAGCTGCAGACCATTCTCAACATTGTCAAGGGCCTACCCAAGCTCAATTTTGACCTGCTTGAGCGATTGATCTTCCACATGGTGAGGGTAGCACTACACGAGGAGCACAACCGTATGAGCTGCAATGCCCTTGCCATTGTTTTTGCACCGTGCATTCTCCGCAGCCAACGCTCACAGACAGTGCAGGATTCCTTGAATGACATTGCGAAGCAGACTTCTGTAAGTAAAAACATGAAAAAAAGGGAAAAGCATATACTGTATTGAGTGGATTGGATGAAAGTTTATCATGGGTTCCTTCTCTTCCTCTTTCCTCTTCCTCTTTCTCCCGCTCTTTCTTGTTTTCTTCCTCCATTTTTTTTCCTTCTCTTTTTCCTTCCTATTCCTCTTCCTCACCCCTTTTTCTCCTCTCCCTCCTCTTCCTCCTCCAACCCTTCCTCTTCCCCCTCCAACCCTTCCTCTTCCCCCTCCAACCCTTCCTCTTCCCCCTCTAACTCTTCCTCTTCCCCCTCTAACTCTTCCTCTTCCCCCTCTAACTCTTCCTCTTCCCCCTCTAACTCTTCCTCTTCCCCCTCTAACTCTTCCTCTTCCCCCTCTAACTCTTCCTCTTCCCCCTCTAACTCTTCCTCTTCCCCCTCTAACTCTTCCTCTTCCCCCTCTAACTCTTCCTCTTCCCCCTCTAACTCTTCCTCTTCCGTCTCTAACTCTTCCTCTTCCCCCTCTAACTCTTCCTCTTCCCCCTCTAACTCTTCCTCTTCCCCCTCTAACTCTTCCTCTTCC
Source organism: Penaeus japonicus (assembly GCF_977035675.1). Classification (NCBI taxonomy): domain Eukaryota; kingdom Metazoa; phylum Arthropoda; class Malacostraca; order Decapoda; family Penaeidae; genus Penaeus; species Penaeus japonicus. The sequence continues at coordinate 12,266,593 of NW_028234413.1, forward strand.
CCCTCTAACTCTTCCTCTTCCCCCTCTAACTCTTCCTCTTCCCCCTCTAACTCCTCTCTTCCCTCTCCTCTTCCTCTCTTCCTCTCTCCTCCTTCCTCCTCCTCTTCCTCCTTTCTCCTCCTCTTCCCTCTTCCTCCTCTCCTTCCTCCTCCTCCTCCTCTTCCTCCTCTCCTCCTCCTCCTCCTCCTCCTCCTCCTCTCCTCCCCCCCCCCTCCTCCTTCCTCCTCCTCCTCCTCCCTTCCTCCTCCTCCTCCTCCTCCTCCTCCTCCTCCTCCTCCTCCTCCTCCTCCTCCTCTCCTCCTCCTCCTCCTCCTCCTCCTCCTCCTCCTCCTCCTCCTCCTCTCCTCCTCCTCCTCCTCCTCCTCCTCCTCCTCCTCCTCCTCCTCTTCCCTCTCCTTCTTCTTCCTCTTCCCCCTCCTCCTCCTCTTCCTCGTCCCCCTCCCCCTCCTCTTCCTCTTCCTCTTCCTCTTCTCCCTTCTCCTCCTCTTCTTCTTCCCCCTCCCCCTCCTTCTCCTCTTCCCCCTCCTCCTCCTTTTCCTCTTCCTTTTGCTCTTCCCCTTCCCCTTCCCCTTCCCCTTCCCCTTCCCCTTCTCCTTCCCCTTCTCCTTCCCCCTCCTCTTCCTCTTCCCTCTCCTCTTCCTCTTCCCCCTCCTCTTCCTCTTCCCCCTCCTCTTCCTCTTCCCCCTCCTCTTCCTCTTCCCCCTCCTCTTCCTCTTCCCCCTCCTCTTCCCCTTCCCCTTCCCCTTCCCCTTCCCCTTCCCCTTCCCCTTCCCCTTCCCCTTCCCCTTCCCCTTCCCCTTCCCCTTCCCCTTCCCCTTCTCCTTCTACCACCTCCACCTCCACCTCCACCTCCACCTCCACCTCCACCTCCACCTTAACCTCCACCACCACCACCTTCCCTTTCTATTCCTGCTTTACTTCAAATATCTGTTCATTTTTTAAAATGCAAATGCCATTATTTTTCCAACATTGACCTTATGAATTATTGCACAGGTTGTGGAGATCATCATTGCAAGACAGCTCCAGCAGGTGAGAACGACCCTGCAGGACATCGACAATGTGGACTCCGCAGTGGTCTCAGCCAGCATCCGTCTCGACTCCATACGCTACTCTAAGGTAAGTCTGGGAAAAGAAAAGGAGTTTTCTTTTTTTTTCTTTTTTTTTTTTTTTGTATTATTTTATTATATTTTTATGGAGGATTCTTTTTGGATTTTATATATTGTAAGAAGAGAAGTTAAACCATCTACACATAATGTTGACTTTTATCTTTTTGAAAGTATAAAGGATCTATTTTTCATAGATTGTTCAAATTGATTTTTGTATGGAAGAACTAGACAAGAGATGTAAACAACCATGGAGTAAATAAATGCACTGAGATTACTTTTACTTGGATCTGAATATGTTACTGCACTTGCTAGATGAAGAAGACAAATGAATTTATAGCTATGTGTATTGTTTAATATTATCAGTTAGATTGTAGTCCATGATAAGATGCTACTATGCTAATCTTTTCCTGTTATATGCTTTGATTTTCTCTGTATTAAGTAGACCATATTTAAACCATGCAAGAGAAGTAACTATGCTTTACGTAAGAATTACGTAAGGAAATTTGTATCTGTCTTTACTGGTTTGTATAAATGGCTCTGTATGTGTGGACACAAAATGTTTCCAATTTTTTTACTAATGGGCATTGGGGAGATAAGTGTGACATCACTTGTAAAATGGGCTGGTAGGAATTGGTCATTAACCCTTTGGCTGCGGTATTTTTATACAGTCTTGTGTCGGTATTATCATATATGGCCTGGCCCATCCGTGCTTAGGCCTATTGCTTGCATTGACAGCAAATGATGCCATCTGCAACCAATGGGTTAACAAAGGAAGTTTAACTTTTGGGGTTGATTTTTAGATTTTATTTGTTGAAAAGAAGAGATATTGCAATTATTATTATTATTGTTATTATTTATATCACATATTGTTATTATTATTTATATTATGTATATATTTTCATTATTTATATTATTATAAATATTATTCTTATTATCACCATCCCTTAATGCACATCTTTCTCCATCCCAGCACCTGACCCAGAGAAGCGGGCCAGGTGCGAGTGAGGCCTCCAGCCTTCCGCGCACCTCCTTGGCTGCTCTTCGCACAGGGATGGGTTATGAGGCCAGCGAAAATGACCTCAAGGAGAAGCTGGCTGACCTGCAAGGGACCCGGGAGCGACTGGAGTTGCAGCTGCCAGCTCTGGTGCGGGTCAGCTCCGAGGAAGATCTGCTTTCTACAGACATGTCACGCGCAGGTTCTCTTGAGGACATCCCAGGCACGCCTGCCACACCTGCCACCCCCGCCACAGCTGTCAGGGGTTCCAGGGACACTGGCTTCTGCGAGGAGTATGATGCGCTGTCTGTCACAGGTGAGACCTAGGGGAGGAATCTTAGAG
>NW_028234413.1:12274035-12276535 GCF_977035675.1 Penaeus japonicus
TTATGATACTTGCTATACTTATAATGATTAAGTTTTCTGTGACTATTTTATTATTGTAATTATTATTATTATTATTATTATTATTATTATTATTATTATTATACTTGTTATACTTATGATAATCATTATTGTTTTCATTATTATTATTATTATTTTTATGATCATTATCATCAATATTGAATAAGGTATCCTCACATTTCCTATGTTCTTTATCTGCAACAACTAACTAGTCAGCTAGTCAAACTCTTAATAGGGTAATCTTACTCTCTTAACCTGTTGGCGACAGGCGTACTACACCTTTACACATACTCTGTACACCATGGTTTTGTTTTAGTAATTTTTAAAAAATACATAGATGGTTCTACAAGTGTTTATCCTACTAGACCATATCACATGCATGTTTACCACATGCCTGGAATTTTCAGAAAAAGGAGTTTTGATTTTTATCACTGTTATTATTATTATTAACATTAGAATAATAATAATAATCATAATCATGATAATAATAATAATAATGATGATAGTAATGGTAATAATTGTAACAGAAAGAAAACCTTTTTTTCCCCATCAAAATAAAAGGATTAGGGTAAACAGATTGACTCCTTAGTGACTAAGTGCTCGGGGACTCATCTACATTAAAAAAAAGTTAAGAAAACAAAGCCATAGTGCATGTCTCTGGCATTAATGGGTTAGTTTTTTATTCTTCATTTTATTAATATTAGTTTTTTTCAATTCTAATGTTCTTGCATCTTGTTGCCTGCGTACTTTTATCCTCATCAGATAAAGATGTTGGAGAAATACCCTCACAAGGTAATTCTCAAAGAACAATCGACAGTGTTCCATTAGGTGAGTTGGTCTCTACCGTTCCTGGCAATAAAGGGCTTTTTTTTTTTTTTTTTTCTTCATTTACACAGATTGCTATTATGTACAATTTTCTTCTTTATTATATGTAGATTTTAAATATTTTTTTCATTATTATATGATTATCTATAGCACCTTTGCCCTAAGTCCATTTTTTTTTTTCTTTTTTAAGTGTCATTTTGTATCATTTTGTTTTCCCAGTCATTCATGGTGTCATCCAACATTGGAGTGTGTGCCTGACTGAGGATGATTCCATTTACGTTTCTTGATCTCCTGAAGGTTACAAATATATATAGATATATATACAAATAATTTTTTTCTTTGTTAGTGCAAGGGATAAGCAAATAAGGGTTGAGGAAGAAGAGGAGGAAGCTGGAAAAATTGTATACATAATAAATCCCTCGCTATTTTGCTCTTTAGCATTCGCATTTGCTTTGGTCACTATGGAATCAAGCATACATGATTTAGTTTTTCTTTTCTTTAGACAATTCCAGGAGGAAGCTAAAGTTTTAATAGGGTGTGAATACTCATTTGAAGGGACCTTGTCTTGGTATAAACAAATGGTAGTTGTTAGAATATTGTACCTTGAAATGCCAAACAAATTATTTTTATGGAAGTTAGAGAAAGACCCCCTAAAACAGTGAGTTTGTGAACTTATGTGATAAAACATAAAAAAAAAAAAAAACTCCAAGAGAATGAATTTTTATAATGAGGATAAGACTTCTTTAAACTTATGATTTAGTTTTTAAGGTATACAAAAAATATTTCCCCTCTCGTATTTTCTCTCTCTCGCAAACTGGTTTATTTTTTTTATTTATTATTATTTTTTTTAATGCTGCAGATGGTATGAATTGTCAACTCAGATGTGTCGATATTTTGTGCATACTGTCTCTCAGTTGTCATGTACACTTTTTATATTTTTAATTCTTTCCTTCCATAAAAGCACTCGACAGTCATTGTGTAATGTGTAATGTCTTTGCAACCCTCCGAAAGCTGTGATGATGATGGTTTGAGAACAAATCAAAGGTTTAGGATGTGTGTCTGTAGATAATTTTTTTTTTTCCCTCGAGTTTGTGATATACATAGCTGACAGTTTTAGAAAATGAAAAAGAAAGAAACGAAAAAAGAAAATATAAAAGTGAAAACTAGAAAAAAACAAGATTACAATATTATTTGTAATCAATGAATACTGACATTCTCTTAAGAGTTGCAGTGTTAGGATGTTTTGTAAAAAAAATGAAGAGGTAAAATACAAAAAATGAGAAAAAATCAGAAAAAAATGTCATAAACAGCTCATCTTGCTGTAGCTGAGTGGGTGTGTCAAGCAAGATTGTGTATTTGCATGTTGCTCTTGGGTATATTGATAGCCAGTAGGAGATATGGCTACCTCCCAGTTTTTCTGTTTTTAATTATTATCATTGTCTTTTATACTGCTTCATTACTTTTATTTTTATTTTTATTATTATTATTATTATTATTATTATTATTATTATTATTATTATTATTATTATTATTATTTTTACTATTATCATTATTAATAATAGTATTATTATTATTTTTATTATTATCATAATTATTATAATTATTAATAAATTTTACTACTACTATTGCTACTACTGCTATTACTATTATTATTATC
>NW_028234413.1:12286535-12294035 GCF_977035675.1 Penaeus japonicus
AAGAGAAGAGAGTAGCGAGAAGGGAAGAGAAGAATGGAGAAGAAAGGAAAAGAGAAAAGAAGATAAATGAAGAAAAGAGAGGAGTAGTGAGGAGAAGGAGCAGAAGGGAAGAGATGAATGGAGAAGAGAGGAAAAGAGAAAAGAAGATAAATTAAGAAAAGAGAGGAGTAGTGAGGAGAAGGAGCAGAAGAGAAGAGAAGAGAAGGTAAAAGCAGAAAAAAAGAGAAAAGGTAAAAAAAGAAAAAAGAGAAGGGAAGGGAAGAGAGAAGAGAGAGGGAGTAATCACACTCAAAATGATATTTCGTAGCTCTTATTAGCCTCGCCCCTTGAATGCCAAATCCCATTTTCTGTGCTGGCAAGGGGATACGGAACTACAGTTTATACGTTATTTGGTTGATTCCTGTTTCAAAGATTTATTGTTATATAATAACAGTGTGGATTGAGTATGTAATTGTAAAGTAATGATATATATTCGTGATATCATAGGTATGATGTTTTCGAGATGATAGTATATTTTTGAGTGACTGTTAATTTTCTGTTTCGCTCTCCAGGACTAGGTGGTGTCTGTACTGTTATCTATCTGCGTTTGTACTATTGTTGGTCACATCTGAAAGATTAGGTGAGGCACTTATAATTTTAATTATTGTAATGATACTAACTATGGGAGATATTGCATCACTAGTAACACACACACATACACACACACATGCGCGCGCACACACACACACACACACACACACACACACACACACACACACACACACACACACACACACACACATGCGCGCAGACACACACAAACACTCACACTCATACACACACACACACACTCACACATGTATATATATATGTATATATATATATATATATATATATATATATATATATATATATATATATATATATATATATATATATATAGAGAGAGAGAGAGAGAGAGAGAGAGAGAGAGAGAGAGAGAGCGAGAGAGAGAAACACAACAACTCAGAATTTTAGATCGCGACTCTCTCATTGCAATGGATGTGTTTGCACTGACTGTCTTCGCTACTGCTCTGTTTGTCCACACGCACTAGCGAACACGACGTAACGGCCTTCAAACAATTACTTTTTCCCTGCGGTCTCTGCTGACAGTTAGTCCTCCATTGTGAAGGTGAGTATTCTTAAAATTATTATTGTATATCTATACATACCTCATAAACAACATTTATTGTTTAAACACCAGATCTAGCAATGAGAACACCGTAACCATCGTGAAATGAAATGAAATGAAATGAAGTAGATATCATCGAATTGATATTCTACATCGTATTAAACTGTTATATTGGTAATATCATTATATGTTGGAATGTATTATCATTATTATTATTACCGTTCCTATTATCATCACCATATTATTATTACTATTATTATCATTTTCATTAATATTTTTAGTCTTATTATCATTATCATTATTGTTATTGTTGTTCTTTTCATCATTTTCAATATTACTCTCATTCCTAATACCATCATTATTATCATTGATGTTATTATTGTTATTATTATCAGTAATATCAGTGTTATTTTTATCATTATCATTATTATTACTATCATGATCAACATCATTATTGTTATCACTATTATTATCATTATCATCGTCATAATCCTTGATATCCTTTTCATTATTGTTATTATTATCATTACCTCATTGCTTACGCATGTCATGACATACATGACGCAGGAGCTTTGGCCTTACGACGGGCGTCATGACTTACATGACGTTCGGGAATTTAGGATCACTGTGTTATTCCATTGTGCTATGAGTAACAAGTGAGTGATGATGACAATTGCAGTCAGGGTTTCACACAATATCCAAGATGGCGCTGTAGCGTCCGTCTTCACGCCTGCGATTCCGCCATGTTTCTCGCTCTACACCGTCATGGGATTTGCAAAATGATAGCGTCTGCCACCACCCGTTTAATACGTACGGGAACGAGGGTTTTTGATGGGGAGATAATTGTGTGACAAGAAGTGTGGAAAGGAGGGATAGAAAAGTATACGTGGTGGAGTGTAGGTTATGTATAATGTGTAAAAAGTGAGACAAAGATTGGTAATAACGTAACCTGAGCGTGGAGGACGAGCACGAGAATGTCACCAAGAGTATAGGATTTCAATTAAGACTATCCTTATAAAATATCAACCTTTTGATAAGCAAGTTCGTATCAGAAAACTTAATGTTCATACAGACAAAATAAGTTTGTCAAGGTTACTTCTAATAAGATTCTCGGATTCACAAGGTGATTTGGTAAAAGTGTAGGAATTTTTAAAAGTTTATTTTGCTAGAATAAAATCACAAAAAGACAATACATTCCGCTTACACACGGAACTTCCGGGAAACCACTCCACGAATTATAAAATTATAAAAAACAGGAATAAAAAAAAAATGAGATCACTAATTCATAAGTCCTATCAGACTCGATTATAAACTAAATACATTACCACTTATAGTTACCTTCTCACGACCTTCAGGCTATAACACAGTAGATCCAATACGAGTCACAAAGTATAAAAAGAGAGGAGAGAACAACCCAATCCGGGTGTCTTCCTAGAAGGTTGACTATTTGAACTCAGGCCACCAAGGAAAGTTAAGACAAGGGGTGCAGGTGCATCTTACGTACTTTAAAATTACTTTATATGTATTCCTTGGCGGAAATACTCTTATAAACCCCTTAGACTATTTTGTAGCAATAGATTATAACCCATAAAACTCGAAAATATAAAGATATAAAGTCTAAAAATTGATATAAAAGTTAAGCATAAAAAGCAAACTTCAAGCTATAAATAAATGAGACTTATGTAAACAAAGTATTCAGATCAGAATAATTCCTCGAACTGGTGCATCATTAACAAACTTAAGATTAGTGGAGGGTCCTAGGTAAAATAAATATTTATGGTTACAAGAGACTCAAAAGGTAAAAGTATACAACAAAAACAAAAGTTCGGGTATTTTTAACGTATAACTTCAGTTCCCGGGGCATCTGGGGCTTCAGAACATAAAACAAGGTATCTTTTCCTCTTAACAGCTTCTAAAGGGCACTGGGAATACTGCTGCATCTTCGTCTCGCGCACAGGAAGGAAATAGTTGCACACATGGGTGGCGTTAGTTTAGTTTAGAGTTTTAGTTTAGATCTTTATTTACCACCCTGGCTAACTGCACAGGCATGGGCAAGCTTTGATACATTTATGTAGTCATGACATTGTTGCTAACATTGTATTACAAATTAAGGTAATAACATGATTATATTCTATAGTATATCAGCGTGAATAGACATTTGATAAATGTTATAATAGGGTATCATATACCGAATTTCGGATATAGCATAAGTACATCTTCTAGTACAGTTGATGTTATGAAATAATAACATAACTCTGCGTACCTCATGCTAGGTGGTCTGAAAGGTTGTATCATATGGCACTCTGAAATGTAATGTTCAAGTGTCCGTTTATACTCTTCGTTGCAAAGTCTGCATTTAGTTTCTTCTACATTGCATTCTGAACTGACCTGCCAATACATTCTGTATCCAAGTCTATTTCTTGCAGTCACAATATCACATTGTCTTGTCCTTGTCTTGTATGACCCATAAATGAATCTCTCCTGCGAGAACTGGTCAAAATGTTTTATGCTACAGCTTTCAGGTCTTTGAGAGTTTGTTAGCTCCATCAAGTCCTCCCTATTGGAGGTTCTTATTATGTGTGAGATCCTAGCAAGAGGTATGCCAAAGTCTATATCTACAATTTGCTTATCACATCCTGCCCTCGCTAAGCGATCAGCATGATCATGTTTAGCGATTCCAACATGCGATGGTATCCACACAAAATGTATAGCATTTCCCCGTTCCTTGGCGCGATGTACATTTATTCTTATATCATTTACGATATTTCCAGCACCTTTATCAAGGGTGTTCAGAGTCTGGAGAGCACTCTGCGAGTCGCAGAAAATTACTCCTGAGCCTTGAGTTAACAGAGAGTCTGTGGCTATGAGTATTCCTGCCAACTCAGTTTGCTCGCCCAGTCATGAACCCTCCTACAATCTTGGTGCTGCAAAATATTGTTTTTATATACAACATAAGCACATCCTGCTCTACTTCCAGACTGTAGGGATCCATCAGTGTAGCATTCATAGTCAATATTCAGAGTTTCAAGATGCTCATTAATGGTTGCAAGGGTGTGTTGCTTAAGTACAGCTGGTGAAACTGTGTCTTTTTTAGGGACATCAGTATAAAATACGTTCAATGTCGACATTTCAAATATGGCAAGAGAAACCCGTAGACTTTACACTGCCGGAAGATATGACTCGTAAATATATAAAATTGTTAAAGATATCCACTACGGCACCACTTTCTTCTAGCACCAGCAGGAGAGAGTGCCTTGAGTGGCATCCATCCACGGTCTCTAGCAAACACTATCTTTATAGAGCGATGGCACTCTTGCTCTAAAGTACGCAGATAAATGATGTGCAGTCAGAACGAGAAGAGGAAGGTGACTCAAACCATGCCCAATGTTTACAATGTGCCCCTGTGCCAGTAGGGATGCTTTTTATTGTGGCACTTCCTCTTCCTTCCTCTCCCCTTCCTTTTAAAGTTATCTTTGTGGTAGATGGTAATGTTTCGTATTCGTTTATGCATAGATACAAAAAAATAAAGTTGGTTTTTATCCTCCCATAAAACACCAATACTTCTATCACACTGAGTATAAAGAAAACAATGAGCTGATATGGACCCTAAACTACAATTTTAAACAATTACAGCATTGGTAGAGCCTGTGATATAACAGATATAAACCTCTAAATACAGTAAAACACACAAAAATTAAAACACAAAAATGGCCCTAGCTTTACAATGAGGGACAAAAAGAGAGTGGGAAACGTCAAGGTATGTTGCGTGAAGCTACCTCGCTCTGAAATAAAACTAATCCTGGAGACTAGGCAAGCGTCATTATTATCATCATTATTGTTATTCATGTACTTACTATTCTAATCATTATGATCATCATCAACACTAATAGGTAAACCGTAATTGTATATCTTGTTATTGTTATCATGATTCACAATTTCCACTGATATCTAATGATTTTTTTTTCATCATTGCGCATGAATGAGAACAAATGATTTACAAATAACTCCTGTTAAATGTTTCATAACTGTGAGAGATGAGTCCATCACTATTGATTGTTGAATGATATACAAATTAACCACTGCTTTTTGTTAAATGTTCACTATCACACAAGATAACTATTGTTTACTAACTTTGATAGCTATTCCTACCTCCCTGTATTTATAAGATTAAAAATTGATTGTGTGTAAAAGCAACATCTTAACTCTGTAACCGCTGTTAGGAAACCAGGCAACGTTAAATCCTTGGAATACCGCCAAGTCACTAACTATTTAATGTTCACAAGAGAGAGAGAGAGAGAGAGAGAGAGAGAGAGAGAGAGAGAGAGAGAGAGAGAGAGAGAGAGAGAGAGAGAGAGAGAGAGAGAGAGAGAGAGAGAGAGGTGGGGGAGGAGAGAGGGAGAGGGAGATGGAAAGGGAGAGGGAGATGAAGGGAGAGAGATACAGATACACAGAGACAGAGAGAGAGAGAGAGAAAGCGAGAGAGCGAGAGAAAGAGGGAGGGAGTGTAACACGGTGGATGGCATGAGGTTTTCTTAGTGGTAGATGTAATGAAGCAAAGAGGTGAATAGCTTGACATCAAAAAGGTACTGCTTGCTTGGCGACATAAATACCGCCAAGTCACTATCTCTTTAATGCCCATAAGCAAATTTATTTACATCGACCCGCGTGTGGTTACCTCCCTATGTAACTGAAAAGTTACAAAAGACTTCAAGACGAGATATCTCCCTCAAAAGTGACTGGTCTGAAGGCTACACGACTTTACAAGGTAAAAAACAAAAACAAAACAACAACACTGCAATAGAGGAGCAAAAACGTAACATGGTCCCTCATCCTTTTAGTCTCTTCTCTGGAACGTGACAAAAATACGTATGCCTTGGCCGTAGAAATACAATAGCCGTCTGGGCCATTAACCGAGTGTCGACCACGGGACTGCTGCCAAGTTACAGAGACTTTATATCGATGGCTTCCTTTGCATTCTCTTTAAAGGGACAAGGGGAGGGGGGATGGAGGAAGAAAGATGTATATAAAGAAAGAGGCACAGACAGGAGTGGGTTGGGATGGGGAAGAGGAACTTGGAGAGGGAGAAAGGAATATATATATATATATATATATATATATATATATATATATATATATATATATATATATATATATATATATATATATATATATATATATATATATATATACTGGGTTATAGATGAGTCCCGTGGGAAACGAATTCGTAGAAGGAAGAGGTAAACCAACACGGCTGAGAAGAACTTCATTTTGAAAAATACAAACGTTTCGGAGATGCAATCTCCATCATCAGTGCTATAACAAAAAGAAAACAGAGAAAAGTTAATTCTAATACATTCAAACTTATAAAATAAATAAAAATCCAGAATTAAAAAAACAAAAAAATCATCAAATGACCACAGACAAAAAAGCAAGTAAAAGATACTAACCAAGGGAATGGGTAGTTGGTAGTTTAATTGGTAAACAGGGCGGTTGCAGTGGAACTATTGTTTAGTTGTGGTTTCATAGTTAGGATGTGAAGTGACTCTGCTATGATCAGATCAAATCTGTTTAGGTGGGAGGTTAAGATTTTGAAATCAGTATTGCTAAAAGGGTGATTGTGGAGGTGGGAGTGCTCTCTACTTGCTGAGAAGGATGGTTTACTCAGCTGTAGGCCTGTCCTGATTGACTTGCCTTTGTGTTCGAGAATGCGGTGACGGAGCCATCGCGAGGTTGACCCCACGTACCTAGCCTGACAAGCTAGGACAAGTAAAAAGGTAAACCACATTCGAACTTTATTCAGAGTCGCACTTTTCTCTTTTCTTAATGAAATTTCCGATAGTATTAGAATTGTAAAAAACAAACCGAAAACAGATCTGAGGATAGCATTGTCTGAGATTTTTATTTAATAATTTTCTAAGATCAAAACTAAGACCGCCCATATATGGAAGTTTTATATATTTAATGTCTTTGTTGACTGTGGTTGGTACAGGTTTCGGGTGGAATTTCTGACACAGGAAATTACGTAGTGCTTTATGAAACAGGTATGATGGGTACCCATTTGTAGTGAAATAATCCTTTAATTAAGAATGAAACTTCTTTATGAAAACTGGTCCAAGTAGAACAGATGTTATATGCTCGGTTGATAAGTGTTGTAAGGTTGTTTAGCTTGTAAATATGGGGAATATAGCTTAGATAGTGAAGTCCAAGGCCAGTGAATGTGGGTTTCCTGTAAGCACTGGTGAAGAAGCAGTTATTACGAAAACTTATGCAGGTATCAAGGAATGATAGTTCCTTATATATATATATATATATATATATATATATATATATATATATATATATATATTCAT
>NW_028234413.1:12306808-12311808 GCF_977035675.1 Penaeus japonicus
AATTTAATTACACCAAATGTATAATCCGTTACATGTTACTATTTTGATAATTAGATAATTATATTAATGACTACAATCAGCCCTAAATATGTACGTTATTTCATCATTCACGCACAAAAAAAATCAAATCAGACCCACACAAAATAATTTGTTCAGATTGAACTCCTTTTACACATGGAGGCTGAACAATAAATGAACCAATGGAGAGATAAATGAATCCAAATGAGCAAATCACCTTGTAGTGAAAGAAAGTAAAAAATGAAAATATATTCTGCACGAGACTTTTCTTTTAAAAGAATCCTTTTATATTATATTTTATAAAAGAAAAACCGCCAACAGGATAATTGGAACAAGATTTCCCGCCGCCGCCCAAAAAAAAGGGTATTCTATCCTATCTGTGTTATGCCTGTATGCCACATGCATTACGGAGGTCCCTGTTGTGTCATTGTCTTCGTGTGTGTGTGTGTGTGTGTGTGTGTGTGTGTGTGTGTGTGTGTGTGTGTGTGTCTGTGTGCGTGAGTGTGTGTATCTGCGTGTGTATGTGCGCGCATGCGCGTATATGAGTGCATCCGTATGCGCATGCTGTAAAGTCGTAACTGAGTAACATCATTAGCTATCCCATGTGAGCTTCCAAACATGTAAAGAAAAAAACAGGTTTTTCACAACAACGTTACAACCAATAAAGTTGTAACTTACAGGACGCCAGCAATGATATAGTAAAGAAAAAAGAAAGGGACAGATGAAACGAAAAAAGTGGCCGCTCTATCAACCTTGTTGCTGAGCGGTTTCTTTTCCTTCCCCACACCCACTCAAAAAACAACCGTTTTCTCTCCTGTCTCTGTCTGTCTCTTCATCTTCTGCGATTCCAGCTCGGCGCTCGGAGTCACTGCCACGGCACATCCAGCACGAGCTGCTCTCCCGCCGCCGCCAGACCCAACACCGACGGAGCTCTTGCACACTCCTGCCACGAGGGCGCCTCACTCCGCCCCGCCCTCCGCCGTCCCACCTACAGATGCGCGTCCAAAGCGACCTCCCAGGACCGCGGGTCGGGACTTACTGACGCCGCGAGTGAGTCCCGGCTCGGGAGGGGGTTCACTACCGCGAAGCCCCTGATTCGCCCGCGCGGGGGTAATTTTGCGGCCTGCCTGCCCGATGGGCGCATCCGGTGGGGCGCTCCCGTTGTGTGCCCGTGCTCGGATTCCAATTCGCTTGCGGTTTTGGACTCGGGTTATTGGAACTAGTCCGATTTTTTGTTTTATCTTTTTTTTCGAGTTGTTGTTATATGTATTTATAGTCTCATTCTTTCTCTGTTTGTCTTTCTTTCTTTCTGTCTGTCTGTCTATCTCTGTGGACGCTGTATCTGTATTTGTATCTCTTCCTGAGTCTGATCTGTACAGCTCTGGCATGTCTGGGTCTGTTTCCTTCTCTCCTTCTCTCTCGAACCCCCTCCCCCCTTCCCTCTCCTCTCTCTCCCCTCCTCCCCCTCTTCTCCCTCTCTCCCCCCCTCTCCTCTCCCTCTCCTCCCCCTCTTTCATTTTCATTCTCTCTCTCTCTCTCTGTCTCATCCCTTTCCTTCTTGCTTTACCTCTCTTCCAAGCCACAATTCTTATTCATTGCTCAGTTGCATGCCAAGATATGCAAGCATGTATCGTGCAAACGGTTCTCCTCGACCTGACGATTTTACGCAATTTACTGCAATTTGATGTATCATTTTTTCCAGGAAGTTCGAGTTAAGAATTATATTCATATAAACAGAAAAGTCAATGATCCGCAGCCGTGTTTTCCCCACTGACATTTCTCCGAATGGTCAAGAAAAGACCGGTATCATCATTTTTTTTAAATATATAGGTGAGATAAATAGATAGATAGATAGATAGATAGAGAGAGAGAGAGAGAGAGCTGGAGAGGGAAGGTGGGGATGCCGGTGGGGAAGGCAAGGCCAGGGCCGGGACAGAGGCGTCCGGGCGTTGCGGGCGGCATGAGACCCCCCGGAGGCCTTTGAGGACCTGAGAGCGAGGCCTGCGCGGAAGAGCGACTGAGACCCGACTGAGAGGGAGACAGCGAGGGTGAGACCCGGCAAGGGACCGCGGGAGGAGAAACGGGACGAGCCAAGCAGAGAGAGAGTAGAGAGAAGATAGGCGAAGAGAGAGAGAGGGGGGACAGGGAGGGAGAGGGGGCGGGGTGCGTGAGGCGAGAAGGGGGAAAGAGGAAGAAAAGAGAGAGAGGGAGAGAGAGGGAAAAAAAAAAAGGATACTACACGCGATGAAAGAGCGAGCAGAGAGAGGGAACGGGACAGGCAGCTAAGAGGCCGACGAGCGAAGAGGAGGAGAGCGGACGCGACGAGCACGAGAGAGAGAGACGAGAGTCGAGATGATTGAGAGAGAGTAGAGTGAAGAGAGAGAGGGGGAGGGGGGGGGGGGGGGAGGTGGAGGCGAGGGAAACAAAACGATATATAGGTGAGGAGAAGAAAGAGGGAGAAGAGAGGGAAAGCGCGGACGAGCGGAAGGGCAAAATGACGAGACGCGCGACGAGAGCGAGAGTCAAAAAAAAGCGGGAAAACGAGGGAGAAGCAAGAGAGAGGAGGAGGAGGAGAGGGAGAATAGACGAAAGATAGAGAGTTTAGATAGATAGATAGATAGATAGAGAGAGATAGAGATAGAGGGAGAGAGGGAGAGGAAGGAGAAAAGAGCAAGACCAAGCTATATATATATATATATCTAATATATATTCTATATACCCTAATATAATATATATATATAAGATGTACTATACTGTATATAAACATATGTTCTATATTACCTCATATTATATATATTATAAAAAATTGATAAAAATATATATATATATATATACTATATATGTATATTGTATGTACATATATATATATATATAATATATATATATATATAATATAATATTATACCTATATATATATGCTATATTATATATATCATATGTATATCCCTGTATTATATATATATTATCTTCTTATATATATATATATATATATATATATATATATATATATTATATATATGTGATGTGGTGTTGTGTGTTGTTACATCGTGTCGGTGTGTATATGTGTGTTGGGTGTGTCCGGTTTGTTGTGTTATTGTGTGGTGTGCGTGTGTGTGTGTGTGCATTTATATGATACTATATATATATATATATTATATATATACTATATATATATATTATATATATATATATATCATATAATATGCATATATATATGTATTTATATATATGTATATATATGTATATACATATATATATATATATATATATATATATATATATATATATATATATTTATTATACTAAATATAAATACATATAATATATATAATACCACACACACACACACACACACACACACACACACACACAACATATATATATATATATATATGGTATATTATATAATTGTTATTCTATATATATATATAATTAAACTATATATATATAAGATAGGGAGATTAATATATATATATATATATACTATATATATATATAATGTATATTTAGTATGTATAATATATCAATTATTATATCCTATATATCCAGTTATATATATATATATATATATATATATATATATTACTAATATAATATATTATATATATATTATAATATATTATTTATATACAAAGCATCATAAGCATACATTTTCCGTCCCAGTGGCAGGACAAAGTCTTTCTTTTTTTCTTCTCCCCCCCAAAGAGGAGCAAAAACGCCACCGTACAAAAGCGAGAGGGCGCCCGCAAGCCGCGCCCGCAGCCCGCACGCAGCGGTTCGAAGGGTCCATAAGGGATTCCAGTCACCAAGGGCGCCCGTGCTAATTCAAGGTCCCGCAAGGTTACTTCATCAGAGAAAGGCGGCCAAGGTAGAGTGCCGCGTTAGGCGACCTTGACCCTGATCTCTGATCATGATGCGCTCATGCATATTCTAGTGTCATTGTGTTAAGAGGTGTTTAAATATATATATATATATAGATATATATATATAGTATATTATATATATATATATATATATATAATTATTATATAATCTCATCCTTCTCTGACTCACCCCCAGCTATATTATTACTATAATATATATATATATATATATATATATATATTTATATGTATGTATGTATGTATATACACACACTAACACACACACATGAATATATCATATATATATATGTATATCACCTTTAGCCTTTTCTTTTGTCTTTCACTCCCACTCCTACTTGTCTTCCTTTCCCCTCCTCCCTCCCCCCCCCACCCCCCCCCCCCCCCCCTACCCTTTTCTCTCTTTTTTCTCACTCTTCTCTCCTCTCTCTCTCCCTCCGCTCCGCTCCCCCTCCCCCCCTCCACTGTCCCCCCCCCCCCACCCCCATCCCACCCTCCACCCCCCTTCTCTCCCCCACCTCTCTCTGTCTTTCTCATTCGTATCGTTATATTCCATTTCTTTCAGTTTCTTTTTTCTTCTGTTCTTATATTATGCTTATTACATGGTAATATATTATGTGATTAAGATCTAGTGCAATATTACCTGCTTTGCTAATGTAATGACATGTCTTCATGGCGATTCAATTCCCGTTTGCTTTTGAATCAAAACTAACGAGGCGATGTTATTGCAGGCTTTTATCCGTCCAAACAGACACTCAAAAGCGTATCCTTTCACAATTGGACAAACTTTGATGGATAGGTTAAGGGGTCAGACAAAGGACTGAAATCTGGAAACAAGATCGGTATTAGTAAAATTCATGACCAGATAACAAAGTGGAAAGATGTATTCAGCTGTTAATCAAAGCAAATTGGGTGGAATCAAGGCCTGTCCAATAAGATCAGAGCGATAGGGTAAATTTTGGTCCAGAATTTGTCTGAATCGGAAGGATGAATATCAATCCATATGCGATTGAAACCAAATATGTTGAATTATGAAAGATAAGTTCTCTTTTGGACGAAATTTGGTGGATAAGTTGAGGGTCGAAGTACGGCTGCATGTTT
>NW_028234413.1:12351808-12354308 GCF_977035675.1 Penaeus japonicus
ACGGACAGTTAAATAATCTTGGGATAACGTCAGTGTTCTTGCTCGGGATAGATGGCTTTAGAACCCAACTACACTTGTGTATGGGTGACGACGCACACGAACATGGAGGGAGAGAGAAATGGAGTGTGGCTCGATGGGCGGAATAGGTTCTAGTGTGTGTGTGTACGTTTTTTTTGTGTGTGTATGTGTATTTGTTTGTTTGTGTGTGTTTGTTTGTATACATGTGTTTATTTGTTTGGGTGTGTTTTATACTTGTGCGTTTGACTGTGTATTTTAATCTTGTGTCTCTGGGTGACCCTACTTAATTTTAGGCATGTATTGATATGTTCGCGTGCGTGCATGTTTGCTTATTTTGTGTGTGTGTGTTGCAAATATTTGCGTGAAATGCGAAATATGTAATTTTAGGATGCTTCAGTGACTTCAATTGAAATTCACATTACAGAATTATCCATATGTTTTACTAACGAAAACGAAAGTCCTAATCGACTCATAAGAGAACAACAAAAAATAAAGACGCTTGTAAATTACTGTTTTTTTTTCCTTATTAACAACTTAATTCTAAAATCCATGTGTCTTTCTTTTTTTCGTAACTTCAATAATATGTTGTCGGTGCAGAGGATCATATGTTCTAGTTCAATAATCCGCGGACCCCCCGCGCCAGATTTCAACAACACGCAGTCCTTACCATTATCTAAACATCAAAGTTAGAAGACAAGATAAACGCTAATCTTTATCCAAACTCCCGTTTATGCAACAGAGCAATAACTATTTTGCAACGAGAACAGAAGGCGCGTGGTGACAGTCAGTCACTTCTCAGCTATTTCTCGAAAGCAAAGTCAGGTCTCCCTCTGATTGGCTGTTGAGATGTTTTGTGGAAAAAAGCAACTAAAAGTCAGGAAAGATTTTTCCCCTCTTCACTGCAGCCCCGCCTGTCTTCCGGCTTAATTTATTCAAGAAAGTCCTGCAGCTGAGCACCCGCCTCCGAGATGGGATTGAAAAAGCGTGGCTAAACGTGATTACGGTCCACCAGTTGATGAGGCGTTCGTTGTGCTTGTGCTGGGTGATGGTGTTGCATTTATTACTCTTGTCTAATTGCAAAAGTAAATGCTGATAATGATAGCGATAAATGAGGATAATGATAGCGACAATACTAAGATTAGCAACGGAAAAGCAAATGGAAAAAAAAAGGTGTAGATGGTAAAACTAATGGTATAAGACTGTGATATCGATGATAAACATGGTAAGAATAAAGATGAAATAAACAAAAAGGCTGGGTAATCGACACGAGTTTTCAAAGCCGATAGGAATCTTAGTTCATCAGAAAAAATGGATTGTATAAATCGGATAAAAGCAACTAATCCTTATTATCACTTTTATGACACAGTCGATAGAAGTTGGGCAATATACTGCAATGAAAAGAACAATATTATCCTACCGGCGAAAAGAACTGGGATCACAGGACTGGGAAATGTTCTGTCAACAAGAGCTCGTTACGGAATTACATAATGAAAACATAAGTCTGGAACTAACACTGAATGAAACATTATGATAATCTAATAAGCATGCAAGGCATTTAGATTATAGCAATTTTTCTTTCTTTTTCAACAGTAAAGTCGAAATTAGGATGTCTCAGAGTACAAATGAAAGAATGAAAAAGTTACATATACTAATATTTCCTAATTAATTACTCCTTATAGATCGGAAGGCCGATCGCAAATATAATCAGAGACTTAACAAAGTGAAAGCAAAGACAGAAAGAAAGCATCCATGACTACGCAAAGGAAGGATGAAAGCAAAATACAAACAAAAGACAACAACATAAGGCACAAACATACATACACATGAAATGATGTAAAGGGAGGGATAAAAGCTAAATCAAAACAAAAGAAGCTAAAAGTACACACGTTCAATGTGAACAAAGTTTTCAAAAAATGATTCCCTCCTTTCGCTGCATTACTTGGGTAAACAACAAACGTTTACAGTGGCGTAGCATTTTACCTTGTACAACATAATCATAAGCAGTGCTACACAACGAGCCCGAGAACTATGTAAACAACTTCATGCTTGCTTGGTTCAATAGGGGTACTACTTTTCATCAGTGATAACACATGTCCGCGTAAATGTTAAATGTTTATACTTCTTGTTCTTCTCTTGAAGATAATATTCTTCTCTCTCTCACTTCCTCCTCTCTCTATCGCTATCTCTCTCTATCTCTTTCTCTCACTCTCTCCATATGTCCATGCCTTTTTCTTCTCCTCTCTCTCTATCAATATTTCCCCTTCTTCTCTCACTTCTCTGTCACTCTCTCTATTCCTCTGTCCCTTTCCCTCCCCCTCCCCCCTCGCCCTTCTCTCTCTTCATCAGTGTCTCCCCTCCTTCTGTCTCTGTCTCATTCTCTTTCCGGCCTTCTCTCTTTGGGAGCTAATGCCTTAGGTACATTTCTTTTCTAAACAGATGATATCGCATCGGAATAAGAAAGAACCACCTGCAACCTGTTCAA
>NW_028234413.1:12369308-12371808 GCF_977035675.1 Penaeus japonicus
CCTTGTTTTCCGACCAATTTATAGAAAATACCATTCCGGGCATTCTGCGCTGCCCGGAGAGCGGAGAAAACATTTTCCCCGTTTTAGCCAACGCCGCCAACCTCGAAGAATAACCGGTTTGCCTGCTAGTTCGGTCGCAATGTGTACCGTTGCCATAGGGTAACACTATAGCGACGGTGCGCCATAACTTCTCACGATCCACATACCTTTAAAAGAAAGACATAACTGCAAACCTCAACGCTTCTTGAAGTTTCTTCACATGAACGAGGATGCTGATCAGTGATTCTCAGTCAAGTATGATTGCAGCGCAACATTCCCGTTAAATCCTCAGGCTTTATCGAGGCTTCGAATCGTCTCGTTTAAATGATTCGTACTCTCGAAGCAGAGTGGAGTTACCGCCAAAGCCTCTACAAAGGAGCCTCTGATTGGCTATTCGCACATCAAGATCTCTGGAATAAATTACTCGATCGATTTGGATGGATTTCTGCGCCAATCGGGCCATATGGAGTAAGGGCGAAGGGGAAGGAGGGATGGGGAGAGAAAACAAGAGGGAGAGGGAGAGATAGGGAGGTTAGACTGAGGGAGAGGGAGGGAGAGAAAAAAGAGAGAGAGAGAGAGAGAGAGAGAGAGAGAGAGAGAGAGAGAGAGAGAGAGAGAGAGAGAGAGAGAGAGAGAGAGAGAGAGAGAGAGAGAGAGAGAGAGAGAGGGAGAGAGAGAAAGAGACATAGATAGACAGAGGTGGGAGGTGGAGGAGAGAGAGAGAGAGAGAGAGAGAGAGAGAGAGAGAGAGAGAGAGAGCGAGCGAGAGAGAGAGAGGTGGGAGGTGGAGGAGAGAGAGAGAGAGAGAGAGAGAAAGTAACAATACTTAAACATTTATTAATAATGGACACCTGATCTCATTATCACTCTGATCCTTCGAACGAATGGGACAAACATAAAGAGAGGAAATATAATAATGGTAATAATAAGTAAAGAAAAAGACAACGTATAAAAGAAAGAAAGAAATATTGATGCTTTACCTGATTACGATCTCAGTCGTCATGGCAACCGAATTATCCAAATTGAAATATTTTCGTAACTTGGGTAATAGGGATACCAATAATACAAATTCGCCCTGTATATATTACTTTTAACATAGTGTTCTTTTGTAGTCACTATTTTTGCTTGGATTTTTTTTTTTTCTAGGATGTCTAGGATAATCAGATTAAGAACAGCCATAATGATGATAATGGTGATGGCGATGATGATGATGAGTATGATGATGATGATGATGGTGATGATGATGATGATGATGAGGAGGAGGAGGAGGAGGATAATGATTATGATGATGATAATGGTAATAATATTGATAATGATAATGATAGTGATACTGATAATGATGATGTTAATGTTATTGATGTTGATGTTGATGATCCCAGTATAGTAATAATAATGGTAAGTATGATAATGATTCTAATGAGAATGACAACAACAGCGCTAATAACGATGAAGAAAAAGGAATAACGATAATGTTGATGATAATGATAGTGATGAAGATAAGAATAGTAAATTAGAAATAGATCGATAGAGATATAAATATTCAACAAAGTATGTTCCACAACAATATTAATGATAATGATAATCATAGTAAGTTATTAGTAATCAATGAATGATATGGGGAAAGATAAGGATGATATTTAGTTGTACCTATTTAATAGTAACAGTATAGTAAGACCGGGGGTGGGGGTGGGGTGGGGGGTTAATGATTTAACAAGATCATCAGTAAAATTAGCAGTGGTATTAGTAGACGCTAATAAGCAGAGGAAAATATAACAACAAAAAATAGAATTTAGAAAGACACCGAAACAATAACAATTATAAAAAGATACAAAAAACAAAATATAACTTATATTACATTAGACCTAAGAAAAATAAAGAGATTGAGTGAATAGTCAAATACAGTTTAAACTCCCTGATCTCTCCCTCTCTTCTTTAAGGAAACTGATAAAAAGGCGATGTCTCTGAAAGGTGGATCTTGTAAAGCAGATGTTTGAGGAAGATCAGAAAGTCAAAAAATATAACTTATCCTCTTTCTGTCAAAAAGTTTCGTCTCTTATTTCCCTTAAAGATTGTTCGAGTTTAAAAATAATATAGCCTTTTTCTTAATGTTTTTTTCTTTCTTTTTTTATCTATTTATTTTTCCTTTAATATCTTTAAGTATTTTTAGTTTATTTGCTTGTACTATCATTTACCTGTTTATTTATTTTTGTGTTTGTTAGAGAGTATGTATGTGTACTGTACGTGTGTATGTATTGACACGACACATTTAAAGTTACTCATATACTATTAATATCGAAAACAAGTTGATGGTACAGGTATTACTGATACTGAAAACAATATTGATAAAATTTGTGATATCAATAACAATAGCATTAAAAGTGCCGATCATAAAGATACTGATACTATATCATTGTAATTATAATTGATACATTTGATACCATGATCATCATTATATCTATAA
>NW_028234413.1:12386808-12389308 GCF_977035675.1 Penaeus japonicus
CCTAAACGCTGTCCTAGTTAAAAACTTTATCTAAGTTAGTTGGCCAAAGTTGATACCATGCAGCAACATGTAATACAGGGGAGATTTTTCAAGATACCTTTATCTTATCAGACATAAAAGATAGAAATGACAATGTTTAATTTCACAATGCATGATACATATTGATTCTCGTCCATACAGTTAGTCCACTTCCTTCGTAAGCTAGAAAACACTTGCTTATCGTCTCCCAACACAAATTGTGAACGTTTTATTTTTAATTTCTGACTGTGAATGTAGTTCATCATAATCCTATTTGCGAATTTGTCTGGAAACTTTGATAATGCTTTATAGGCTTCTTTATTTATGGCTGCTCTTAGTGGAACAATGCTACGTGTTCTTGAATTAATTTATGTTACTGAATCAACTTTTGCACTTACCTCCGTATTACATGCAAGTGTTTGTTGGACATTGCGTTTATCCTTGGTGTATTTGATAATTAAATTTGCACATCTTTCCATTCTAAGTGAAAATTGTTTTATAATCAAACCAACATTCTGAGCTATGAATTCACAGCAGAACAATCTGGAAACCTATTTGGCAAAGACATTATCAAACTAGCCCTTTCCGAGTTAGTGTTCAAACTGACAACTAACAACTTCGTCCAGTCACCAAACTTACTCTCCGGCACACACGCCCTGTCGATTGATTGTCTGCTTACACCCCAAATAGACAGCAATTAAGTCCCTGTCAGTGGCTTATACACACTGAAGTCTAGCAGTCCCAGCATATTTCATCATAGAATAAGAAAAGGGTCTATATTACATATAAAAAAGGAAGGAAAGTCACGTTCACCAACTATATTTTGATCAAAATATCATTTTTAATCTTTCTTTTTTTTATAATCTATTTTTTGTCTTGCATAACCGCCCAAGACTAGAAGAATACAGTTTATCCAGATCTGTAATAAGATATTACATTTCTTAAAGCTACATGATTCTTTTCTTTTCGCTTATTACATCGAAATGAACCTAATCTAGATGTTCGGAATATTCTTTGAAATACCGTCTGAAAATTAACTTTGAGAGTTGTGTTTAGCCTAGCATGTTTCCCTCAAATAAGTTCATAAAGATTTCTTTACCACAGAAGTTGTCTAACAAGGAACTCATGAAGGATTATTATCACTATTCGTTTATCATGCTTGAAGGTCGGCCAATGCGCAATGAAAGTTTTTCGGCCTTGTACACATGACTCAGAGATATAACTGAGCTCATGTAGGATGTTTTAAAAGAAATACAAGACTTGGCTACGTTACCGTACTTGACAACGGAAAAGATGCAGCTGTGTATTCGAGACAATTGTAGTATTACGCAGTCAAGTACAAGCGCATTCATATCTATGGTCAGGTTATCGTCACCAGACAAGCTGTACCAAAATCTGATATTCACAGTTCAACCTCATGTAATAGAAAGGGAATAATTTGAATTCAAATTGTGTTGTTGTAATGGATGGTAACACACACCGATAGTGTTTCCATAAATAATATAAAGCTGAATTAGATGATGGATACAAAATAAAAGAGCAAAATATTTGACGGTCTTGAAAATTGGTCTGATTGGACAAGAAATAATATTTGAACCTGTGCCCATAGAATTTCATCATCTTGAGGAAAATTATTACCCATACAGAGCCTGTATCTATAAACACTGTCTTAACACTCACGGAGTTTTCAATGGGTAATGTCAATTTGATTCTTTCAAAATCAGTTAAGTGTAAATGGAAATGGATGGTACTTTCAATTTTGCCTTGGCTTATCTATTGTTGGTGAAGCGACACGATATACATTATAGCAATAATTATCATTTCAATTTAAGGCTGAAAGTGGTGTTGACTAACTCACCAAGACAACAGGGATTTCGCCTATGTTTAACTTAGATTTTTGTATGCAAAAGAAACAAATGCAGTTTATTTTATTTGAATTCTATTTGTAAAATGGTTCATTTTCAAAATAAGAACGTTATTTCGTCCTCTTACAGTTTGTATCTATGAGCATAGGACCTGGAAGGACAAGCATATTATGGCAATATGAACTTTCCCTATCACAAGGTTGCATGTCTTTGTGATGTATGTTACCTAATATGTTAACTTTGTTTGATTAAAAGGTTATATTGCTGTAGAAAAAGGTTCTGTAATACCCAAAGAAATAATATCTAATATCTATTTACTTTCCCAGTATTGTTTTCAATTGTATAGTTATGTTCTATTCGCCTTATACCAGATGGATTAGATCTGATATACTCCTAAACTGCAAATATAACTGACAGTTATCCAATATACATAAATAACAGATTAACTAACGTACTGTCCTGCATTTCAAAGTTACCAAGGAACAGCTTTAACATCCACATAATAGAGTACATACTAATACTGTTTTCGCTTCCGTTCAGAAAGACTGCAAATACTAATAAAAGCATTCCCCGAATCCACTACATCCTCAACAAAAAGGGATGGCTGATCCTCATTA
>NW_028234413.1:12414308-12416808 GCF_977035675.1 Penaeus japonicus
CATTATTATCCATCCCACCTACAAGGCCTGATGCAAGGCGAAAAAAGATTCCCCCGTTTGCGTTTCTCAATTCTCTTCTAGATTACGGGACGGGGTTGCAATTTCAGTAAGAGAAAAGACATTTGCTGTCAACATGGCGTAGAATGACATCGTCCGCAGAAGAAATGAGGATTGTATTGGAGAGAAAGAGAGAGAGATAGAAAGAGAGAGAGAGAGAGAGAGAGAGAGAGAGAGAGAGAGAGAGAGAGAGAGAGAGAGAGAGAGAGAGAGAGAGAGAGAGAGATAAAGCGAAAGAGAGAGAGAAAGGGAAAGAGAGGGAGAGAGAGAGAGAGAGAGAGAGAGAGAGAGATTTTTTTAACGCAATCTGAATATGACGGCAGATAGTGCAGTTTTCAAGCCTGTTGTTCCAAGTGTCGGAAATGGAAAAAAAGGTATCGGCCGTAATGATATTTGGCTTTTATGGGATGAGAGATGGGAATGGGGGAGGGTGGTGGGGAGGTGGAGGGGAAGGTGGAAGGGGAGTGGAGGGGAATGGGGAGGGGTGGGGAAGGGAGAGAGATTGAGGAGAAGGGAGAGGGGTTATAGGGGAAAAGAAAGGGGGATGGAGAAGAAAGGAGAAGAGAGAGGGGAAGAGAGGGGTAGGGATAAGGATGGAGGTAGAGAGGGAGGGAGAGAAAAGGGAGGAGGGAAGAGAGATGGAATGGTAGGAAGAGGAGGCGGAGAAGAAATGGGAGATGTGAGGAAACGGGAGGGAAGGAGGGAGAGGGATGGGGAGAAGAAAGTAGAGGGAAGTAAAGGGGAAGGAGGTGGAGAAAGAGACAGAGTGCGGGTGGGGGGAGAGGGGTGATGGGAGGGGACACATACAGGGAAGAGTAAGTGCAGGGAATGAGGAGAGAGAGACAGAATAGTGATAGGAGAGGGGAAGGGGAGACAGAAGGGTGAGGGGAGAGGAGAGTGAGAAGAATAGTGAGAGGAAAGAGGAAGGAGAGACAGAGGGGTGAGGGGAGAGGAGAGAGAGAGACAGAATAGTGAGAGGAGAGGGGAGGGAGAGACAGAGGGGTGAGTAGAGAGGAGAGAGAGACAGAATAGTGAGAGAAGAAGGGAGGGAGAGACAGAGGGGTGAGTAGAGAGGAGAGAGAGACAGAATAGTGAGAGAAGAAGGGAAGGAGAGACAGAGGGGAATGCTTTGTGAAAGCGGAGGCGGTGATTCAACTTTAGCGAGACATTATTTACAGTCAATTTCGGAAGACCGTGAGAAAAATCTTTGAAAGTAGCCCAGGTTTTAATTATTGGACTGGGAATATATATTAGCAATTGTCTTTATTTTTTTTTACAATCATTTCAGTATTGTAACTGTATTTGTTAATGTTTGCTATTTCTATTATAATGATTATGATTATTACCATCATTACAATTATGATCACTATCATTATTACTATTATCATTATGAATATTTTGATTAATATAAGTATCATCATCATCATCATTGTTACTGCTATAACCATTGCCATTATTTTTATAATCATTAATATTATTATTACAATTATCATCATTACTGTCTTCGCTTTCGCAATTATCACCATCGTTTTCCTTATCAGTCTTGCCCATGTTATTGTAATTATCATAATTGCTCCTATCACCATAAGCAATCATGATAATTATGTTATTAACAATGATGATACTATTGCCGCCATTATCTTTGTTATCATCGTTACTGCTATAATTGTTATTATCATTACTTCATCATTATTCCTATCATCACTATCATCATACTTATTGTAATTATTGTTATCATTTTCATTATCCCTATTTTTTTGTATCATTGTCATCATCACTATTATCATTAATCATTTTCATTAGCCTTATCATTGTCATCTCCCTTTTCCTCCTCCTCCTCCTCATCACCATTATCATTATCCTCATCATTCCTGTCATTCTCCTTCTATACTTTCTTATTATTCATCAGTCATAATCATCATCCTCATTATTACTGTTATAACATTATCATTATCATCAGTAGTACTGATAGCGTAATTATCATTATTATAATCATAATGACTATAAATGTTTTCTTGTAAAATATGAAATGTACTTTACGAAATATGCAAAAGAAAAAAAAAAAATCAGTGGGAATCAGACCAATCAAGAATTAAACGCAAGTCAAAAGAAAATCATAATCAAATGATTACGATAAACTACTGAACCATAAATCGTGGTGCAATCAAAAGGTCACAACATTATTCCGTTTGAAATATGAGAGGAAATACTCGCTTTGTCATAGCTTTACTGCAACATTTTTTTCTTAATTTTCTTGCAACTCAAAATCGATTTTAGTTTTTTTTAGTTCCGATGTTAAAGCGATGAAATAATAAAATGAAATAAAGAAAACGGTGTTTACACAAATAGATAAATAACTAGGTCAGGGATATTGTACTGATAATTAAAACATTTGAGTTCCCGATCCTTCCTGCTTTTCAGCCTCGCTCCCTCGAAAACCGAC
>NW_028234413.1:12429308-12436808 GCF_977035675.1 Penaeus japonicus
ATCATGATCATCATTATCGTCGTCACCTTTATCCTTTTCTCATCATTATCTTTACCGCTATTATTATCATTTATTTTGTCAATGTCATTGTTATTAGTATCACTATCATTATCGCTATTATCATTGTCACTGTGTTTATGATAATGATAATAATGGTAACAATAATAAGTAGAATGATAATTATTGTAAAGATAATTGTTACTATTATGATCCTCATTAATATCATCATTATAATATCATTATCGTCATAAGCATTATTATCATCGTTATCATTATCACCAATTTCGTCATAACCAATCATTATGATAATCGTAATTACTCCATTACCATTGATTTCTGCAACACCAATAATTCTTCATCTACGGGCTTCTCTCTTCCTCCCCCTCTTTTGCCTTGGGTCCGGTATCATCCGTCTTCTCAACCTTCTCCTTTCCCCTCTTTCTCTTCCTCCCCCCCTCCCCCCGATCAAACCCGACCAAACCGGAAAATTAGCGTAAGAGCGTTGCAAGACTTTGCAAGACTCCGCGGCCGTCTACCGGAAGCTGGCATCAGCCCGGGATGCGGCTTCTTGCGGCAGCCAGGCAGCGGCGAGAAGAGAAGGAAGCTCCTCTTGTAATCTTCTTGGGTTCATCTATTTTTCAGGCGGTGACGACCGGCCTTCGCTCTCTCTGTGGCCTCTCTCTCCATAGGTAAATAGGTGTACATATATACATATATATATATATACATATATATGAATATGTATATATATAAATACATACATACATATATATATATATATATATATATATATATATATATATATATATATATATATATATCTGCGTATATATATGTGTGTGTGTGTGTGTGTGTGTGTGTGTGAGTGTGTGTGTATATACATATATATATATATATATATATATATATATATATATATATATATATATATATATATATGTATGTATGTATATATGTATATATATACATATATATGTATATATATATATATATATATATAAATATGTATATACACACACACATACACACACACACGCAGACACACACCCACACACACACGCAGACACACACCCACACACACACATATATATATATATATATATATATACATATATATGTGTGTGTGTGTGTGTGTGTGTGTATCAGGGGGCTGGTAAGCCCCCCGTGGCAGTATGCGAGCCCGAGGACCCGAAGGGTCCGAGGGTGAGCTCGTAGACGAGCCTCCGGTGCTCGGGCCTTCGGCCCTCGCACCGGAGGTGAGTTTGGTACAGTCCGAGAGTCGTAGGACAAGTTCCGGTAACTCCGCTTGCCAGCCCCCTACTATATGTTTCTGTGGATTCGCCGAATTTCAGGTAAAACTTTACCCAACTTCCCGACGTCCGAATTACTTAAAACTTAGTATTCCGTGCATTTTAGTACACAAAGACGCGACTGTCAAAATTTCAGATCGATTGGATTAAAAAAGGCCGAGTTATTACAACCTGAAATCGCCGAAAATGAGGGTGTTCTTGTTAAAAATGGGTACGATTATATACATACAGGTAGAGGATATTTTTAGGCAAAAAGTGGGTCCTCTTTGTGAGGATATATCTCGAGAAGTATAAAAGATACGCGATTTAGCAACACAGCATTGGAAAGAAGAAAGTTCAAACTTTCAAAAACTGTCCTGAAAAAACATCTGATGACGCAGTGATGACGTCATAATGACTTCACAAAATCACGAATTTCAAAATCAAACTATCCAAAAATAGACGTTTTTCAACTCAATTTTTTTATATGAAACTTTCGAGATAGGAAAAAATGATCATGCTAGCGTAGAAATGAAATTTAATGTACTTTCTGAAAATGCCGTCAAAACGTTCCGGGCTTCCATGCATTGTTGAGATATTCGCGACTTTTTAAACCATTTTGACGCGAAAAACTCGCGAAAAAACATTAAAACGGTAAACCTTAATGTGAGAGAACGGGGATGTCCCAGGCCTTCATCTTTCGATATGATGTCGGTTGTAGTCTCGAATTTGCTAATAACTGGTTTTGAGGTAGTATCCTTATTTTGATGACGTATTTGTGACGTCATTAGTAACACGCGGTAAGCCGATTTTTGCACACACAACACCACTTGTATTTGATGTTTAATGTCTGAAAAAAAAAACAGTTTCAACTCAAAATTAATTCTTAGTGCTTTTCATGTCGCTGCGTTGGCTATTGGATGAAACATTTCATCAATTTCATTAATTGAATAATTGGCCAATTAAACCAATTAACGCTGGTATCTCGGCTCACACATAAGATAGCGTCGTAAATCCAACGATATCTGTCTTGTTGACATTGATTGAGTGTAGTAGGTGCCACATGAGACCATTCATTATTATTCCCTCAATTAGATAATTGGTCAATTAAACCTATTAGATCTCTGAACACTGAAAAAGACTGATATTTTTTCCAAAACCAAAGTAGATTTGGTTGTGTTGGTCCGTGGCAGTAAAGCGTTCTTTTCTCTGCCTCAAAACCTATGATATGAAAAGAACGCGGCAGTCTACATACTGCCGCCACCCCACTATGGAGTATGGAATATAGATGTCGGAATCATTCATCCCACAAATTTTTTTGGCCACAAATAAATATAATTATGTTTCGTTCAACTTTAATTGGAATACTGAAGGTATTGTCATGCTGTTGATACTGCATTTCTGCTTTAAGCTCGATGTTGATTGACTTTCAGTTTCAGTGTACCTAAAGTGGGGTGGCGGCAGTATGTAGACTGCCGCGTTCTTTTCATATCATAGGTTTTGAGGCAGAGAAAAGAACGCTTTACTGCCACGGACCAACACAACCAAATCTACTTTGGTTTTGGAAAAAATATATACATATATATATATATATATATATATATATATATATACATATATATATATATATATACATATATATATACATATATATATATATATATATATATATATATATATATATATATATATACACACACACATATATATATATAATATATGTATATATATAGATATAGATATATAGATATATCCACACAGACACACCCCTATCTCGAGACAACCTAATCATTTCCGTCACTCATTTCCAAGGCAGCGAATTCGCACCGCTTAGCATGCAAGCGGTGTCCAATCCTGATGACCAAAGTTAAGAGGCAACTTTTGTTAATTGTCTACTTGCTGGCCTTCCTCTTGCCGCATAGGTATGGCCTTTTTGGTCCACAATTTGTGTGGCCACTCGACGACGCCCGTGGAACGCACGCCTTTTTTCTTCCACGCCTACAGGATGGATTAAAGGGGGCTGTGAGCTTGTGTGTGTTTTGTTGTTATTGTTACCATTGTAATTATCACTAATATCATCTTTGATTCGTTGTTGTTGCTATCATTATTACCATTATTTTTGTTTTTTATTATCATTAGTATTGTTATCCTTATCATTATCATTATTATTATTATCATCATCATCATCATCATCATCATCATCATCATCATCATCATCATCATCATCATCATCATCATCATCATCATCATCATCATCATCATTATCATTACCATTACCATTACCATTATCATTATTATCATTATCATCATCATTATTATCATTATCATTAATGCTCTCGTTAACATTATTTTTATCCTTGTTATCAGTCATTATTTTTCATATTTTGTCATTATCCATTATTTTAAATTTTCATTATCATCTAAATTATCGCTATAATTATCACCATCAAGCTCTAATCAAGGAATGCTCCTACGAGAGAAAGCTCCAATTACAGAAAGATAGAGATTAAGGCTCAATGATTGATACGCGCGAATGATTACATCTTGCCACTGTATTGTGCAGATCAAGAAATGCCGATTGTTGGTGGAACAAATGGCAGGATGATTATGATAATGAGGATAATGATGATAAAGATAATGATAATAATAATATTGAAAAAAACAGATGATGATAATGATGATGATAATGATAATAATGATAATGGTGATAATAATGATAATAATGATAATGGTGATAATAATGATGATAATAGTAATGGTAATGATAATGAAAAGACGATGATGGTGGCAATGATAAGAATGATTATTGAGATAATAATAATAATGATAATACAATAATGATAAAATGAAATACTGATAATGATAGTGATGAAAACAGTTATAATGAAAATAATGATGACGATAATGATACTGATTATACTGATAATGATGCTGTTAATAATAATAATAATTACGATAATAAAAACAGCATACACAACAACAATAATGCTGATAATGACAATGATGATAGTATTAAATGTAATGATAATGAGAGTGATAGTAATGATTATGATAACAATGATATTTAGTTAATGCTAGTAATAATGATAATGATGATGATGATAATGATCTCACAAATAACCGCTACAAAATAGTGATACATATGTGAATGAATTAATAAAAAACAATTACAGTCGATATATTCACTTTTGAACACTAAAACGACCCTCTGTAATTCTATAATAACAAAACAAACCACAAACGATACTCAAACAATTAATGAAAGGGACAAACCGAGAACATGTTTTCATCGATTGTAAAATCAAATTATTATTATTACTATTTAAGTCACGGATACGTTTCCACAAGGTGTAGGTACATAAAGATAAATGCTGAGGCACTGGGGAAATACGTCAACAACTGGGAAAAGAAGATATACAGGAAAAGTTTGCCTACAAGAAAAATGATTGAATACATTAAAAAAAAGGAAAAAAGAAAGAAAGAAAGAAAGAAAGAAAGAAAGAAAGAAAAAAAGAAAGAAAAAAATTATATATATATATATATGTATATATATATATATATATATATATATATATATATATATATATATATATATGTATGTATATATAATTAGCAATATATACAACTTAAAAAAAATCAAAATTGGTCTGTCAAAGAAATTTATCAAAATTGTTTGCCTCTGCCTTATTTTTGAAATGCTATTCAAATGTACCATATGATTTGGCTACTTGCTCCAGAACTTAAGAACAGCTGGAACGAAGCATCTGAATAATGCCCGGTACGGCTATATACTTATCAGAGAATTTCTAGTAATTCCAAGAGGAATTTAGCGTGAAGAATATAAGGGATGCTGAACATGATTTAATATCTTAACTGATAGTGAACCAATCAGAGTAAATAAGATAAAAAGATCTCAGAAGTATCACAGGCTGAAGTTTTATAACATTTGCAAAGCAGGGCCAATATCTGTGCAACTGAGAATAAGATGTTTTGAAGAATGTTTTCAAACGTTAATAAGCATATAATATGACATCCAATTACTTTAATCATTAAATACTTCATATCCTATCTTCGTAATTAAATACATTATGGAGAGGAAAAAATGCGTAATCTGCTAACAATCCTGGAGTTAGTTTCTCTGGCACTGAGGCTTATGGACCAGAATAAAATCTAAATTACCAGCCTATCTATCTATCTATCTATCTATCTATCTATCTATCTATATATATATATATATATATATATATATATATATATATATATATATATATATATTCCTTTATTCCTAGTCCAGTCTGATGTAAATAATACGAAATCCTTAAGCTGGATATAATGATCTTGATAATGATATAAATTAATTTCAATCCTTAATTAATGTTGATTTGAATGGCTGCGGTTAACAGTTTTCCATCTGTGGGAATGGGTTATTGGCAGGTTTGTCCGGCCCATATGGTCAATATTCCTTATACAGTAACTTTGAGTCATTGTTTATTGTTATCATCACCAAGGTCATTATCATAAACGATAATGCTGATAATGAGAAAATTGAGATTAATAACAAAATTGACAGTACTGATAATCATGATGACGGTAATAACAATAAAAAAGATTATATAAATGATGACGATAACAATGATAATGATAACAAAAATAATGATAAAAACAATATCATTGTCATGATTGATATTTACATTTTTATCATCCTTACATCAATTCATTTTTATTACTTTTACCATTATTACTATCATTTTGTAAAGTTTCAAAATGTAGCTTTCGATCCGTAGATTCTGTTAATGGCTTTTTTGTGGGACTTCCATATGAGTAGATGGAATTAGTTGTCCAGTGCACGGCCTGAAAGAGTTATCATCACTTACTTGTTAATATAATCATCATTATCATCACTATTTTTATTGTAAATATGATTTTTTTTCTCGTTATTATTATCAGCATTTTTATAACCATTGTTGCTACTACTATTATTATGAAAATTATTTTCATTATCATTATTATTATTACTTTATCATTAAAACTCTATTCTGTATATAGTGGATTTTTCTGTCATATCATCAACACGGTAGAGTGTTTTATTGTTGTTACTGTCGTTACAATATCATTATCATCCCCATTATTATTATTGTTACTATCATCACGATCATTATTATTATCAATATCATCATCGTCATCCCCAAAACCATTCCTGCCGTTATCATTGTTATCATCATAACCATTATCACAAAATCAACACCTTTTCTATGAAATTTTCCTAGTGACTGAATGCAGAATATTCTTTTTTTTTTTAACTACAATTATTATTTCTTAGACTCAGCTGTAACTCGGACTTTCCGCTATAACGTGGACTTTATACCGCCGTGCGCGCCCGCTATTTCCTGCACTAAATTAGCGAGTCGACCGCCATGCTCGGGTCTCGGGACTAAAAGATTACACTTTGGAGCCTGCCTGATTCATATCTTGCGGTCGCGGGATGAGAGAGAGAGAGGGAGAGAGAGAGAGAGAGAGAGAGAGAGAGAGAGAGAGAGAGAGAGAGAGAGAGAGAGAGAGAGAGAGGGGGGGGGGGGTGAGAGAGTGAGTGAGAGTGAGAGAGAAAGAGGAAGAGAGAGAGAGAGAGAGAGAAAGGGATGATTGGGGTGGGGTAAGAGCGAGAGTGAGAGAGAGAGGGGGGGGGGGTTGAGAGTGAGTGAGAGTGAGAGTGAAAGAAAGAAAGAGAGAGAGATAGAGAGAGAGAGAGAAAGAGAAAGAGAGAGAGAGAGAGAGAGAGAGAGAGAGAGAGAGAGAGAGAGAGAGAGAGAGAGAGAAAGAGAAAGAGAGAGAGAGAGAGTAGGGATAGGCAAATAGAAGGTTAATCTCCTTCTACTTGATCTCCGGCTAATGCTGCTTCTTGTTTCATTTTCCTTACAAAATGCTCCTATCTGAACATTATATCTTGTACTCAGTGCTATAAAGACACATTTTCTTATGACATATATTCGCCAGTGTAGAAATAGGTTAGATATAATCCCAAATACCGGAAGATTCATTTCAAAAGCGAAATACATCTGTCACTCACATTCACCGGGTTTCGTGAGCATCGAAATGTCTCTAAGACTTCAAGAACAGACAGGATACGCGGAAAAAAGGGCATCGCAGCTTGATATGCCCGAGTTTCATCTCGGGGAAGGTTAACACCCGGAAAATCACAGGAGAACGTTTGGGT
>NW_028234413.1:12444308-12446808 GCF_977035675.1 Penaeus japonicus
CCATCTATCCATTCGTTCATCCGTTCGTGTTCTCGTTCATTCATTCATTCATTCATTCATTCATTCATCCATCCATCCAACCATCCATCCATCATGTTCGTATCAAATACTCTCACATTCAGACAGGCACACCCACACGCACATTACCACAGACACAGATGCAAACACACACACACGCACACACAGACACAGACACACACACACACACCTAGAATACCCATTTCCGCATCCCTG
Organism: Penaeus japonicus; assembly: GCF_977035675.1. Taxonomy (NCBI): domain Eukaryota; kingdom Metazoa; phylum Arthropoda; class Malacostraca; order Decapoda; family Penaeidae; genus Penaeus; species Penaeus japonicus. The sequence continues at coordinate 12,444,543 of NW_028234413.1, forward strand.
TCTTCTCACGGAGTATCGTTTAACAGCGTCACTCGACTGGAGAAAGAAAAAGTAAAAGAGAATCAATGTCTGGTCGAGGAAGGGAATCTGATTCGAAGTCCGTGGAATCAGACATCTTTCGACCGATCCTAATCTCCCTTGAAAAGCCCCGCTGGGATATTGGTCCTGCGAAAGTGTATTATCCTACGGCAGCGAAGGCGTCCTCGTGACAGCGAGAAAGGCGGGTTGAGTGAAGGAGAATTAAGACCCGGATGGAAAAATAGGCTTGGCTGGAAGGGATTCGCTCTCCGTCCACAACCGCCGCGGAACAACACCAGATGTGTCACACAAAAGGGTGTGTGGCTTCAAAGGATGTGCATGCACGCGCGCGCGCCTTGTGTGTGTGTGTGTGTGTGGGTGTGTGTCTATGTGTGTGTGTGTGTGTGTGAGTGGGTGTGTATGTGTTTGTGTGTGTGTGTGTATGTACATGTAGTTAGCAGAGACATCTATGATACTGTACAATAAGAAATATTAATATCGCAATCTTAAAAAATCAAACTAAACACCTCGTTCCATGCAATGCTCGCAATAAGAAAGAACAAAAAAATCTCAACAAGCAAATCGGAAAAGTCAGTCGCCAAAAGTATCTCAGTCAAACGCTGGGGGCGATGACTAAGAGAAAAGTCGACGTTCAAGTTTCGGTGAACTTAGGGAGAAAACGGATAAACGAAGGAGATGAGTCTGATACAGAGTGATATTTCCCGTCTGGCAACTGTTATGGGCCGTCTGATGAATATGGAGGTGCAATGGCAAAGACACGAGGAATATTAACAAAGTTTGTCAGCATCTGCGTTGAAGTGTGTACGAGCGTTTGGGCGGGGTGGGGCAGGGTGGGGTAGGGTGGGGTAGGGTGGGGCAGGGTGGGGCAGGGTGGGGTAGAGTGGGGCAGGGTGGGGCAGGGTGGGGCAGGGTGGGGTAGGTTGGGGTTAGGTGGGGTAGGGTGGGGTGTGTGGGGGAGAGGATGGTTGTGTGTGTGTGTGTGTGTGTGTGTGTGTGTGTGTGTGTGTGTGTGTGTGTGTGTATGTGTGTGTGCTTGTGTGCGTTTATGTTGGAGGGGGGAGGGAGGTCGTCGTGGACACTGGAAAGCACAGTTATATACACGTGAACCATACAAGGGCGAAGCGGATTCCAAAAGCAAACAGCCGGAAAGCGGGTCATGAAGACGGCAGAAGCAGACCGTGTCTCTCTTACCATTACCTGTACGCAGGGTTACCAACCTCTGGCACAGAAATCGAGCTACGCATTCAAATCGTAAACAAAACACACACACACAAAAGAAGCCTATGGCTATTTGAACTACAAGTATATTTGAGAAACTTTGGAGTATCATTATTAAAAAGAACAGAAAATACAGGAACTAATCAGTTGTCAGGGCATGAAAAAGCTATGTAGTGGGGATTCTGTAAGCTCTAAAGTTGATTGGTAAACAATGGAAGCGATTGAATTGGTTGCTGGTAGAGCATGTAACTGTTTAGTCATGTTCTCTTGGTGGCTTATCATGGTTGGTCCAATCACAGGTACAAAGTGTATTATCTTATGCTGAGATAATGAAGAGAGACGAAGGATGGAAGCTTTGACTATAAGAATGTTTTCTTTAATATTTTGCTTGGATTGGATAAGCCAATTAATTACTCTTTATGGCTACGTATGTATGTATGTATGTATGTGATTTTATATTCATACAAGTTGTTTTCAGTTATATGAGTATGACCATAATTCATATTCTAGAAAGTATATTATCGCACGGCAGCGAAGGCGTCCTAGTGACAGCGAGAGAGGCGGGTGAAGGAGAACGAGATTGTGTAGGAATGGTAGATCGCTCATTCAGTACTTTCAAGGAAGCGACTATTAAGCAGTGATGACGCCTCAGGTTTCCGATAGAGCGCACAATTGTTATCTTATATATATATATATATATATATATATATATATATATATATACATACATATATATATATATATATATATATATATCAATTCATGTTACTTGCCATACTATAATTTTGTTGTGAGGCGATAACCACTTTATTGATCTTGATAATTAAATATATTTTGTTCTTTCTGTTTCAGAAAATTACACATATTCTTGCTTCAATATACAAAAGGAGTTGCAGTTTACAATATATTTTTTTCTAGATAATGTTGTGAGAGAATCCGATTTTTGGAGCTGCATTTTAAACTTATTACATTGTTACTATCAAGACCTGAATTAATGTGCTATCTATTT
>NW_028234413.1:12471808-12474308 GCF_977035675.1 Penaeus japonicus
TTCCCTCCTTCCCATCTTCTATCTCTCTCCCTCTCTCTCTCTCTCTCTATCTCTCACTAACCCTATCTCACTCTCTTACACACTCTCTCTCCCTTCTCTCTTCGCCCCCATTATCTCTCTCTCCATCACCCCCTCTCTCCATCACTCCCCTCCCTCTCTCTCTCCATCACTCTCCCCACCTCTCTCTCTCTCCATCACTCCCCCTCCCCCTCTCTCCCTCCATCACTCTCCCCCCACCGCCACCCCCCGACACCCGCCACCCCCAGCCCCCCGCCACCCTTTCTCTCTCTTTCTTTCTCTCCTTTCCTTTTTATAGTGATGGGCAGTGGCATGGAAAAATAAAACCCCAGTGGTGATCGTTCCTATCAGCGTAATGCCTTGTGTCTGGAAATAAGTTTGGAATCAACACAATTGCTGATGAGTTTTTAATTCCCCGTCTAATGATATGTGCATTTTCATTTCATGTTCATTTGATCATCTCTGTTATTGTTTTGTTATTGTTGTTGTTGTGTTCGTTATATTTTTTGTTTTTATTGATGGTGTAATTATTATTGATTTTATAATCATCACTAATCAATTATCATTTTTATTAATTTCATTATTGCTTTTTTCATATTATTATTACTGTTATTAACATCATTATTATTACTATCATTATAATCGCTATTAATACAGTCTTTATTTATTTTTCTATTACTATCATTATCATCATTTTCTTTTCTTTTCTTCTTCTCTTTATTATCATAATCACTATCAATAGCATAAAAAAACAATTATAGCAATAATGGAAATAACAATTATCTTAATAATGATACAGATACTGATAATGATGATAATAATAACATTAGTGATAATGATGCTGATAATAATCAGAATTTTAATCATGACAAATCTTTATCGTTGTTATCATTATCATCCTTATTATTATTATCATCATTATCACCATCAAATCTTCCATCATTATTATTATTAGTCATCATTAACAGATACATATTGCGTCAATACATGCATTTACTTTTAAAATGGATTAACACACAGAAACACAACACATACATAGCCACAACAACCTACACACATTCAACCATCCCCTCTTATACAATCCCCCTCCCCCTCCCCTTCCCCCCCCCCCTCCCCGACAAACACACTTCTCTCACACGCACAATGGCATATCATCACATACCTCCCACGTCGGGACCAATCACACACACCTATTACACACAATCGCCCTGTAAAATATACAACATAGGTCGCATAGCAGAAACGAGGTCGTACGCTCGACTACAGCGGGAGCAAGTCGAGTCGTTCTCCCGATGGAATATCATATTTAAACCACCGTGTCGTAAGGGAAACCACGAAAACGGGAGATATAAAGCTGCGATGTTCACGGCGGCGAGCTGTGTAGAGCGAGATATTAAGGGTGTTCTGTCGCTGGGAAAAAACGATGGGGGGCGGGGCGGTCGGACCGGGCGGTGGACTGGACGTACTGTGTGTGTGCGCTGGGCTATGGAGGAGTGTCTTGTTCGTTTTTGTCTTTGGTCTTTGCTGGAACATTTTCTCTTACACTAACACACACGCGCATATGTATATATAAATAGATAGATAGCTATAGAAAGATATAGATCCAGATAGACATATATACATAGACACAAACACACATGCACACAACACACACACACATAGATACAGATAGACACATATGTAGACACAAACACACACACACAAACACCCGCACACACCACACACAAACACAAACACACACACACATACACACACACACACACACACACACACACAATTCTTGGCCCTCTTCTCTCCTCTCACGCAGCAAAGTCTCCCTCGAATGAAAATACGTGATTCCAAAGCACCTCTAATGAGAACTACACATCAATGCAGACGAAGCGAACCTGCTGTTTGCCATTACCGATCGGAAAGTAAAGTATGTGTTAATGGGCTCAAGTAGATTAAGTTTCTTGCACTTTGAGAAGGGTTCCCAGCGGATAATAGGTGCCCCCCCCCCCACACATTTCTCCCCCCTCTCGTTCTCCGCCTCCCCCCCCATCTCGAAAACGAAATGTGAAAAGTTGCTAGGAATAGCCTTAGGAGGAAGTGTGAGTTGAAATCCATTTTTGAATGCTATTATCTTACGTTTCACATAAGGCCGTTTTCTCTCTCTCTCTCTCTCTCTCTCTCTCTCTCGCACTCACACATACACAAACAATATATGTACACACACATTAATGCGCACCTGTGCATACGTTTATGTGTACATAAAATAACATTTATTTGATATATATATATATATATATATATATATATATATATATATATTATATATAATATATATATATATATATATATATATATTATATATATATATATATATATATATATATATATATATATATATATATATATATATATATATAATATATATGATATATATATATATATATATATATATATATATATATATATATATATATACAATATAAATACATAT
>NW_028234413.1:12496891-12499391 GCF_977035675.1 Penaeus japonicus
GAACACGCGAGGCGAGAGGCGGCCCCTCGGAAGCACTTGCGAGGGATCACTGGTCGTTCCTGTTGATGTTTGGGCTTCTGAGCGAGCCCGACGCTGAGGTCAAGTGTGCTTGTACTGGGGATTGCATGGGCGCGGACACATATTTTTCAATGAGTGTGCAGTTATATTATATGTATATATACATATATGTAATAATATAAATAATATAATATATATTATATCTTATAATATATTATACGGTATATATATAATATAGTATATATATATATATATATATAATATTATATAATATGTATATTATGTATATATATGCATATATATATATATATATATATATATATATATAATATATATATATATATACATAATATATATAATAGATATATAATATATATATAGATAATATATATATATATAAATATATATATACATACATATATACACACACACACACACACACACACACATATATATATAAATAAATATAATATATATATATATATCTATATATAAATATATATATATATGATATACTGACTGTGTGTATAAATTATATATATAATAAAATTATAATATAAATATAATATATATATATAGATAAAATATATATATATATAACCATATATATGATAAATTATAGCCATTGTGTAATATAATATTACATATACATGTATATAATAAATAATATATAATATAATATAATATATATAATAAATATCTATATATATTATAAATAATACTATAATAATTATGTTTAAATATATATATATATATATATAAATATATATATATATATATATATATATATATATATATAGATATATATAATATACACACACACAACACACCACACACACACACACACACACACACACACACTACTTATATATAATGATATATATATAATATATATAATTATAATATATATATATATATGTAAATAGTATATAGATATATATACATATATATATATAGATATATTTAATAATGTATATAGAGATATAATATTAATATTATATAGACATTATTACATAAATATATATATATATATATAAAATATATATATATATTATATATATACATATAATATACATACACACACCCACGCACACACACACACACACACCACACACACACACCACACACACACACGCAACACACACACACACACAACACATACATACACACACACACACACCACACAAACACACACACACACAACACACACACATAGATATACATATATATATTATATATATATATATATATATATATATATATATATAAATTATGTATATTATATATATATAATATATATAAATATAAATATATATATTAAACATAATATATAATATATATAAATATATATATATATATATATTTAGATATATATATTAATAAACATACATACATACAACAACATATATAATATATATAGATATATATATATATATATATATATAAATAATAATAATATATATATATATATATATATATATGTAAATATGTATATAAATATTTATATAAAATATATATATATATTATGTATATATATATATATATAATATATATATATATAAATATATATATATAAAAATTGTGAGTTGTGTGTGTGTGTGTGTGTGTGTGTGTGTGTGTGTGTGTGTGTGTGTGTGTGTGCGTGCGTGCATGTTTATATACACCCACAAACTGAATTTATACATTCCTGCTATCACGCTTTTGACTGGACTTAAATTTGTATTCACTGACGACACAAAAAATATTCCTTATTAAATTTAGATTCTCCTTGAACTTTTCAAAATTCTCCTTACATAAATCATATATTGGAAGGGAGAAATTTAATCACTGGCTGGTAAATGGTAATCAAAATATCTAGAACATGAATCAAATGTTTTCTTTTTTTTCTTCTTTTTCTTCTTCTTCTTCTCCTCCTTCCCTTTCTTCTTATTCTTATTCTTGTTCTTCCTCCCCCTACTCTTCTTCTCATCCTCTTCCTCCTCTTCTTTTCTTCTTCCTCCTCCTTCATCATCTTCTTCTTTCTCTTCTCCTCAATACTGCCATAGTCTTCCTGCCTTTTGCAAGACCCTCATGGAGGATTACTGACAAGTTCTGGCTTAACCTTTAGCCTTGTCTCTGCAATGCAATCTCTTCAGAAGTCCACACATCGAAGCAAATCACACTTTTGAACAGCTTCTCTTTGAGATACAGGGTCCGCGCCATCATCCGGGGAAGGTCTCTCACAAAGTCAGCTCTCTTTCAAGTGCCTAAAAGCTCTCTTAAGTGCAATCAAAGGGAACGTCTGGAAGATCAAGTCTGTTCTTCTCGCAGGTTCTATTGAGAGAGACACGTGGCGAGTACACAGCCGCAAGTGCTATTGGTATTTCGTGCAATTTGAGGTACAGAAATGCGAGCAAATACATGTGTAATAGTGCATTGGGGAAAAACTTTTATTCTTTGTGACTTGATATATGAAGTTTCTTTGTCCGCGTTAGCATCAAGA
>NW_028234413.1:12539391-12541891 GCF_977035675.1 Penaeus japonicus
TAATCATTATCCTTTCATTCATGATTATCATTATCATCATACTACTACTATCATCCTTAATATGATTATTATTACTATCTTCATTTTCAATACTAGCATAATTATCTATATTATGCACTTGAGGAGGTGCTTATAATATGAACGAAATATGCCCGAATGACATAGTTGTATCATAGATAAATAACATCACCTACCTGACAGCTATCAGATAATTAGCCTCACCGCTCTGTCAGATTGTCATAAAACATCGCCTCGATAAGAGAAAGAGAAGAAAAGAGTAAAAAAAAGGAATCTAGATATATACGGAAATTAATAAATCAGTTGATTAAATCAAAATAGATAAATAAGAAGAATAGAGATAACAAATGAGTACAACAACTTTTATTACTAATCTTGTTTTGTGAATAAAAGGTTGGCTTAAAAATATTCTGCCATTTTCAGCTAACACAGACCCTCATTTTATATCTTCTTAACCTTATTAATATACTCTTTGTATTTTACCTAGGTTACTCGTACCTTCATTAATATTGTCTATGATATATACCAAGATTGATTCTCTATTATACTCTATCTTATCATTATCATTGTTATTAATATCATTATTATCATCATCATCATCATTATCAGTACCAGTATCATTATTACGTATTGTCATCATCAAAATCATCATTACTAAGATCATTATCCGCATCATTATCATTATTCTAATTATTATTATTACTAAATATAACTTTTCAGATTAGATATTCTTATATGCTACCCGAGCTAACAAAGATGCTGTGTTGCGTTTTTTTTTTTCTTTTTTTTTTCGTTTTTTTCTTGAGGGGAAGCGGTATTCAGCATGCTGATTGGCTAGTCCCCTTATCAAAAAGCAGAAAAAAAAAATCGATGTCATTCCCTTTAAATAAAGTCTACCCACCAGAATATGAAAATATAAAAAACAGCAATACACAAAGTCTCCCACACATTACATCCATACGCTTTCTACACACATATATAATACTCGTGATCCCAGACGCCCCGCGCAAGGGTTCGAGTGTGACTCCCCTTTCCATAGGCGGCTGAAGAGAGCACAGATCACAAGGAGAGAGGAAAGCAGCTGCTCATCTCGAAATCCCGGCGAGGCTGTAATAGCAACGCCTTTATCTCTGGTGCTTAGATGAGCTGTTTATCTGGGTTGCATTTGGCGAAAGCGCTGTGGCGTTCGGTGTCGGGGGTATGGGTTAGGTGAGATGTGCATTCGAATTCCATATCAGCTATAATGAATACAACAACGGACTCGTAGGTGTGTGTCCTTACGAGCGCGTGTGAGTTTTACATATGTAATATCGGTGTTTACTGAGCCTTTATGGCATGGAGAGGGGCGTGGGCGCATGTTCATATTCGCATTATAGCGGCAGAGTGAATTCTCCCAGGTGGCGGAGGGAGGTGGCATAATTACTGATGAGCTTGGTGCAGTTCAGTGAACAAACATCCGGCTTTGAGCGAGGGAGAAGCTCCTCTGTGTGATCGAACTAATCTGCTCTTCGGCGTGACTCCGCGTGATCAACGCTAGTTGTAGAGGAATATGCTCAGTTATCTTTGGTCTGGTTTTCTCTCTCTCTTTTCTCTGCCTCTGTCTATTTGTCCTTCTATCTTTCTCTTTTTTTCCCCTTGCTCTCCTACTATCTTCCCGACCGTTTGTCTTTGTGTTTGTCTCTCACTCTTTGTGTGTGTGTGTGTGTGTGTGTGTGTGTGTGTGTGTGTGTGTGTGTGTGTGTGTGTGTGTGTGTGTGTGTGTGTGTATGTGTATGTGATCATACTAATGCTGACAGCGATAAAGATAATGATGATAAAAAAAATACATTAATCATTATCTTTATTATAATTAATGCAATATATCTCATTATATGCCAGGAACAAATTACGTGGGCAAATAATACAAGTTGGTTTTAATTAATCGAAATGCAAACAAACACACACACACACACAGACACAACAAAGCACACTATCTACAATGCCATAGATACAACAGACCCGCGCGCCACTCCTATTTGCGTTAAACTCACACGTTTCGGCCGACTAGTCAACGCACACTGAATCTCCTTCTCGGATATGCTATAGACTTTGAAAGGGTGACGATTGATTCATTTTTGTTGTTGTTGTATAAACCGCTCATCCAATCAACTTCCCACTCGATACTGCACTCCGATTGAGTCTTAAGCGATTCGCCTGTTATCATCACTGTTATTATTGTTATTGATATCATTATTATTATTATCATTATCATTATTATCATTATTATTATTGTTATTATTATTATTATTGTTATTATAATATTATTATCTTTATTATTATTATTATTATCATTATTATTATTTTATTTTTATTTATTATTATTATTATTATTATTATTATTATTATTATTATTATTATTATATTATTATCATTATTATCATTACCAACATCATTATCATTATCATTACTGTTATCATTATTATCATCATTGTTATCATTCTAA
>NW_028234413.1:12591891-12594391 GCF_977035675.1 Penaeus japonicus
CAATATGTTTTGCATATTATTACGGAAACCGAACACGCCAAAACCGCGCAACTTTTAAATATTAAAGAGCGATGTGGATGGGGATTTTTTGGGGGATAGATAACAGTATGATACATATATGGTATGTGTGGAAGCTTCGTTAAATCGATGCTTTATTTCCCACCCATTATGGAACATTTCTTGGTGATTTTTTAGAATATATTTATTAATTCCTTTACAATCGTTCCGGGATGATTCGAGGGATCCAGTCAGAGAGGAGAACGAAAAATATTTCCGGTGATTTTTACACGTTGGTGTTATTAGTCATCCTTAAATTTGGTACATACATTATACAATGTAATATGAAACATATTATACAATGCATGATGATGTCTAATGATTTTCTATATCTGTATACTCCTTTCAGCCTCTTCTTTAGAGGCGGGATGGGGGAGGGAGGAGGGTGTAAAGATTGCTCATTAAGGAATAACTCAGTCAATAGTCCAGGTTTTACACTATTCTCGTTCCATTTCTAATTGAGCCAAACCCTATCCCTCACTATCCCATTAACAATCCCGGCTCTGGCCTTTTTCACTCCCAGAGTAATAAGTCATTATGTTCCAGTCGATGCTTCATCACAGAGGCGCGTTCAATACAGAGATTTTTTTCTCTCGAATCTCGCTTTTTCTTTAAATAGAAAAAGAAGAGGAAGAAAAATAAAAAGCCTCTTTTTAATCTATCATTCGACGTCAAACGATAGGCTTTAGATTAGCTTCTTTATATTTTTTGATGCTTTCTCTCTCTTTAGAACCCTGTAGCTCTATCTTCTTTTTTCCTTTTCTTTCTTTTTTACTTACTTCTCTTTAGCTGTAGACTTTTCTTATCCTTCCTATCTTTCCTTTGCCTCTTCTCCTAGCTAGCTTCATTATCCTCTTCTTTTATCTTAGTAGCTTAGAAACTTCTTCTATTTTCTTTTTACCTTAGTTTAGCTTATTTTTCTTTTGCCTCTTTTTTAGATTTCTCTTCTATCTATTCTTTAGCTTCTTTACGACTTTTCCTATTCGTAGACCTTTTACCTCTTATCTGTTTAGTACGATAATTCTTGTAACTTAGCCCTTTTAGAACGAAAATGTATCGATATAAAAGGTGGTTTTCATGAATGCTTGTGAGTTTGGAATGCATTATCAAAGGTTTATGTGAAGTGAGTTTGCAAATCGTTTTTCTTTTTCATTTTTTTTATTTTTTTCCTTTTATCTTTTAGTTCAGCGAAGTCCTCGGTAAGCGAAACACTAGCGTTGTTAATTACAACACTGAAATAAAAAGAAGTATGATGATACGTACTATACCCTGTATATGATGGAAGTGTCGGTTTGATGTATACTAATGCTGAATGACTTGCTATATTGTTATTTCTCATCTCTCCTCTTTTGTCTGGTTTGGGTTCTCTGTCTTTTATCTTACTACTCTTCTACTCTCCTACCGCGCTCTCTCTCTCTCTCTCTCTCTCTCTCTCTCTCTCTCTCTCTCTCTCTCTCTCTCTCTCTCTCTTCCTCTCTCTCTCTCTCTCTCACACACTTCTCTTCAAATTCTTTTATTTTACTCTCTATTATATCGACTCTGAAAGTCACTGTTGAAACTTTTGATAACAAATGGTAATGCAGTGTTATTCGATGTTGGGCAACGTTGCCACGGCATAATGTTAGAGTCAATGTTGAATTTGAATAGAACTGCTATCTGCTTTTACCGATGATATGTTGATATGATTAGTTGCACATGAGAACATAGAAAATGCGCTTGACTAATCGGAACGAGATGAGAACGATCATGAAGGAATCTTACCCGTATTAAAAGAAAAGGACAGAAAAAGAAATCCTTGCTCTGGAATTACTGTAGCATATGTGCGGAAGAAAAGAAATGTTTAAACAAATCCTCTCCTTGTAAGAAGAGAAAAAGAGGGAAAAGGAGAAAGAAAGAAAGAAAAAAAAAAAGGAAAGAAAAGAAACAACGAAATAAAAAATATATATATATATCGTAGACTTGTTTCCGTCCAGTCAAAAAATGCTGAAGAGATAATCTCCGAGCGATAACTATTTACAAACTTTCTTTTGCCATTAAACAAACTCTGAAGAAATTATCTTTGTTTAGGAACACGGATGATATGCTACGTCAGTTTCTCATTTTCCTTTGCCTTCGTTTATTCTTATCTTTGTGCCTGTTCCTGGTTCATCTTTTTTTTCGTGTTTTCAGCTGTTTGTATTACCTATCTGTCTCCTCTCTCGCCTTGTCTGTATCTTCCTTATCGCGATTTCCTTTTGTCTTTCTTTCCTTATCATCGCTTTTCTTCTATTCCCTTTGATATCCTTTACGCTTCCCCCGTGTCCCCTTTCTTGACCCTTTTGTTTCTTTCTTGCGTCTCTTCGCTCCATGACATACTTTTCTTCATGTTTTTCTTCTTCTTCTTATTTTTTTTTTTTCTTCTCATCCTGCCTTCCCCCCTCAAAAATAAAATATCTCCTCTACA
>NW_028234413.1:12616891-12626891 GCF_977035675.1 Penaeus japonicus
TTATTCCCGTAAAACTGAAAATTTTATGCATTTCTTTCTATATACAAGTTTAACATTTATCTTATACAATCTTACATAATCAATCAAGTACAATATATTTTGCCACCATCATATATCAAATTTCTATTCCAGTATATACATATATTGCAAGACTACATAGACAGATTAAGATGAATACCTTAGACATCTCACTTGGCTTCTCTGAGACACAAAATGACTTCCAATGGTTTTCCTGCGATTAGTTATGCAGATTGCCTATAGGAGGCCTACATCAGAAAACGATATAAGGGGATACTAATCTATTTGATATATATCCCTATTGTTAGTACATATCATAATTATTAGGAACTTACAGTATCCCATTTGAGTATAAATGTAGCTACTGTAATATATATATATATATATATATATATATATATATATATATATATATATATATATATATATATATATATATATATATATATATATATATATATATAATTTGCCAAAATCAGTCGCCACTGTTACGATGTAGATAAGTTAGCTTAGTACCAAAAGAAGTGGAGCCATTTGGCTGCAGAATAGGCTTTTGATGAAGAGAAATAGGGAAGCCAGAGCTAAAGATGACAGCAATGTGGGCAAAGCAGCTAACTGTTCACAGCAAATCAACCAAATTCCAAACCATAACTTATTAGGACCTGAGATTCTCAGTTGATTATCAGTTCACTTTTCTTTTTCTTTTATAATATGTTTCCATTACATCACCCACGATTTACAATATGTTAATAGTTTCAACTGAGAGTTGGACGCCAAGTGACCGAGCAAACTAACCAATCTAGACCTGTACTCAGACCTGCAACCGACTTCCAAATCCTTGCAACGGCGAACGAACTGACCCGAAATCCACAGGTACAAAGTAACAAAGGCAAACAACGATGTTTCCAAAATAAAGTGAATACCGAAGCATGATAAGAAAGAAAATGCCGTAAAACCAATATTAAGAAAGAAAAAAAAATACTTTTAAATTATATTATGCATGTATTTACACAATATAACACGTGTCGCTACACGTATTTTCATATGAATTGAATAAATCAGAATTAAATGAAATTGACGATTAAGCGGAATTCCAAACATGTAAAGCAAGAATTTCAGGGAAGCGCTACAAAGCTACCACTTTATTGATGTTCCAAATGAACACAGTGGAACAACGCGTTTCAGGACAATTTTCCTTTCACTAAAAGCCTTTTCTTGCTCGTTTTATTGATGGCGATAATATTGAAGTCTTAGCTTTACTACGGGAGCCTAATGGAAAGACTCTATAAGATAAACAGCGTCAGCGCTATGTTGAAAGCGTTCACGGGATGTTTTTTACACAGAAAGAAAACTATTTTGAGAAAATCGGGTTGGCAACGGTATCATTCTGGTCTATAGATACACATACGCGCGCGCAATTACATGTATACAGAGAGAAGGAGAGATATGGAGGGAGAGAGAAAGAGAGAGCGAGAGACTTTTGACTTTAACAAGTTAGGAGTGAGAGAGAGAGAGAAGGGGGGGGGGGGGGAGAAGAAGAGAGAAAGAGAGAAAGCAAGAGAGAGAGAGAGACTTTTAACTTTAACAAATTAGGAGAGAGAGGGGGGGGGGGAAGAAAGAAAGAAAGAGAGAGAGAGAGAGACTTTTAACATTAACAAGTTAGGAGAGAGAGAGAGGGGGGAGGGGAGAGAGGGAGAGAGAGAGACTTTTGACTTTAACAAGTTAAGAGGGGGGGGGGGGAGAGAGAGAGAGAGAGAGAGAGAGAGAGAGAGAGAGAGAGAGAGAGAAGAGAGAGAGAGAGAGAGAGAGAGAGAGAGAGAGAGAGAGAGAGAGAGAGAGAGAGATGACCAGACGTAGTATCCGGCCAATTAAAAAAAGGTTGAAGCCACGATAGAATAACATTGGTGACCAACTCCTACGAGAAAATAATAGTCAAATGGTCAATAGAAAATCAGTCTGAGCCTCCGAGATATGAAGTTTCTAAGAGTATGTTACGAAAGATACCTCGTCCCTTACATAATCTTATTGAGGACACTCCAGTAGCTCCTTTAATACTTGAAGCCGTTATCATCTTTTTTTTCAGCAAAGCTCTTGACAAGAGATCAGGACTGTCTGGACAATGTGAACTAGAACGCACATCCAAGGCTGAACCGAAAATTACGCAGAAAACAAGTAAAGCGCGATGAATGGAGCCATCTGGCTGAAAGGACGAAAACGAGGAGACTATCATAAGCAATAAGAATGCTACCATACAGCCCTGATTCAGGCGTTCTTTCAGTGAATACACACAATGCTGCTCCAAGAAAGACAAAAATCAAACCTTAAGGGAAGCCTGTTAAGTAATGCTGTAGAATAGGCCCTTTGAATCATCCAGTCCAATGTCGTTTAACAAACAAACAAGTAAAAGTCAGGGGCATAGTTCGGGAAAAGGCGTTAAGGACACAAGGTGGGTGCCAGCTGGACCGTCGGGATTTAGTGCTAATGCCTGGGAAACGAAAATCTGCACAGATAAGTTTGGAGAACAGACAGCCGAATAAAAAATGCAGACTAATTCCTCTAATCCCCCCCCCCCCCAAAAAAAAAAAACGGCTGCAACCCAGTTGGAATTGAAGAAATGTGCAACATCATGCAAGAGGAGAAGTCAGTACCCAAGCTATGACAATATATTTAGTGAAGAACAATGTTAAGCAGCGTTGTTAGTTGATAATACTGATGCAGAAATAAATAGTGTTCGACCCTAACCTCATTTACTAACAATGCATACAATGCGGCAACAGATCTGTTCATTGATGATGTTGGAGAGTGCAATATAGAACCCTAGATCAGATCAGCTGAAGGGACAAAACAGGGCAATCCACTATTCATGTTGGTTCTCTCAGAGAAAATTGCTAATGACACAACCAAGTCCAAACAAGTAACATGCGCGATAATCCAATAAAGCTGATAAACATTATTAAAATGTGGTCGGACCGGGCGATACAACGGAAAAAAATCCAACATTGCAAAAAGCCTGGACAATTAAACCGTCGAAATTCCTTGTTTTTTTTTGTGAAAAAATACCATTATTATCATTACTAAAGTTATCATTACTGCAACTATTATTCTTATAACGATAATAGCAATGCCACAAGGGATAAACGAGGACACATTTTCCCTGAGAACTCCAGGAATGGCGAAATCAGTGCACTTTGCGATTGACTCCTTGATCGCTTGTGGGGCCATCTATATAAAGAAGGATTAGAGAAAACCTCAGTAGTCATGGACCTCCTGCGTTAAAGAGTTATCATTAGCGGTAGCTCATTAACGAAATGAAGACGCAAAAAAATTAAGCCACATTCAGAAAGATTCTAAAACATAGATCACGGAACATTCACACCATTTTCTTTTTTTACAACTTCAAGAGAAATGACGCTCTCAGGATAAAACTTTCTGCGCAAGGTTCAATGAAATCATGTCGGAGAGAAAAAGAGAGAGAGAGAAAGAGAGAGAGAGAGAGAGAGAGAGAGAGAGAGAGAGAGAGAGAGAGAGAGAGAGAGAGAGAGAGAGAATGAGAAAGAGAGAGAGAGGGGGGGGGGAGGAAGCTATATAATTTCTCCCTGCTGAATGGACAAATGGTAAATGGAGGCATAGTTAGCCATTAATGACAGATTGCAAGCCATTTTTCAGTTAAGAATATCATTATTATCATTAGTAGTAGCGATGATGGTAGTCGTAGAAGTAGTAACGACAGTGCGCTAGTAATAGTAGTAATAGTCCTAGTAATAGACGGAGTTATAGTAATGATAGCAGAAGTAGTAGTAAGAGTTGTAGTAGTTGTAGTGGTAAAAGTAGTTTGGTGGTGGTAATGGGAGCATAAAGAATAGCAGTAGAAGCAGTGCTAGTCGTAACAATATTAGAAAGAATTAGAAGCATTGCTATACTGAATTACAACTGAAATAGATTGACTGATGAAGACTCTCAGAGAATAACAGGGGTCATTTTATAGAATGATGGACACTCCATGACGAAATATATATACAGAAAAGGATAAATTGAAGGCCAAAAATTTCAGAGAAATGATAACGTTAACAGCGATAATGAAAATTAAAGTTAAAAGAATGGTATCTATTACATAATTGATAAAGGTAATCAAATGCAAAAAATAAGAATAGTGATAGTAGTAAAAGTGATTTATCTTCTAATGAAAATAATCACAATAATGAATAACAAAAAATGATTATCATTAAAATCGGAAGAGAAAATATAATTGTGATCAATGATAGTATTAACGCTTAGATACTATTACTATCATTCATAGTAGTAGTTGTTGTCGTGGTAATAAGGCTAAATAGTGTGTGTGTGTGTTTGCGTGTGTGTGTGTGTGTGTGTGTGTGTGTGTGTGTGTGTGTGTGTGTGTGTGTGTGTGTGTGTGTGTGTGTGTGTGTGTGTGTGTGTGTGTGTGTGTGTGAGTGTGTGTGTATTCTTATCTATTCATATATATATATACGCAAATAAAAAAACAAACTGATACACACTACCACACCAAAGCGAGACACCAACGACGAGCGATCGCGATAAGGCCAGTCTGACCCGACGCTTTTCTACACCAACGAGATTCGCAAAGGGACATTCACGTAAGCGCAAAACGGCTTCCCGGCGGACCCATTATCAATACGTTGTTTCGCACCGTTCGAATCCCTCGAATCCCACGACCGAATAGACCCACGTGAAACTTCCTGTCCTGACGTTGATTATCAATTACCCAGTCGTGATCCGAATCCAGTTGTCGAATCGAACGTCGGGGCGGGATGAAGAGGAGGGAGGGGGCGGCAGGGGGGGGGGGGGGGGGGGGAAGAGATGGAAGGGGAAGAGGGCTACCCGGGGGAGGAAGGGGGGGTGGAAGAGGGGGAGGGAGGTGTGGGGGAGGTGGGATAGGAAGGGATGGAGGACGAGACGAGGAGGAGTATTTAAAGGGGGGGGGGGGGGGGAAGACGTAGAAGAAGAACTGGAAAAGTAGGAGGAAGAGGGGTAAAAAAGAGACGAAGGAAAAATGAAAGAGGAAAAGAAGAGGAAGAAGAGAAAAAAAAGAGAAATCGAATGAGGAAGAAGTTGTGAAGTAGAGAGGAAGAGGAAAAAGAAAAAGGGGAAGAGGGAAGAGAAGTCGGGGAACGAGGAAGAGGAAGAAGAAGAAAAAGAGATAGAAGAAGAGAAAGAGGAAGAAGAAGAAAAGGAAATAGAAGAAGAGAAAGAGGGAAAAAGAAGAGAAAGTCGAGTGCGGACGAGGAGGAGGAAGAAGAGGAGGTCGAAACGACACGTCCAAAAAGTTGACGCGAAATGCCCTGCAAAACGGACGGATTCCTGCGTGCGTTTCCACGCGACCAAGCGCAGTCGCAAGAGCCTGCGAATTTGAACCTCCATCGTACATCGAGAGAAGAGAAGAGGGAAAGGAAGACAGGAAAAAAAGAGATACATAGAGATTGCAATAGCTAACCAATTTGGGGGGAATGTGACAGATAAGCCTCCAGCACGCGATTTGAGTCTCCTTTGCAAACAGAGCGAGCATCAAAATACCAAGAACGGCCAGCGCAGTTGTCTAAGAGCGCGGCTTCGGCAATATAGGGTTAATGGACACTTGGCCGCAATATATAGGCTGCATACACTACACGCTATTGTTATAGGAACCATGACGCAGGCACCCGGGCTGTGTACGCTCCGCAGAGCATCAGCGTCCAGGATTTGGTCAAAGGAATTTTACATTGCCGGAATGCAAGCGGGAATGAATTCGCCCTTTTTCGGTGTCGGATATCTAGTCTTGCTTAAAACTCTGAGAGGAATGACTGGTATAACTGTGGGTGTTACTTTCTCCGGGGGAGCCAGGGGGAGAGTTTGTACTCACACACATGCGTCTATATATATATATATATATATATATATATATATATATATATATATATATATATGTACATATATATATATATATATATATATATATATATATGATAGATAGATAGTTAAATAGCAAAATAGATAGATAGGCACAACACAGACACACACACACAAACGCACTTACAGACACACACACATACAGACACACACACACACACACAACACACACACACACACACACACACATATATATATATATATATATATATATATATATATATATATATATATTATATATATGTATATATATATATATATATATATATATATATATATATATACATATATATGTATGTATATATATATATATATATGTATATATATTATATATACATATATATACATTTATATATATATATATATATATTTATACATACATATATATATATATATATATATATATATATATATATATATATATATATATATGTGTGTGTGTGTGTGTGTGTGTGTGTGTGTGTGTGTGTGTGTGTGTGTGTGTGTGTGTATGTGCATATAAATAAACATTCCCCTTCTGCTACAATTTTATCAACATTGCCGTTATCTTCTTTTTCTTCTTCTTCATTTTATTCTGCAATTTTATTTTCAAAGTCTTTTCTGCTGTTATGGAAACATTCTGGTACGATTGTGTATAACATTATATAAACAATCACTTGACCCCGTTAGGGATATTTTTTGCACTGGATATTCTGCAATGATACGCAGATATATTCAATTATGTGTATTTTTTATTATACACGTCACGTGCATTCACATGTGTATTGTTCAGTTCCGAGTTGTAGTACTGGCTTACCCTGTGTACTATTGTGAATATATACTGAATACAGTGAATTCATTTTCACAGTATTGTTGATTCGGACTGTTATTTGCACTCCATTATTTAATTGATGATATATTGCTATCTACTGAAGAGACTCGTATGAACACGGCTGATCATTACTTTTGAAAATGCTACACTGTTGTAGTGCGTTCCATTGTAGTCGCAGAACAGCACATTCCGCATCAGAAATAGACGGCTGTAAACCGTCCACGCAAGACAGCGCCGTGATAGGAGCGGCGAGCCTAGCCGCGTGGAGGACGGAGCGAAGGAGCGAAGTGTTAATGGCAGCAGAGTGGAGACAAAAGACATGCGTGTCAGTTCGCCAGCCGGAGTGCCATTCCCATTAGCACTCACGGGATATTGAGAGGACTCTCCTGGCCAGCATGAGCTTTGTAGACACGTCGGGGGGGAATTGCCACCCCGAGAGAAAGGACCTTTGATCAGCCCGGCACCGCTCGGCACTCGCAGTCACTGTGGGCGCGCAGGACACAAAGCATGGCGGGTTCTTTAATTATATCGAGAAGCGAAAAAGGTACTTGGACATTCGATGTTACAATGTATGGTTGGGAAAAGTACTTGGAAATGTCATATTTTGAAATATACAGGCACAAAATATAAAGGGTTCTATAATGAATATAGACAGATAAAAGTACTTGTAAACATCATACTTTGAAACATGATGTATATGACCCATGCCTGCGTTATTATAGCATTAAGAACACCGTTTGCCCACCCTCCAGTGGAAGAGAGAACACTCACGAAGTATCCAACACTAATCTAGCCATTTGATACATTTAAGAATTACTCCGAAATTAACATGTATGTAAACTAATTAACATGTAATATATATTTACATGAAATTAACATGTAATATATATTTCGTACTTGATACGGCAAATGGAGAAACATATTCAGCCTCTCTAGCTCCTTGTATCCCCAGAGAATATCTCTCTTCCGGAAGAAAAAAAGCGAGCAAGTGAGAGAGCAAGCATGAAATATTGGTGGGATGCATACCACTTCTGTCACAGCATGAGAGAATACGCGTCATGCACCCAGGCTGAATTGGTCATGTATGCCATGTGTATACCATGTCAATATTAAAGTTTTATTTGTAGAGCTGTAACTTTCTCTCTCCATCCCACTCCCACCTTGCCTTTATATACTGTTATATCTATTTTCATTTTCTGACCATTTGTTTCTTTTTCTTCATTGTCTGGAAATTTCAGTTTTAAACAACTCTTTTTGCATTTTCCGGGTGTTTGTTTGTTTGTTTTAATCCTCGCACTCTCATCCATCCTGTTGCAAATTTGATTTTGGCATTGTTAGTTTTCCTCCTTAAAACTTAGTTTAATCCTATCTGATACTTTTTTCTTTCTTACTCTCTCTCTCTCTCTCTCTCTCTCTCTCTCTCCCTCGCCCACGCTCTCCATCTCTCTCCCGTACTCGCTCTCCTTTCATCTCTGTCTCTCTCTTCCTCATCCTCTGCCATTGCTACTCCCTCTCTCCTTAATTCACCCTCTAACACTCTTTCTCTTCGTCTCGCCTGCCCCCTTGCCCATTAAGACTCGTCTCCAGGGCTCGGAGCTTTCAACTCTCTAGTCTCCTTCCCTTCACAGCGACTCACAATGTCTTCGGAATCTAACTTGGGGGCTGGAGTTAATTAGGAATTTCGGGAACGAGGGAAAGCTTTCGATCTCATCCGTGGCACCGGGAACGCATCTGGGCAGCTTCTTTTTGTGCTTTTTATTTGTTATTGTTTTTGTTATTTTTATCTTCATCATTATTGATATAATGATTGTCTTTATTTGTGTCATTAAGAATATTATCATCATCATTGTCATTACCATTACTGTTATTATTATCATTTTATTAGTATCATTATTGTTATCATTATTATCATCACTATCATCATAATTATTATCATTATTGTCATTATCATCATCAATATTATCACTAATATCATCCTTATCATTATCATTACTATTATCATTGTCATTATCCTCATTATTATCATTATCCTCATTATTTTAATATTTACAATAATAATTATTAATAACATTACCGTTATCATTATTATCTAGTTTATGCTAGCATTGTTACTATCATTATTATTATCATAATGATTGTCATCGTTATTATCCTTTTGAATCATTATGATCATTGCCATTATCATCATTATTGCTATCATTATCATTATCATAATTATTATCAATATCATCATCATAACTATCATTATCATCACTACTATCATTATCATAATTATTATCATCTTACTTATAACTATCATGAATCATCATCATTATCATTTTTTCTTAATTAATGTGCGTGTGTTATGTAGCCTGTTTAATGTGTGCGTATGTGTGTTTTTTTTGGGGGGGCTACCTTCTTCCCTGTATGGGATTACATGGTAATAGAATGAGAGAAAGTAGCTTATGGGATGGGTCTGTGCTTGTGAATCTGCCTTGGTTGTTAATGATCTTGTATATAATGCAATTGATGGAATATGGAGGGAGAGAAAGACTTCGGGTGGATGTGGGATAGCAGGAAGAGGGGCACAATAAGAGGGAAAGAGCGCGATAGATAGATATATAGATAGATAAACGGATAAATAGATAGATAGATAGATAGAGAGGGGGAGGAGAGACAAAGGAGAGAGAGAGAAATAGATAGATAGAGAGAGAAAACATATGAGAGAGAGTGAAGTAGAGAGTGGGAGGAAGAGAGAGAGAGAATGAGAGACAGACAGAGTATGAGAGAAAGAGAGAGAGAGAGAGAGAGAGAGTATGTGAGAGATAGAGAGGAGGGAGAAATAGAAAGAGAGTGAGAGAGAGAGACAGAGAGAGATAGAGAAAGAGAGAGAGGGAGACAGACAGATAGATAGATGCGAGAGAGGGAGAAAGAAAGAGAGGGTGGGTGTGAGAGAGAGAGAGCTTGGGAGAGAGGGAGTTAGCGAGAAAGAGAAAGAGAGGAATAGAGAGAGAGAGAGAGAAACAGGCAGACAGAGAGAGAGAAAGAGAGAGAGAGAGAGAGAGAGAGAGAGAGAGAGAGAGTCGAGATAGAGTTAGGATCAACTCAACATTCGAATACTTGAAACAAGTAAACAAACAAACAAACAAGAAGCCTTCCGACTAAATGAAATCGCGCAAGCAATTTCTAAAACACACACAAACACACACTTACACACAGACACACACACACACACACACACACACACACAGACACACACACACACACAGA
>NW_028234413.1:12649391-12654391 GCF_977035675.1 Penaeus japonicus
AAACCGAAATAAGAAAACAAAAGAAGTTTAATGAAATAATAAAATTAAATCGGAGGAAAAGGTGAACATCCACATAACATCAGATTTCCTGTTAGCAAGCACGATGTTCGACGTGACGCGTTGGATAAATATTGAAAGAGAAAAATGACAAACACGTGAACTTTTCCGTATTGCGTTTATTCCGTTCCAATGAATAAAAATACACGCCAGTTGGCCCCGCTGAATAGTTCACATAAATGAAGTTCTTTCCCGGAAATTACAATATCAGATCGAATTAGAGAGGGAAAAAAAGTTTGCCTTCGTGTTGGCGTTGTTAGTGGGAAGTGTGTTTCTCTGTTGGCCTGGCTGTGTGCCTGTCTGTGTCTCTCTTTCTTTCTCTCTCTCTATTTCTCTGTTGTTGTTTTTCTCTGTTTCTCTTTCTCGCTATTTTTCTCTCTAACGCTCTATCCCCCCCTTCTCTCTCTCTCTCTCTCTCTCTCTCTCTCTCTCTCTCTCTCTCTCTCTCTCTCTCTCTCTCTCTCTCTCTCTCTCTCTCTCTCTTTAACTCTCTATTTCTCTCGCTCTCTAACTTTATTTCTCCCCCCCCCTCCCCTCTATCTCTTGCCATCTCTCTCTTTCTCTCTCTAACTCTCTCTCTCTCTCTCTCTCTCTCTCTCTCCTCTTTCTCTCTATGTCTCATTCTCTCTCTCTCTAACTCTCTATTTCTCTCCACTCTCTCTCTCTCTGTGCCTAACTCTCTTTTTTTTTCTCTCTCTTTCTCTTTCTTTTTCTCTGTCTCTCTTTCTATTTCTACCCACCCCCTCCTCTCTCTCTCTGTCTCTGTCTCTCCTATATTCATCTACTATACTTATTATAACTCAGCTTTACGTAAGTCCTTATTTTTTTCCCTTTTTTATTTTCCGAAGACCTGATACTTTAGATTATGAATTGATGACAGCATTTGCATGAAGCATTACGTTATTGGTTTAAGTGATGCTGTATATTTCTGTTTTGAGATTGTTGTCATTATTGTTATCATCATCATCATTGTTACTATTAACACTATCTTTATCATCATCATTGTTATTTCATTGCCATTATCATTATTACCATTTACTTAACTATTATTATCATCATCATCCTCTTAATCGTCTGTATCATTATCATCCTTATCAGCATCCTAGTTACTATCATTGTCATTATCATCATTATTATCATTATAATTGTTATCATTACTCTTATCATCATTATCATTATTGGCATTATTATCATCATTATTTTGTTATCACTTATATCATCATCATTACTATCATTATTATTACCATAATCGATATCATCATTCTTATTATAATTTCCATCAATATATTCACTATTGATATCATCATTCCAATTATCATTATCGTTGATATGATCATCATTAATATTTTCAATATCATTATTATCCTTATCGTCATCATTATTTCTATCGTAATCATTATCATTATTATAATTTTCTTTATATCCTCTAATGATTATAGCTGTCATTATTATCATTATCATTACTATCATTATTATCTTAATTATTATTTTTCGCATCATCATCAATATTATCATCACTATCATTATCATCATTATTGTCATTATCATCATCATCATTTCTATTATCAA
Organism: Penaeus japonicus; assembly: GCF_977035675.1. Lineage (NCBI taxonomy): Eukaryota > Metazoa > Arthropoda > Malacostraca > Decapoda > Penaeidae > Penaeus > Penaeus japonicus. The sequence continues at coordinate 12,651,018 of NW_028234413.1, forward strand.
AATCATTACTGTCATCATTATTACTATTTTCCTTACTACTGTATTATCATCATTATTACTATTTTCATTACTGCTGTAATATCCTCATCTTTATTTTAGCGATTAGCATCATCATCAACATCCTGACTATTACTAGAATTTACATCCTCACACTTACCATCATTATTCATAACATAAACACAGCCATCACAGAGTTTATATCTATGTTTCAAATTTCTCATTTCCTGCCACCACCTTCCTCTCAAACAAACAAACAAAGAAAAAGAGAAAAGAACAACTAAACGATAAAAAAACAAATAAATAGGTAAATGAATAACCAAAACGGAAAACTATCTTTTTTCTCTCTCTCTTTCTATTTCTTCTTTATTTTCCCTCTCTCTCACTCTTTCATCCCCCCCCCCTCTCTCTCTTTCTTTCGTTTCCTCCTCTTTCTTTCTTTCTTTCTTTCTTTTTCTTCTCTCTCTCTTTCATTTTTTCCTTCCCCCACCCCTCTCTCTCCTACTTTCTTTATTTCTTTTCCCTCTCTCTTTCTTTACTTTCTATCTCTTTCTTTCTTTCTTTTCTTTCTATCTCTTTCTTTCTTTCTTTTCTTTCTCTCTCTTTCTTTCTTTTCTCTCTCTCTCTTCCTTTCTCTTTCTTTCTTCTCTCTCTCTCTCTCTCTCTCTCTCTCTCTCTCTCTCTCTCTCTCTCTCTCCTTCTCTCTAACTATCTATTTATCTCTCGATCTCTTTCGTTTCCCTCTCCCTCCCTCTCTCTCCCTCCCTCCCCCTCTCTCCCCCTCCTGGATCTCACTCGCCTGGCAACACCCGCTGAAGCTTCGGCCGCCAAGGGTATCGTTGAACCAAGTCTCATTCCGCGTCCTGAAGGTTTGAAACTGAATCTTCTGAAGCTCGCGAGGCCTTGATTAATACGCGAAGCAAAGGGAATTCCTCCTCGAATTCTTGCTTTTTTCTTATAATGTTTTGCTCTTCAGAATGTTGTGGAGATAGAGGGAGAAAAGAATTGCTTGCGAGAGGGATTGGATTCACGACATGCTGGCTTCGTTGAGGTTAGGTTACGTTATGATGAGAGAGGGAGAGGGAGAGAGGGAGTGGAAGAGAGAGAGAGAGAGAGAGAGAGAGAGAGAGAGAGAGAGAGAGAGAGAGAGAGAGAGAGAGAGAGAGAGAGAGAGAGAGAGAGGGGGGGGGAGGGGGGGGGGGAGGGGAGAGAGAGAGAGGGAGGGAGGGAGAGAAAGATAGATAGGTAGATAGATAGATAGAGAGAGAGAGAGAGAGAGAGAGAGAGAGAGAGAGAGAGAGAGAGAGAGAGAGAGAGAGAGAGAGAGAGAGAGAGGGGGGGGGGGGGGGGGGAGAGACAGAGGGAGGGAGGGAGAGAAAGATAGATAGGTAGATAGATAGATAGATAGATAGATAGAGAGAGAGAGAGAAAGGAGAAGCGACAAGAATAAAAGATAAATAGATAAATAAATATCAGTATAAACACCGAAATAATGCTTCCTTTGTGACATTGCAAGAAATATGGCGACCTCACGTCAAAAGAAAATGTATATACCATATTATTGATTCAAAGTTTTTGAATAAAGAATGAGAGGCAGAATAGCAAAATATTTTTTTTGCATAAAAAGAGAGAAGGAATAAGGAAGAATTTTGTTTGTAACAAGAGCTACCTGGCAACCCGGATACAAGGAGCAGAGGAAGACCGGGGGAAGGTGTGTGCGTGTGTGTGTGTGTGTGTGTGTGTGTGTGTGTGTGTGTGTGTGTGTGTGTGTGTGTGAGAGAGAGAGAGAGAGAGAGAGAGATATGCGAGAGGAAGCAGAACTCGAGCAGAATGCTTGAGATATGATAATGTTTCTCCTCTGTGACCTCGTATAGTGAGAGCTGAGAGCATATTGGCAATCATTCTGATATAGTGTGACTCCCTCGTGAGACGCTAATGAAGGAGGGCAGGTTGTGCGAAAGTATGACGGCGAATCACCTCCTGCAATGTGGAAGTGAAAGGCCGCGCTGCAGATAACACAATGCAGGAGACTATATTGCAATGAGGCCATGTTGCAAGAGGCATTATGTAGGACGGCGATTCAGGAATCATCGCAACGTAAGTCTAGCACGAATATTCGTCTATATGAATTCGCGACGATGATGAAAGGTGAAATGCATTCTATCTCCCTTGTCGGCACCGTGCTGTAAATCAACACATAGGGATATATTCTGTAAATACTCATGATAAAGGGATGCACATACATTGACATTCATCAAGATTCTGAAAGTGACGCGTTTCATAACACATGCGCTTGGCTATGAAAGATGTCTGTCCGAATTGCAGCTCTTAACTAACACGCGAAACAGTCGCATGTGCCGGAGCGTGATGTACGGGACAGCGCAATGGCACTTGTCTATATCACGTTAGGAAATGGTGGCGATTTGGCAACTTTCTTAAGGGAACTTGAATGAACGGGGCTTCTGGTAATGGAAATTCATTAAGGATTTTTCGGTAGAGTAAGGGCTGTGTTTTTTCATGTGATTATCTAAAGATTTTTTTTTTCTTTATTCGTAGAATGAAAGTTTTTAAAATGGGAACAGCCAAAGGGAAAAATATCAGTCGTCTGACAGATAAAGACACTCACGCATGCACGCCCATGCACACGCACACACAGATAGATAGAGAGAGAGAGAATAAAAGAGAGAGAGAGGGGAAGAGAAAAAAAGAAGATAGAGAGAGAAAGAAAAGGAGAAGAAGAAGAAGAAGAAGATAGATGGATAGGAATAGAGAGAGAGAGAGAGAGAGAGAGAGAGAGAGAGAGAGAGAGAGAGAGAGAGAGAGAGAGACAGACAGAGAGACAGGAAGAAAGAGGGAAAGAATATTTTATTACAATTTTGTAAAGCATTTCTAACATGAGGTTATAAAACTCTGTTGCAGTCCAAAGGAAATTAGTCCCTTGTATTGAGGAATGTCAAAGCGAGGAACAAGACGCTGCAACAGGACAATGCTGTTTTTCAACATCGCAATGGTAATGGATATTCGACAGAGAATTTTAGTATTATCTATTTATTCTTTTTTATGATTCTTTTTATATTTCTTATCACCCTTATCACTATCTTATTCATCATCATAATCACTATTACTATTGTCATTATTGCTGTTATCACTATTATCATTATTATTATTATCACATTACCATTTTTATTATTTTTCTATTATGCTTATTGTAATTATCATTATAATTCCTGTTTTATCGTTATCATCATTACACCTAATACTATCATTATTTGCATTATTATCGTTATTAGCATTATCGTTATTGTTATCATTGCTATTAATGATAATTACTATTATCTCTATTATCATTGAATGGTAATGGTTGTGATAATGATGAT